>NC_088113.1:5454545-5757575 GCF_036370855.1 Dromaius novaehollandiae | reverse complement strand
GCCACATCCCAGTGAAGGAAGGGAGAATGAGGTTTCTGATCTTGGCCAGCTTTGGATTTCTTCGGCTGCACCTGCCAGGTGAACATCACATGGCCTTCTGCTGCATGCACTGAAGGATTCTTACTTGAAGTGTGCCTCCGGACAGGCTTGAGGGCTGGAGATCAGTTGAAATATTATTGATCCAGGAGATACCTGGGCATAGCCCTGTTTCTCAAGGCTAATTTCTGCTGCGGAAGCCTGGGCAGACTGCCCTGCAGAAGGGATGTTGCTTTGGGCCCCTGGAAGGGGACCTTTGACTGCTTTGGCCCTGCATTGGGTCTAACATCTCTTTTTCCGATCCAAAGGGGATGTGTTTCTGCCTCCACTGTAGTAAAGATCCTCCAAACACCCTGCTGCAGAACCGTCCTACCTCACCACTGACACAACCCCGCCTGCCTGCTGTTGTCCCTGCCCCCTTCGTCTTACAAGGCCTCCAGCTCCTGCCTGTTGTCAGTATGCCTGTTCCACTCCTCACAGCCCGGACTTCCCAGTCTCTGTTCCGGTAGGGCCTCCCTTTCTCAGTACTCCTTTTGCTGGCCTGGCCAGCTGTTGGAAACACAATGCACTCTGCTTATGTGGCCAATCTAGAGACACCCAAAGCCCTTCAGCCCTGCTCCCTGCAGCCTCTGGGACAGAAAAAAGGCTTTGCAGGTCATCTGTAGCCACTCCCCCCCCCTTTTTATTTTAACTGAAAAATCTAAAATCAAAGTAGTGGTGCACGAGTCTGGCAGGAGGTGAGGAATTAAGGACTTGCACAAGGAATTCCCCTCTCCTTGGCACCATGGCATGGCCATGGACCTTCCAGAAGCACTGTAATAGCTTTCCCCAGAGGAGCTCTGCTCTCAGGCTTGGCAGTAAGGACAATAAGTGGAAGCAGTTGCTCAGTCATAAAACCAAAGGTGTCTGAGGATGGCCCAGAGAAACATATACATGTTCATGGCCCACTTTATCCACTGCTTTGTCACAGTAGATATATTAGGATTAAATGAAGAGTGAAACTTTCCCTGGTATCTGTTTGTTGTTACTGTTGTTCTTTTTAGTATTGGAGTATAAATTCTCTTCTTTGCCTGGGCATTGAAATGTTCTCTCCTTTCCCTGACTGCTGGAAATAGAGTCACCCTAAGGCTGCTGTTTAGCAGTACACAGAGTACACTACCTCATAGCATCTCCCATACCAGGGTTTCAAAGGCCATACAGAGATGGGCGGAGTGAGCTTTACAGTCCTCCTGCAACCCAGTTCAGCAGTGCAAAAGGGAAACTGAGGCATACTGAGAAAAATGGGGAGAGCTGAGGGGGACTCAGGTTCACAGAGCAAGGTAGTGGCATAAGCCATGCAAAGGACACTGGCCTTCTAACTCCCACCCCTCAGTGCAGGATACTGGGCTTCCTTTGCCTTGTTAGGTTGCTAATGTTAAAAGATGCCACAAATCCAACCTCTGTATTCCCCAGCAGCATAGTCACTTTCCAGTAAGCGTGTATGTGTGCGCATGTGGACAGCACTGCCAGATCTCAGCCTCCCAAACCTGCTCTTTTCTGTGACTGTGACGACCACACTTGCACCCCAAGCAAACTAATGCTCTGTGAGTGCTGCTCTGTCCTCATGAGAGCAGAAAGCACAGTGCTGGAGAAGTCGAACCCCCTCCCATGCTCTCCTTACTCTGGTTTGTGTCCAAATGACAGGGCCAGGATAGCAAAGAGACCAAGCAATTCTTCTAACTCTATGCCAGAAAATTAGGAGGCTGAATCCTGCAAGGCAGGCCCATAGCAATGAAAAGAGCATTTCCTGAATTGCCAGGGACTCCTGAACTGAGTATCCCTGCTAATCTGTAGCAGCCCTGCCTCTTTGCTTCCCCGGTGATCCCTCATTTCAGTGAGGATCCTGCCAGAGGATCCTGCACCACAGATGTGGCATGGCAGAGGAGGACCTGGTGCTCCTCCCATACAGTGACCATCATATGAACTCTTGAATGGGGGAAGGGATTAGTCTAGCCCAGAAAAACTTTGGTGTCAGCTGCAGCAATGCTGGGCATGAATCCACTCCTGATTATAGCGATGGAAATCCAGAATAGCTGCTGGTGTTAATCAGGATAACTTGAGCATGGGACATCTCTGCTCCTGGGCCAATACCAGCTCCTGCTTCAAGTTCATAAGGGTCAAAATACTTTCCAGGCACAAAGCCCCTGCTCCAGCCCAAGGCTGGAAGGGAGGAGGGCTGGCTCATACAGACCCTAGTGGCTCCAGCCAGCCAGGGTCTCGGTGGCCTGGCCGAGGGCTGCAAAGGGCCTGCCTGGCAGCAGCTCTGGCTGTTGCGGAATAACGCACTTTTCGGCACAAAAGGAAAGAGGGGAGAGCAAAATCTGGGATAGTCACAAACCAAAAAAGAAAAGGTCTCATTAGTCTGGGTTATTTAAAAGGCCTGTGAACAAATGGGTGACAGATGTAGTCTCCATGACAACCCACAGCTGGCTAGGAATTAAAGGGCACTGTGCTTCAGTGGAGTGTCAGGGGCCCAGATTCATCTACTACTAGTAACTTGGGTAACTACAGATGCACTTGAAAATGTGCAGATCCAAACATGTTCTCATTTTAAGCCCTTTGGAGGTAAACAAATACAAGCACAATCACCCAGAAGGCTTATCTTCTGCTAGGGCCCCTACCTCCCTTCATTTTGCCTCCATGGTCACTCCCTTTGCATTTTGAGCAGTGGATGTGAGTGGTGAAACCTCATCTGTATGTTCTTTAACAGGCTTGCTGGAGGAGGAGGAAGTTGCTGGTGCCAGTATGCAGAGCTTTTACGTTTTGCCTTGCGTTGTTTGGTAAACTGGTGGTTTGCAAAGAATGCTCCGGGCTCAGCTCCAAGCAAATTAACTGTAATAGGTAGAGAGCAATTCATGGCAGGTTTAACTGAACACCATCTTACAAAGGCTCTGAGCAATGGCATGGGCCTCCCTCATCTTGAGGACCTGAGTCTGAGGGCTTTTTTATGTTGGAGAAGTATGAATGGCAATGTTTGGCTTTAAACAGTGGCAACTGAGAGCAGAATATGGACCATTTAATATTGTAAATGGACTTTAGCAATGTAAAAATAAACAAATGGAGATCAGCCTCTGCTCTGAAAAATCTTTTGCCTGTTATTACTATAATAAGTCTCGAAGTCATGTGTCTGAAAGGGCTGAAGGGAAAAATCTATTTTTCTCTCTGTTTTTTTAGGCTGCTGCCTGTGTGACAGTGTGTTCTGCAGTTGCTGTTCTGGGTTCTGCGTAGAGGTAGCCAGTTTTTCCTGTTGTTTGTGTGGGTTTTTCACATGGCAACGGCAGAGAGAAATTTTTTTTGAAGAAGAAGCAAATGTGATTGTAAAAAGCAACTCGAATTTGCAGGGAAGACAGGGGAAAGGCGCAGGAACACAGACGTCAATATACCTTAATCCTTTCTCCATTTTGGGAGCACTGTATGGGTTGTGCTCTTTTCAAAAGCCAGGCATGACGGTGCTGTCTGTATCGTTCCCTCCAAGGACATGCGAAAAGAGCCCCCAACCCGAGGCTGCCCAGGTAGAATTTGGGAGGAAGGCTATGGGAGTACTATGCTAGAGGAAGGCTATGGGAGTACTATGCTAGAAAGCATTTTGGGTTTGGGTGCCTTGGTCGTCTGGGATCCTTCAGAAAACTCAGATAACAAAGCAACGGGAAGGGGGCCTGCCCCTGCCTTTCCACAGGGAGCAGTGTGGGAGCTCTGTGCTGCTGAGTGAACCGTAAGGAAAAGTGCCCGCACTAATAAGCCCTGTGCTAACACAGCTCCTGTGTGCTTGGTTGCCAGCTGGTATCTGCAGCAGGGTGGGTAGGCAAACCCCATGCCAGCCCATCTCCTCCCTGCAGCGTGGCCATGCGCATCCCATGGCATAGAGTGCACAGGCCACAAACACTTCACCTCTGCTGCTCGTACCAGGACGGCTGCTCCTTCCCAATCCTCCTTGCTCTGATCCCAGCCACTGCTACTTACCACGTGAGGGCTTCAGGCACACTGCTCTGCTCTCTGCCCACTGGTCTACAACGGCCTGCCATGCTCCGTTGGGAAATTGTTCCCTTCCTCAGTCCATCGCATCACTCCCGCGGCTGGTGCATGCGCCACTTTTTTTCCCCTTCTTCATACGACTGCCCTTTAGATATTTATATAGTGTTATCGTGTTCCCCCTCAGGCATCATCTTTCTAGGCTATACAAATTAAATTCCCTTAGTCTCTGCCCATAAGTCATCCTCTCTAGTCCTTGTATCAATTTGGCTGCTGTACTTGGAATGTTTTCTTACCATTTCTGTGTGTGATGTCTCTCTCTCTCTATAAAAGCCACACTGGGTATTGCAGGGCACATTTACTACCACAGTTTAAAAATAGGATTAGGACCTGTCTTGTCCAGCGAGTGATCCATCTGCACTCACACCTGTGAACAAGTGTTGCCTTTCAGAAGCCTGGCAGCTCAGCACTGCATCCCCATCCAGGCACTTGCAAATCTCCAGTCTTCGATTGCTCTGCAACTAACAGTCCATCCATCTCTCCCCCAACCAGAGACTGTCCACACAGCATATTCTCCTTCCCCGGTCAAAGGATCTTGGTGTAAATGCTTAGTGACAGCTCCTGCAAAAGCGCCTCATTGCCATGTCAAGGGCTGAGCTGACTGAGAGCTAGGGTTGCCCATACCTCTTTGAAAGGGAAATTCTGCCTGGATCTCCCTGGATACCCTCTTGGCTGGAGTGACCACCTATATGCTCCTATGCCCCCTTGGCTTGTGGTAGCTCCTCAGCAGAGCACTCACACCACTCGTGTGCCTAGTGCCCACCACTGCAAGTCGTTTGGCAGTACCCATTGTCCAAACGAGACCTGGTGAACATCCCACACTGGGCAAAGTGGAGGCTTCTTGACTCTGCTGGACACACCCAGCTTGGTGACCAAGGGGGCAATTTGAGGAGACTGGGAGAAGAAGGGCTGATCGGTCCAACAGCTGCAATTTCTGATCAAAGCATAGTAGTCTGCATTCCCTATGGGAACACCTATGTGTGTCAGACAAAGGCCCCTAAATACTGCCCCACGTGCCAGCATTTCCCAAAGTGTGGAGCATTTCTCCCGTATCCCCAGGACTCTTTTCTGAGGGAAGGGAATTGTTGGCTTGTCCCTGGGAGGATGAGGAGAACCCAATGGAGAGAGGGGCATGGAAGACTTTTAAGGTAAGGTGCAGATGCATAGCTGGGGCAGGTGTGCATTTTGAAGGTGTAAAAGAGGGAAGCAATCTGCTTGCAACCACTCAGGGAAGGTGGCTTGCAACAGTTCCCATGGAGACATGACCAAGAGATGCCAAGAGTGCATTGGTTTGTCCTTTGCCTGTAAAAGAATCAGTTACTGAAAATGACTGTGATTAAAATACTTGCACTTTCTACCTTGGACATCTGTAAGCCTTCAGTTACGGTGGCAGGACTTGCTGCTATTTTGTTCTGCTGACACTTGGCTGGTGGCAGAAAAATGGACAGGAAGGAAAACGTATTAACATTGCTTACTCTCTACAGCATGACAGAGGCCACACTGGAGAAATAACAAGTGCTTGACAGAGGATAAACTTATATGCACAGCAGCTACATTCTGTTTTATTCATATTTTCTCCCAGAAAATTAGATTTCATCCCCAGCTGTTGCTGCTTTTTCACATCCAATATAAAGTTAACTTAGTAATGTGTGCTAATGGGGTACCCTGAAGTGGTGCTGGCAGGTTTTTGCACCTGCCTAGTAGAGTCTGACTATCACTGCCTCTTCCAGTCTGCAGTGGTGTCCACAAGAGGCCCCAGGAAGGTCTTTTGGGAGAAATTATTGTAAATTTGGGAGTGTCCATTAACCCAAAGGGTTTCTCTAATGCTTGCTGCCATGTTTAGAGTTTCTCCTTATGTTTCTTTGGACTCCATATTCACCCAGATCTAAAACATGAGCACATGTAAGAAAACAGGGACACACGGGAGAAAAATTGGGCACATGTACACAGATGCACAGGAAATTTGTCCACACAAAGAAACGTGCGTAGCCAGAAGATGGGGAAGTGCCAGTGTTTGGCCTGTGCACATCTGCCAGGGAGTACAGAGATCACAAGGTGTCCATATCCTTACAGAAATGTACATGGCAGGCAGGCAGACACCCTTTCTTTCTCCCTTTCTTTCAGTGCTGTGCAAACACAGCCAAAATGCTGCCCTTCCTCAAACTGCTGTAACACTGAGTAAATTACAGCTGAAGAGGGCTCAGCAACTGAGGAAGGCGAGTGGGCTCAGATGCTACCTGACCTCTCCTTCCACATGCCAGCCTGGGCTTCTCTGTTATAGGCTGTCGCACATGGGATGCCTTCTGGTATGGTGGAGGCCAGGATCTGTGTAAAGACTGGGGAGCATCGCTCCATCCTGTATATCATTCATGCCTCCCTTTATCTGTGTTGTTTACTGGTGATTAAAATCTCCCCTCTGAGGGTGGGTGGGTTATTGATAAGGTATCATAGACCTCCGGCTGTGCCACCTGGACCTGGCACTGGGTGGGTGCTGGAAGCTACAGTCACCCATGTTGCCCAGGGACAGCAAGACAAGACCTGGCTTTAGCATGTGTTGTAGGAGCTGGAAAAATAGTCTTGACTTCACACTTCCCAGCTCTGATTAGGACCCACCTTGATTTTCTGAGGATTCCACAGCTCACACAAGGTAGGGAGGTCTCACCCAGCACTCAGTTCCCATCATGTCTCCCATTTCAGTGCCTCTGCTCTGAAAAGTCTTGTACGGCCAATCTCAAAAACCAGACATCCTGCCTGCATCTCCCTGCCTGCAGCCCAGTGGGGATGTCTGTGGACCATGCACCTGCCCAGAGGAAGGGACTGGTTTCCACAGTCCTGAGCACTGTGCTGAGCCCCTGGCCCTCACAGCCATCCCTCCCCACTGTGCCATGCCCCCTCCAGCCTTTGCCAGCCTGATGGTAATTGCAGGCATTCAAAGAGTGGCTTGAAACACCACCATGTTACAATCTTTTTTTCATCCCTGGCATCTCCATCATCTTGGAAGGCTTGATATTACGAAGTATCTCATGAGACATGATGAGAGCATTATAGAGGTTGAGTTAATAATGCATTTTACTTTGCAGCTTCCCTTTAAGCAAGACTGGCTGGGGTGAGCTGCCTAAACAGGTGGTGAGCCATGAACGACAACATATAGACCAACTTGTATGACTTGTAGAGTTTTTCAGGGCATTAAGGCTAATTAAGTGATAATTAATTGAAACACTCTTGAAGTATCACTGTCATAGCAACCTTGTGTATCAAGGCCTGTCTGATTTATATTCACATAAGTCACATTTTACAGCAAGGCAGCTTGTTTTACGGATACACTTCAGCTTCATGTTGCATATCTATCTTGTGTGTTGGCTGATTATGTTGTATAGGAATATGGCCATGATTCAGGAAGGGAGCTGAGCATGTATTTATAATTTGAACCTTGTATTGCTCTGAATGGAATTTAAGCATGTGTTACTGGAACACGTGGAAGGGGGATGCAAACCCATTTGCCAAACTGATGCCATGGGACAGCCATGTCCCAGGGGAGCCTGCAAGGGTCTATTCCTGGCCACATCAGCTCTCCTCCGAGAGGTAAGTACATCACATCTCCCCTCAGTGTCTCTTGTTTAAGCCAGTACTGACCCTCTGGGGCCAGTAAGAAGCACTGGTGTTTGCTGGTAAAGCAGCTCCAAATGCCTCTGATTGATAGGAAATGTGCAGCAGACATGATCTGGGCAGCGAGTGCCTTGCTGAGGGCCTGTTAGCCACAGAGCTCTACCTTGCGTTTACACTGTGGCATCCTACATTTTCATGACTGCTCGAATCTCTTTGCTTTCATCCTCTTTTCCCTTGAAGGGGAAGATCTCCATGGGATTTGTCCTCTTTTAAATCTGCTGCAGCAGCATCCTGAGTCTCCGCTTTGCCTCAGTGCTTCTCTGAGTTCCACTCGCTGTCTGGTCACATTTAATTTGACAGTTTCTTTTGATGACTCTTTTTAATTCAGTCAGGTGACACCAGAGAGGCTTTTTGCCTGCTGGAAAACAAAGAGTTACCTCTTTAATGTCTGTGGAAGCCTTTGGGAAGAGTGGAGTTGAGGAGATTAATCCTGAAATGAAAAACCTGCTGTTTGCATTGTAAAAGTAGGCTAAAAAAAGGCAACCATTAAATTACTGGAAAGGCAGCCACTCTGTGGAAGGCAGAGTTAGGGTAGCACATGTAGGTCTGTGAACATAAGAGTTAGTGGAGGAGCAGAGAATAGCAAGGAAGAGATATGCTATGTTTTAAAACTCATGGGACTGATTCTGATCTCAATTACATGACTTTTTTTTGGAAGTAAGACTGCTGGGTTATTCCTGACATGCCAGAACTGAATCCAGCCCACTGGACTTCAAGTTTGCAGTTCAACTTGTCTATATTTTTTCCTTGGAAATTGTGAGTTTGCACCCCAGGGATAAGAGCAAAGTGAAATCTTGTTTCACGAGCTATTGCAAAGCTGTCAGCATCGATGGGAAAAGTACAGGGCAAGGGACAGAGGCCAGGAGAGCTCGGTTCATCCCTGTGCTGAGTGCTGAAACATACAAGCAGGGCAAACTGAGCCAAAGATGTCCTCAGAATACAGCCGGGCAAGTAGAACATTAGCAAAACTGCTGCCTGAAGGAAAAAATCCCTGATCAGGACAATTGGTCTCCCCTTTTAATAGCACATTTTCACCATCTTTTGGTTTTACTCGAACATGAAGGATTGCATGAAAAAGGAAGTAAGAGGGAGCATATTGCTAAGCATCCATGAGAGAGAGAACAGATTTTCTGCAAGACTGGCAAAGGATAATTAGCGGTTTAGCCAGTATAATCTGATACATGGCCCTCCCTCCCCCCCCCCCCCCCAGTGTGTATAGTAGCTGTGGGTGAATATCGCTTTTCTCCTTACCATGTATGCACATGCACTGTCCTGATGTGCTTTGTCTTCTAGCTGTCTGGAGGATGGTCTGAAGGGAGAGCTGAGATTCATACCATGGCATGATGATGGGTCCTTCATGGGTCACAGGCACTGTGCAGCATCATGATGCCATAGCTCTGCCGTGGCGCCATTTCCCCCATCCCAGCACAGCCTGCCATGCCAACATCCTGTTCTGAGCACCTTCTAGGAGGGCAGCTTGGGCATAAGGAGTGTGAAGGATAGCCCATGGTACAGACCTTTGCATACCCTGACATGGGACCTTCAGGGATTTACCCTGCAGCACCTGTGCTCTGTATTTATCTTAGTCTCAGCCAGTACCAGCCATGGGCTCAGGAGCTGCAGGGCAGTTTCTGCTCAGTGTCCTTTCTGGCTATACCTCTTCCACCATTCAAAACCTTCCTGTGTTTTTCTGTGACAGCCTATGACACTGTGCCAAAGCAGCAGGAAAAGATGCGGTAGACTGGCCTTGGAAGCGGGGTTGGAAGGGTTGTATGAGGGAAGCTCATCTGTACATATCCACGGGCAGCTTGTTCAAGGACTCCACTAAGGCAAGGGCTGAGCCAGACTCAGACTTGGACAACGACTGGATTTAAGGTGGTAATGGGGACTAGAAGATGGCAGTTTGTTGGCTGTCACAAAGTGAAGGCTGCAAAAAACTCCTTAAATACACCAAGATGAGCAAAAGGAAAAGAAAGAACAGCCCAAGTTGAGAAAGGACAATGTTGGCACTGAAACAGGTGGCTCTTGAGCAACTGTTGGGGATTAGAGGACAGCTATGGAGCAGACCTCCCACTACCAGAGACATGCTGGAGCCAGCCGCAAGTCAGGGCAAAATTTGAACCGCTTTTTGGCTGGATCTTGCTAAACACACTTGGCTCACCGGGCAGAACAAGCCCTCCTATCCTGTGTCCCTGCAAAACTCAGAGAAGTTAGAGGCATCTACCAGGACCAGGTTCTTTCAGAGCTGTGTATTGAGGAGCTGAAGGATCTGCCACATAGATCAAGTGACAGGATCAGAGACAGAGATGGAGTTTGCAGCTAAATCTGAATCCCCGACCTGCTGAAGGCAGACACCAGATCCCAGCATGACCAGTCAATGCTGACCGCCTTCTCCCAAGCAGATCTCTCATCTCCAATACCAGTCCATATCACAGTTTCCAAGTTCTTTAGGACATTGTAAAAGCACTGTTTCTCTACCTGCAACATTGATTGCCTGATCTAAGGTAGTTAGTGCTGGCAGACCTAGGAAGGGAGCCTGGTGGCATAGGGGCACCAACCTGGGTTGGTCCCTGGGCAACACTGAGGACACTGGAAAGAGACAGCTCTCCTAAGGTCAGTCTGGCACTGGTCAGAGAAGCCTTTTCATTTTTCAGAGACACAAACTATCCTATGCTAACACCAATTAAATTTTACAGGCATCTAAAAATTTAATCTGAGTTTAGTCTCCTTTGCCAAAGCCATGAGTCCATGATAAATATTTTATTTCCCTCTAACTAAAGAGGCTTTGGAATAATTAAAGGGAATAACGACTCGTTCACTCCACTTGAGCCCAAGCAGAGGCATGTGCCTTCAGGCCAAGGCTCTCTCCCCCAGCTCTCATGCTCCCCAGTGTGCTGAGCTGCATGTCCAGCCAAACACAGGCCAGCCAGACACTTTCTGCACTCTGTGTGCCTTATTGAGCAATTTGTGGAAACTGCTTCTGTAGATAATGAGAGAGTTTTGCTGGCTGCAACAACATTTGAAGAAGGAAGAGAGAAAGGCATATGAGAAGGTCATTGCTTTCTCTTTGGAGGGTTCATTTTCCCTTGATGAAAGAAGCTACTGCTTTCCTGGTCATTTGGAGATTTTACTTGCTGTATGGCGGCATGCTGTGTTCAGCGTGCTTCATCGACACTTTCTGCTCTCCTCAGAGTGGGGAAATTGTAGAAAGCATTTTTTCCAAAACCCATTACAGTTTATGGGAAATGCAGCAGCAATTAGGGATGCCATAGGTGGGAGTTTAGATAGGGAAAGAACTTCCCACCTTGCTAAGGCACAGAAGAGTTTTCTGTGGATTCATAGCCAGGGCTTCTTACGTGATAAATGAGCAAAAATAGCTCCAGGAAGATGAATGTAAAGGAACTGGGCTTTCAAAAGAGGGTGAGCACAGTTCCATGGTGCCTTTGCTCAATGTAGCTTGGAAGTGTTATAATGGCTTTGTCATGGAGCAAATGGCCTCACAGAGAAATGATGTTGCTGCAAAATCTCAACAGAGGGAGTCCATGAGAGTCTTCTCTGTGTACTGGGAAGCAAAGTGCATGAGCTAGTATAAACCTGCTCACTAGCCAGGAGAGCAAAAGGCTGACAGTGTTTGCGCTGGTGGAGAGCGAGCCAGTAGGAGTCTGGAGGAAATAAGCTGGGCCATTACCTTTTTTTCCAATGAAGTAATTCAACTCGCCTGTGTTTCTGAGGTCTGCTGACTGCCCCGAAGAATCATGTAAGAGTCTACTCCATCATACCCACTGTGGGGGAAACCATTTCCACCAGGACCCTCCAGAGTCAGGCATAGCTGAACTGGAAAGGCACTGTAACTGCTCGGCATAGGGGGACACTTCTGGTGGCAGGCTGGATTGGGGCTCTGCTTATGCACCTGACACATCAGAAGAAAAGGAAATGCCTCGCCCCTTCATCAGGTTGTTTGACAGAGGATGTGAAAGCAGGCAGTTGTGGATGACAGGGAGGGACCTCAAGGAAGTTTCCCTCCATCATCACCTCCCCACTCACCAGCCAAACTCAACAGCATGCAGAGCAAGCAAGGCAGCTTGGTTGGCCTCAACAGGAGCCAAGGGGTGAAACAAACCCCTGCCAACAGTCCCCAACTTGGCAGCATCATTTCTTTCTCCTCACTCCCCATGCATCCAGTTTGCTCCCTTTCTATCTCAAGCCAAATGATGCTCCTAGAGCCTGTGTCATAGCCCAGCTCTCGGTCACGGCAGCAGTGCCAGTATCAGACCTGTGAGATAAAAGGCAGGGTCATTCGTGGGCTGCCATTCTCCCAGATGCTCATGGGTCACACTCCAAGCCAATCCAAGACTCAGTTTCTTAGTTCAACCCATCCACCTGCAGGCGGCAAACCAGCCAGGTAGCGAGGCTTAGTGTAATAGAAATGTCGCCCAGGTCCATAGGCTGTGCAGAGTCAGGTCACTGCAACGCCTGCGCCTGCATCGCTCCACAGCTGAGGCAGGCGACAGTGCATTACTCCCCACTGTGATGCCCTGTGGGGAGGAAAATTGGCAGGTGCATTAAGCTTTGTGCACTGTTATGATATTTTTTTCTTGTAACTCTTATTTTTTGGGTCTCTAGGATGGTGCTTATGAAGACAGCCATAAAGAAGTTAAAAAGCAATGTGCTAGCTCAGAGGAGTCATTCAATATCCTTATTAAAGATCTGCAGTACTGGAGCCATAATAGTACTTGGCACTCAGAGGGCACCTTTCATCTCTTGAGTTCAAGTCACTTTACAAGCACTAATGAATTAAGCTTCGTAACAGCCTTGCATGCAGTCTAGCAAATGAACTATTCATCTGTTCTCGCAATATAAGGATTAAATAATAATAATAAGCTGGTTAATTCTGCCTCTTCTCCAGTGTGGGGATTGTCTCTGAGCTGATATCAATTCCCTAAAATTTATCCAGCGTTAGTGGTCAGTATTTCTAATACTTAGGATCACGCAAGCAGGGTTCTGCAGGCATATTTGATAGTCAGCCTGGGTTTGGGTCAGAGCAGCCATATGCTGGTGTTTCTCCTCTTGACTGGTGATCCACTTCAGCCAAGCGCGGAGACTTGGATCCTGCCAAGGGCCAAGCACTCACCCTGGCCCAGCAGAGCTCTTAACCACAGCCTTAACTAAGTTCATGAGTAGCCTGGTTAACGTCTGGGGAAATGCTAACCTTCCAGCAAATTAAACATGTACTATAAGGTTTTTCCCGTTGGAGATTAAGTTAGCCAGTGCTTCAGAAGATGAATCCAGAAACAGGCAGTAAACACTGTGCTTATGAAGAGATACAGCGGTAATACTGAAATGGTTTAAATGCTTAAAATTAAACACATTCAGAAGGACCCTGTTCAATCAGAGTTTGGATGAGCATTCAGCTGATGGCAGATGTTACCACTGGAAAGTTTCTAAGAAGATTAATGGATGGAAGGGAGGAAAGAGGAGAGAAAGAGCAAAAGAGGGAAGTAGGAAAGGAAGGAAAGAAGAAAGAAGGAAGGGAGAGAGGGACATTTGCTGAATGGGAATCAAACAGGGAAAGGTTAGAAACAGATGAAGATGGGTGCAGGATTTTGTGGGGACTGCCTCATGGATGGGTGGATGACAGGGAGGGACCTCAGGGAAATGTCCCTCCACCATCACCTCCCCACTCACCAGCCAAACTCGACAGCATGCAGAGCAAGCAAGGCAGCTTGCTTGGCCTTGACAGGAGCCAAGGACTGAAAGAAAACCCTGCCAGCAGTCCCCAACTTCTGCAGCAACATTTCCTTCTCCCCACTCCCCATAGTCTTAGGCCAAATGATGCTTCTAGAGCCCGTTTCACAGCCCAACTCTCACATGCTTTCAGCTTAGCCTGAAAGGCTAAGAGGAATTTGGTTTGGTTTGAACCAAAACAGAAAATAGTCAGACTTCCCCCACAAAATCGCAACTAGCTCAACACCCTGCCTGTGCTGGAAACTGCAATGGCCGAGCCACATAGCTGCTCTGGGGGTGGGGGGGGAGTGGGGGGGGGGGTTGCTGGGGCACTCCTTCTTACCTGCCAACATGGGCTGGCCAGGGAGAAGTGCAGAAAACTGCCCTTGTGAAAAGGTGCTCTCAGAGCAGCTCTGGAGAAAGCAGGACATGAACAGGCAATGAGCCAGAGCTGTCTGTGAAGCGACTGAGAGGCAGAGAAGACCTCTCACATCCTGGGCAAGGCTCCAGCTGTCTCCTCAGGGAGTCTCTCGCAGCCCCTGGACAATAAAGACGGATATGCAGGTGTCATTTGGTGAGGGGCTGTGAAGAGCCCTCTCTTGGTACTGCCTGCCTTGTGGGGGCCACAGGGAAATGTCACTGAGCTGTCCCTTCTCTGTCCCTCACTGCCTTGGCCTCAGGGGGTCAGCAAGAAGTGTGGCTGGGGGATGGCAGGTGCACCCCTTGTTTTGATCTCTTGCTTTTGCTGTCCTACCAGGCTCTGTTGACCCCAGAAGTAGTAATGATGACTATATGGGAATGCCACAGGCATGGGCATGCTAGCCCCTTCCTAGAAGGAGTTCACAGCCCATGTTGATGCCTGAACATTATGGGAGAGGCCTTCTGCAGTGCTGGGCTGGGTCCCTATAGCAAACTAGGTCCACATGGTGCTGCCTCTGAGGGCAGTGGAGATATTCCCTCCCATTCATACCTGCAGATCCCTTTTATCCTGGTTTCCATGGTGTTTATTTGGGCAGTAATAAAAGGATGCTGCAGATGAGCTCTTTGCTATGTTCATTTGTCTGAATGCTGAGGTCACCATCTTCACACTAGCAATAATTATTGCAATGAACACATGCTAAAATAAATCTCCAGTTGAAGCCCAAGTCTAAAAGAAAAAAAAACCAAACAGTAGCTGTCTCTCCTGCAAGGATGTGAGATAAAGAGATGCTCATTGCCAAGGAGCTGTCTTGCTACCATTTTCTCCAAGGAGCATACAAGCATCAAATGTGCCCCTGAATGGTGTCCGAGGGGAATGGTACAATGGTTTAAATTAGCCAGGGATTCACACTGCCAAAGTCAGATGGAAAACAGATCTCAGAGGAGGGATGTCAGCCCTGCCTGGAAGTGGGGCGTCATCGGAGAGCAGCCCTGTTGGTGCTGAAAGCTTTGTCTGTGCTGGATGTGCCCAGGCACGCTGCAGAAGTGCTGAGTCATAAAAATAATAGCAACAAGGAGTCAGAGCAAAAAGGCAAGCAGATACGCGAGAGGGGTTATCAATGGCTTCCTGCCTCCAGCTCCTAAAAGCTCTTACTAGGAATCACAGATCTCACTAGATCAGACAACTTCGTCATTTGCCAAATGACCTTGGACAAAGTAATCTTTCTTCTGGCATCTGCTTCCTCACTGGCATCCAGAACAAGGATGGTCCCCCACATTTTTAATCCTCTTCAAGAGATAAAAACCCTCAGAGTTTTTTTTGTCACTGGATGCTGGACTGTCTGCAGGTGTTGGAGTTGAGGTTGGTGGTCTGTTAGGATGGCTATGGGAGGAACGGAACGTGTGCCTTGGTATGGCAAGCTGAAAGACACTTGTGTGCAGTTGTCCACCGTGGGTGTGCAGGTGAGCACCGCGGGCCATGTAAGGCAGCCTGTGCATGGATCAGCATGTTTGGCACGGTGAGACGGGGTGGGCTGCACACCACTCTGCGGGGTTCATCAGTGCTCAAGCTTGGAACTGCTTCTTTCTTTCCTTGACGTGCCAAAGGAGTCCGATGGTCTGGGGCAGCTCAGGCAGAAGGAGATGTCCAAAGAGCCCTGGGGAAGTCAGCAACACCAAGTGCAAGGGCTGGTACCTGCAGCTAGTGTCAAACAGGCTGTGCCAGTCTGACAGGAAGGCTGGATGTGGTGAGGCCAGGTGCACTGGTGGAGCTGCCAAGGTGTTGTAGCCATGAACAGGACAAACACTGTCCCAAAAGTGAGCAGCTGAGGGATTTCTGGGGCAAGAGGGCACTAAGACCTTGAAGCTCTGGCAATCTGTGTTAAGGAAAGATGAAATGATGCTGGAAGAGACAGAGTTAAGGGCAGCAAGGCTGAGCAGGGCAACAGAGGCCGCGATGTGCAGGAAGCATGCAGAAGCGATTGCCTGGGTTAGCCTAGCAAACACAGACTGAGGGGCTGTGATTGCTGGCTATAAATCCTCTGGGAGTAAGCCCCAGGGAGGGCGAGGAGCTGTTAAGCTAACAGACTGTGTTGTCACAAGAATAAACAGCAAGGAATAAATTTAGGCTGGAATTAGGGAGGATGTTCCCAGCCACCAGAGTAGGGGGAGGGTTGGAGGAATGATGCTGGTAGCGGAAAAGCAAACACATTTAAACCAGAGCCAGAGGGACCTCTGAAGGGAGGGAGGTGAGAGGAGGCTTGCACTGGGAAGCGTGTCCCTCCATGTCTGTGTGCAGATGTCTGTGCATGGATGTCTGTGTGAGAGGCAGTGTTTGGCTGCGAGGCAGGCATGCACATGGCTGCAAGGGCATGTGCATGTCAGGGCACTGAGGGGTGTGTGTGAAGGCACAGCAGAGCATGACATGGGGGGGATGTGGGGTGCTGGGGGGTTAGGGGAGGCATGTGAGCATGTGTCTTGGTGTGATGGCAGTGCAAGGCCTCTGGCTGAGGTGGTTGGTGTAAGGTCAGGCATGTTCAAACCAGCTTGTGCATGTGCGGTACTGCACAAGCAATACACTGCTGGCCCGCAGTCACTGCTGGACGGGAAATGGAGGTTGGAGCACCTTTGCTTTGCTCCGTGGAAGCAAAAGGCAGTATTTAAGGAGTGTTGGAGAGCGAAGCCTGTGAATCACAGTTTGATCCTGCCTGATCATTTCCGTGTCAGTGACCAGAAATCAAAATAATTTCTCTATCATTCTGAGTATAAAAAAGCAGATAGGAATTGGGATCTGCATGTCAGCAGAGGGATATGTGTGTGTGAAAATAGCGTAAGATTAATTACAGGAGGAACAACTATGATTGTTGATAAATCAGCTCCAGTTAGCAGAGTACCCGTGGTCCTGTAAGTATCTACCATTCTCAAGCTGAGATGAATGAACTAGCTAATTGTTTGCTGTGCTGAAAAGCAATCTTCAGGGAGCAGCACATTACATTAAATGAGTCAGCTCCATGCTGGCAGGACTATTATCAAATATTATAATATTTAACTGGACGATTTTTACTCAAGCTCAGTGTCGACAGAGAAGAGTGTTGTTTTCGTCAATGTATAAAGAAAGAAAGACATTAGATACTGTTTGTTTCCTGATGATAGGAGATCTGGCAAAAAATGGGATCATTTCACTTATTAGTGCACTTTTGAAATGAGTCATGTGTATTTCAGTGCTGTTCCCAGAAACTTAATTGAAAGTTCTGGTGTCTGTTGTTGTAAGGGGAGAACCATATGCTATGGAAAGACATGACTTGTTTTTTATAGTCCAGAAAGATTATAACAGCATCAAATCCCAACTGTTGTGGCAATGCATTCAGAGAGCAGGAATAAATCTAGGCATTTCTACTGTAAGAAGATCAAAAAACCTGACAACAACAAAAAGGGAGAGACTGTTGATGAAACTGCAGCTTCATTGTGCTGTTCGCTATTGTAGATAATCATCATTGGCTGATCTACTTAGGGGCAAATGGCTGCAGGATTGTCTCCCTCTCCAGCGGAGAACAGGATGTGTGATACGAATCAGTTGTTTGTGAGGTGCTTGTGGTGCTGGCAATCCAGATTTTTGGCCCATCTTTGAAAATCCTGGTTAATCATCCCATGCTATTCCATTCATCCTTTCTTATTTTTATTTGCAAAGCTCTCTTGGCTGGAAAATAGAGTCAATGAATAACATGCTGAGAAACAAATATGCCTCGTGATGCCAATCTCCAGCAGCGTCAGGAGCTGAGCCGTGAATCCGAGGAGCACTGTGGTGAGAACAGTGCTCCTGAGATCCTCATGGAAGAGCTTTCTGGAGAAGCGCTGGAGTCCCTCTGTGACCATCTCATCAAAGACTGCATGCAATTGTACTAAAGAGGGCTTGCTAAGACATCGTCTGCAAAATGATTAAGTGAAAGCAAAAAGCCTGAAACGATAACACTGAGAGTGTAAGTCACATTGTCTAAGGAGAACAAAGTGCGTAGTTGAGGATATTTGTGCGGTTTTATACCAGAGAGGCTAAGCCCTCTTTCATCTGTTCGAGATGTCCACAAGGACATGCTTTGCCAAGCATGAGTGTCACAAGTTAGAAAAAGCTCAATTTATCTGGCAATGAAATTGCAGAGTATTAGCAGTTGGGTTATTGACTTTTGCTCTTTGAGTTTAGTTGGGATTTGTATTTAGATAGATCGTTAGCAGCCCTGTCGTTTACATGCCTCCTCCACCCACTATTTCACATTTAGTCCCTTCCTTCTGCAGGTTGTCTTCAACAAAGCACTTAAACATGTGCGTAATTTTAGGTGAGGCCTTAAATCCCATAGACTTTAATACAAATTGAGTACCTGCTTAAAGTTAAACACATGCTTAGTGTTTTGTGTGCTGGGGATGAAAGGGACTGTTTCCCAAGTAGGGCTGTGTGAGCCAGACTGGCACATCATAGACAGGAATTGGCTGGAGCAGGAATGGCATTTGACATATGTTTGCATCATGTGGCAAAGAAGAGAGTCCTTTCAAGGTCCTGCCATAGGTGGGGCTGCATTAGATACAGTAATGAAATAATAACAGCTCCATCAGAAGTGGTAACATGCAGGAACTCAGCCTTTTCCTAATTCTGCATTTCCCCCATTTATACATATGCTATATGCTACAGTGGCATCTGTAAGAAGATACATTACATGTGGCAGAATAATATATTGTGTATAACTTCAATACAGGCTTCCTATCTTTGATAGATTTCTTCTTTCTTTTTCTTTCTTTCTCTTTCTTTTCCTCCTTTTTGTTTATCGTTTCAAAAAACCTTACTTCCCACAAAAATGGCCAAGAAGCTTGTAGGGCTGTTCACTGAAAATTTATCCAATGATCTATGAAAATGAATAAAATTAAAGATTAAAATGGGGAGACTCAGCTGAAGTATTTCAACTTCAAAATACGATGCTAAAATTGAATCTAAGTTGCTCCTTTTAGTGGGCACAGATGATAGCCTGGAGATATTAACCCAAAGGTAGAAATGTGCAGCCATGCCACTGAGATACTTTATGGTGGGAGGATGTTTCTGATGGCCTCCCAGGCTTGGTTCCTGAAGCAAGGGTACTGAGGTCACTTCAGCCACAGTTAATCCCTCTTCTTAAAGGGTCCCTATGAGACCTAATGGGATCAAAAAGGCTGTTGTTATTTCCAGTGCTCTCATGGGGGACACAACTAAAAGGAAAAAGGGTTTTTTCCACATTTTTTTTCCTCAGGCACAGGAGCAAAAATCACCTACATGACACTGGGTTCCCTGTGCTCAGTGAAGTCAGCGGGGTCTCAGGACCTTCTGAGGTGTACTCAGCAGCTTGAGTGACAATGCAAGTAAAATGAAGGTTCACATAAAGCAACTGAAGCCTAGTCTGACAGGGACAGTGCTGCAATCCAGCAAGCTCCTCTCAAGGCCTCAGAAGTTCAGCTGTCTATTAACCTGTAAATAAAGTGGCTGCTCTAGAATGCAGGTGCTTGCTCATAATGCAGACAACATATGAAGATACCTTAGACGAACTCAGAGAGTGAGGAAGGACATGTCTCAGAGCACTTACCTCCTGGAATGGTGCTAAGCCATAAAAACTATGCTGAAGTCCCACAGTGGTGACCCCAAAACTGTTAATGGCAAGTCAGGTCAGAATGGAGGCTGAGATAACAGGCTGTTGCCCCATCCTGATGCTGATCTGCAAGGCTGTGTCTTGGGGTGGTGATGGGGTGGGGGTGAGACATCACATTCTCTCCTACAGCCAGAGATGGCAGAGGGCCAGGTACCGCAGTGAAAGGTGTGTCGCGTGCATTTGGTCAGCAGGCCTCTGTAGCAATCCTCCCTTTCATCTCACCCAAATCCCCTGCAGCAGCCATCCCTGGAAGTGCCCTGGATACTGAGCTGTCCTCCAGGCTATTAAAGATCTTCAAGAATCCATCATTCTTCTTGGAAATCACACTCTTCTTCCTCCAGTGTTGGCAAAGCAGGGCTGGGAGAGTGCTTCTGCTCCCTGCTGCACACATGAGAGTGGCAGGAGCACTAGCCAACTTGGGGCCATGCAGGAAAAGCAGATTTTGAATGACTTGATGGGTCTTTGATTCCAAATTTATATATAGAAATATATATAGCATCATGAGTCATGACAGTGCTCTGGGAGAGCATCATTATAATAATGCACAGGAGGACAGCAGAAAGTGTCCCTGACCATTAGCTAATTTTAAGATATCCCCTGTGCCAGATGCTCACTGGTGCTGAGACACCACTGACCTAATGGATTTCAGGGATTTTAGGGAACTCAGCAGCTTCCAGGAGTCAGCCTTGTCACTGTACTAATCAAGCAGCAGCTTGAAAAAGTCCCCAAATGCCTCGTCCATGCTAGGCACTAAAGACTGCCCCATTGCCTTCCCTGATAAAGCACCACATCGATTTTAAGCTGCAGATATGGAAAATAACATTTCTGAAATGACCAAGTATCTATTCCCTCCTTATTTTCTCCATAGAAGAAATTTACACATTGCAGGAGGCTCACACAAGGGCCATGTCTCTCTCTCATCTCATGTAAGACCACTTCCTTGTAGAGTTTTGACAAAACAGCAATGGCTGTGGTAACCGTTACTGTGGGCCAACCAGTAGGTATTCCTCGTTCCCCTGTGACTTGAAAGCCCAAACGGCCTGGCAAGGCCAGGACTGGCTGTATTCTTGCACATGTGAATTACAGAAATGTTAGAGAAAATAGACAGGAGGAAGGCACACTGATTTGTGCTCCCCTGGAAACACACAAAGAAGTAGGACCTCTCAAGGAGATGTCTGCAGGTGGCTGAATTTAAACTCCTCGTGACTAGGACAAGCAAACAGATCTTGGGAGGTATGTTTTAGAAACTTCCCTTGTATACAGAGGCAGAGCCAACTGCAAAAAGTGCAAATTGCAAAATTTGCAAAGCCAAATAAGCCAAATTCTGCCTTCAGTTAGACAGGTGTACACCTGGAGTAAGGCTATCTCAGGAGGAGGCAGGTTTAAATCCAAGCCTAAGATGTTGCCCTTTGCCTGCCAAATTTCAGTCCACAGCCAGCTGCTTTAATGGGCCCAAAAGCTGCAACGTGCCACACAGCATGCTGGGAGTGTTGTGAGGCAGGCACAGGAAACTTTGGTTTCCACATGCCACACTGTGTCTCCTCGCTTCTGCCAGCATCTGCAGCAGCTTTCTGGAAATTATTGACAGAACATTTCTTGCAGTGCGGAGGGTTGTTTTCCATCCTGATGGAGACCCTGCCACAGCAGCTGCAGGGCTCAGAGCCACTTGGTACAGTGCAAGGCAGTGTGTGGGGAGATCTGGGGATGCTGATGCCTCTGGGAGCACTCTAGAGGAGGTGCTGATAGCCCCTTTGCTCCCACTGAAGGGCAAAATAGTGAAGTGGCAAAGCTCAGCTGCTCACAGGCTACTGCAGGACAGTGCTCAGCATGGTTAGAAAAAGTAGTTAGAAATGTTTGCTTGAAAAAAACAATTTGCTCATGTTGCCAGGTCTCTTTCTCCCACTTCTCAGTTAGTGCATATGTTTTATATTGTGCAAAAAGGAAGCATGAGGTCAAACTTGTCAAGAAACTGCTGATTAAAAAGGTCTTGTGAAGGTCATAGGTGATGCTTTCCTTTAATATTTACTGGTTGTGTATCTCCCCAAGAGCTTCCAGATGATGCCCTTTTCCTCTGTCTTCTTTCAGGTAGGGAAATGGTCCAAGCAAGCACAAGCCATGATAGCTCCTTTCTCCTTATTCAGTTGTGTCCCTTGCTGCAACTGATATTTACATAGTCCAGGGTGAAGGTTTAGTGGCCCGTTGTAGGAGGATCTATGGCCAGAACGATCCCCAGGTCCCACAGAGGTGATTGCTAGGCAGGTTCCTGTAAGAAACCTGAGGAGGCAAAGTCTCTGGGAAACCACGTGGAAATAAATTACTACCATTAATATATTCCATATAGTGAGATGAAAACAGGGCATTTTCTGACTTGTTGAAACAGGAGTTGATTAGCTGTGTAATATAATGCTGTTTAGTAATCTACAATGGCACACCCCATTTATTCTAACACAGCAGAATATTGTCCTAATGGCAGCAATAACAAATACAGCACACTGCACATTATCCTCACCACCTTCAGCAGGGTAAGCAGACTGCAGTGCCCACAGCACTTTTACCCCAGACACATCTTTGCACTTGAATTCTCAGACATCCAGAAGGCTGAGGTCCATGCACTTCTGGGACCTGGTGCTGTGGGATAAGCTGACTCTTGAAAATAACTGACCCTTGCCCTGCCTCTAGCATAGGAAAGGCCTGACAAAAGGCTCTCCTACATGATAGTTTCCCCTGGTTTGTCTGCGGTGTTATTGCATAGAGCCCAAGGATTGTGCTGTTAGCTGGGGTCTCAAGAGGAAGATCTAGCCAGGGACTGAGAAAAGATTTGGTGTCTCTTACCCATGAGGCACTCCAGGAATGAGCGGTCGGGTGCCAGTCACCGTTATGGAAGAACAGAGGAGGCCCGGTTATTACTAATGGCGTTGACAGGCTGGTCTGTTTCTGCCTTGTTGTCTTGCTAGCTGTTGGCATGAACGTTACCCAAGCTTCCTGGACAGCAGGGGCTAGTGGAGCTTGTATCTTGTACAGGCACTTCAAAGGCGTTTCTTCACAAACAAGACAAGAGGGTTCTGTGAGGACCTCCAGGCTCCACTGCTTAATCTTCATTACTGGGTATTTATACCTGTTTGCCATCTCCTCTTCAGTCCCTTTGATTGTGTAAGCAATTAGCAGGTGTGGCGCTAGGAAAACGTGTTGGGGTATGCACTGTGGGACAGGGGCAGGGATTATTTTTAGGCATGTACAGTTGCAATCGCAGCACCCCTGCACTGCACTGCTACCCAAAACAGCACTCTCCTGCCCAGCAGGATACAGCTCTGTCAACAGGGCAGAGGACCAAGCTGGCAACCCCACAACCACTGAGCCATTCCCTGCTTGCTAGCACCCCTATCATGCCATGCAGCTGAAGTGTCACACACACAGTGCCATGCTCACTTCTTTTTGCACTAAAACTAGTAGGAAGGTGGACTTCTAATGGAACAAGGTCCAATGGAGCAAGGTCACTGGAAAAATGCATGTTCATAGACAAGGCACTGGAAAAATGCATGTTCATAGACAAGGAGCAAGTTGATTTTTTGGTCACAGCTGGGACTATAGAAAAACTACAGCTAAAATAGCTCCTCCCCATTTGCAAAAATAAACAGAATTCTCTGAGCTCCGTGTTGCAAACTCTACGCAGATTTAGACCTCATGCATCTGAGCCCATGGTTCTGAATATCAGTACATGTCCCTGAAGCTGCTCCTGGTGTAGGATCTTTGAAAAGCCTGCCAGCAGCTCTTGCTCCTGAAGCTGCAGAGTGCATGCCTTCTCAGTTCAGTGTGGTCCAATCGTGTCTCAGGAAGGTGAGTCTGAAAATGCCTTGATCCATGGAGCTGGCAGGACGAGTTTGGCATCCTGGGGATGGTTCAGCAAACAGGACCCTCAAGCGTGAAGTTGGATACAGTCCCAAATGCAATCAGGCAGTGTGCTGAAGCTCACAGCTTTCTGCAGGGTCTGGGGAGCAAAGGAACCCCTCAGTCATGCAGAGCAATTGCCATCATCCCCTATGGCTTTGGGAGACTCCCAGAGCAGCTTTGTCAAACTGTGGAAATAATCCACAAGCAATGCCTTGACCTCCCCTCAGGCTGCTATGTGCGATGTGGCATGCTATGTTCTGCTCCCAGGAGCATTTTGACTTAAGCTGCCTTTGCCCTGACCGCTGAAACTCAGGCAGAAAAGGGGAAAAGATAAAACCTGCCTTATAGGGCCGGCTGGAGAGCTCTGAAGATCCAGGACAGAAGTCCCTGTAGGCATAGTGTGAGTCTTTCCAATATCCATGGAGTAGTTATGGTAGAGACAGATGAGCCTTGCTGGGAGCTAGCTCCATCGCTATCTTCCCAATAACCTGGATGCCATCTCTAAACACATGAAGGATAAGAAGGTGATCAGGAGCAGTCAGCATGGATTCACAAAGGGGAAATCATGCTTAACCAACCTGAGAGCCTTCTACGATGGTATAACTGGCTGGGCAGATGAAGGGAGAGCAGTGGACGTTGCCTTCCTTGACTTCAGCAAGGCTTTGACACTGTCTCCCCTAACATCCCCGTAGGCAAGCTGATGGAGTACGGGCTAGATGAGTGGCCAGTGAAGTGGACTGAGAACTGGCTGAATGGCAGAGCTCAGAGGGTTGTGACCAGTGGTGCAAAGTCTAGTAGGAGGCCTGTAGCTAGTGGTGTCTCCCAGGGGTCAGTGCTGGGTCCAGTATTGTTCAACTTCTTCATCAGTGACCCGGATGAAGGGACAGAGGGCAGGCACCCTCAGCAAGGTTGCTGGTGATACCAAACTGGGAGGAGTGGCTGATAGCCCATGTGCTGCCATTCAGAGGGACCTGGACGGGCTGGAGAGCTGGGCAGAGGGGAAGCTCATGAAGTTCATTAAAGGGAAGTGCAGAGTCTTGCACCTAGGGAGGAATAACCCCAGGCACCAGTACAGGCTGGGGGCTGACCAGCTGCTGGACAGCAGCTCTGCAGAGAAGGACACGGGAGTCCTGGTGGAGAACAAGCTGACCATGAGCCAGGCACATTCCTGTGCCCTTGTGGCCAAGAAGGCCAGTGGTATCCCGGGGTGCATTAGGAGGCAGAGCATTGCCAGCAGGTCAAGGGAGGTGATCCTCCCCCTCTACGCAGCCCTGGTGAGGTCACACCGGGAGCACTGTGTCCAGCTCTGGGCTCCCCAATACAAGAGAGACATGGAGCTACTGGAGTGAGTCCAGTGGAGGGCTACTAAGGTGATGAAGGGACTGGAGCACCTCTCACACGAGGAAAGGCTGAGAGAGCTGGGACTCTTCAGCCTGAAGGAGAGAAGACTCAGGGGGAATCTTATCAATATGTGTAAGTATCTGAAGGGAGGATGTAAAGAGGATGGGGGCAGAGTCTTTTCAGTGGTGCTCAGTGACAGGACGAGAGGCAATGGGCACAAACGGAAACACAGGAGGTTCCATCTGAACATGAGGAAAAACTTCTTTACTTGAGGGTGACTGAGCTCTGGAACAGGTTGCCCAGAGCGGTTGTGCAGTCTCCATCCTTATGGAGATATTCAAAACTCGCCTGGACAGGGTTCTGTGCAATGTGCTCTAGGTGACTGTGCTTGATCAGCGGCTTTGGTTTAGATGATCTTGAGAGGTGCCTTCCAACCTCAACTATTCTGTGATTCTGTGAATAAAGAGCAAGAGTGGCCCAAATATTGTAGATTTCCTTTTTCCAGACAGGGAATCAGGTCAGGGGAGACACAGATCACAACCAATATTTATTAGAACACCTTTTATTAATTAAGCTTTTATTGCTAATAGAATCAAGCTGTTGATAGCAGATTACTCTTCACAAAACAGATCCACCAACTCACACACTCACTGTTCCCTGGCAGGAACCGCAGCAGGGAGACTTACTCAGGCTATATACTCCAAAGTAGAGTGTGTAGTGATGTACAAGTGCCTTTTAGGTTCAGAAGGTCATTCAGGGAGTCTCATGTTTCAGCAGATGTGTATATAAACTGTAGTCTTGGTCTGCATTTAGCAGTCACTGCCTTCTTGGATGTGGTCCAAATTATACAACCCGCTGTTGATGGCAATGTGTGCTTTTGCCTTGTAGAGGTTTGGCAGGCTCTTGGCGTCCTGAAGTCAGTTCTTGTGGTTTCAACAACACTGTCAGTCTCTGGACCATATCCCTGTTTGGAAGGCTTTCACATACCTACCTCTCCACATACACTATCCCTTTCTTTGGCCTTCTGTTCTCTGGTATCTATCTCCATCGAAACCCATAGGTGGGAGCTTACATAGAGCCCATTCATGCACACTCACCCCATATGGCACGAAGAGCCATGCTGTGCTCCTTGTGCACTGCTGGCAGCATCCAAAGGGGCAGGGAGACATCCCAAGGTGGCTCTGGCAGCAGCAGGAGGAACAAACCATGAGTTTTTCCTCTGCACAAGTCATCCCAATGCCACCAAGAGACAGGAGGCAGAGGCAGGGAATCAGAAGGTGAGTCTGAGTAAGCAGAGGATGCAAACAATTCAGGCCAGACTCAGTGCAGAGTGACTGGGCCACATGAGCAAAGCCACATTTGACAAGGGAGGAAAGAGTTTCTACTGTAGGACTGTCAGAGATGATGGCCAGAGGCTCCCAAGAGTGGGTTCTTCATCACTGGCAGCAAAGGGATGAACAAAACCTACTACATGGAAGGTTGTTGGGGTGAAGAAACAGTAATCAGGTGGCATGCTCCAAACAAAAGGGATCTGGGCTTGGGGCCTACTGGCCTAGAGGAGAAGGGCGGCAGCATATCTCATAGTGGGTGCCCTGTTCCCACAGGAATACCTAAGGAAGGGAAATGCCTACCTCCTCATGGTCCATTTGCCCTTCAGCACAATGATCCCTCAAGGGTGCCCCAAAGAGGAGGCTGGCAGCTCAGGCTTGGCTTATGGTTGTCATGCTCCAGAGTGGCAGTGCAAGCCACGGTACCTCTCCTACGACCCCGGCCTCACCAGAGACCAAGGACAGCCTGATGTGTCCTGTCAGCCTCCCAACAGGCACAGCTGGAGAGAAATTATGAGCCTTCCTGATCCAGAGGAACCAGAAGTCAGTCCTGGCAGCCTCCGCTCTGTGCCTGCTCCTCTGACAAGATTGATGAGGCTCCTAGAACTTTTGGAGCTGCCTCATAGAAAGCAAGCATGTCGTAATCTTTTGTGGCTCTCACAGTACCTGAGGATGTGGCCGCGCTCTTCCAGCACTCCCTGCTGCAAGTCATATGCCATGAGCTTAATTCCTTCCTCCACACAGGCCTTTGTGTTGCCATCACTATGAGTCATGTGCTACAGCCCTGATACAATTCAGTACAAGGTATGAGACATCTCACACAGCGGTCTTGATGCAGTTAGCATGTCATGTGTGCTGTGTTTAAGTCTACAGACTGTTGCCTTCTAGGTTGCTGAAATCTCCACTTCAGCATGCTATTGCACTGAATTGCTTCTCTGCTCCCAGGGGACTTGAACCCATCCCAAACTTTTGAGCTCTGTCAAATACAAGGTCAAAGTCTGTGAGCACACAGGCAAGCACTCTGCTGATTTGGAGAGGGGGAAATGAGCTGGCTGGCAGGAGTGGTGGTGTTTATAGAGCATCCCAGCACTGCTGCAGGACAGCCTGCACTGTAGTTAGCCTTGTGCTCCAGCAGGCAAAAGAGAAGCTCTGTTGTAGGGAGAGGAAGAAGGAAGTAGGAGGAGGAGGTGAGGCAGCAAACAAGCCTCTTTGGAAGCAGGGCTCCAGCAATCAAAGACAGGCTTAGCAGTTCATCTTCCCCACTGTTGATCCAGTGGCATCAGGGAGTCAGCCTCTCCACAGGTTCATCTGTCTTAGCTCCTAGAGGAATTGTCTGTTCCTGCCTTTATTTACTTATTTAGCCTTGTGTCTTCCAACCCACGGCCCTAGTAGAAGATCTATAGGAGAACAGTGCACCTCTGTGAGCCTGACAGCTCGATTTTCTAAGGCTGAAGGTCAAAGAACAGTTCCAGCTTCCAGGGCTTTGGAGACAGCATGAGAAAGTTGCCAGAGGTGAGCAGGAATAGTCAGGGGAACATGTGAAGAGAGGAAGAAGAAATGGGTTTTGAACACCATCACATAAGCCCTTGTCTCTGGTCCACAAAAGACAGACCCAGCAGAGCTCCAGGGGGAGCTCAGCACCATCAATACAAACCAATCCTGCTCAGTTATGAAGTAAACAGGAGAAGGTTTTGAGCAAAGGACAGTCTCAGGACCAGCTAGGTGGGACTCTGAAAAGAATCATCATCTCTGGGAAAAATCATGGTGGTTCCCAAACCTGCAATGGATCAAACCAGTAGTCTCAGCAAGTAGTTGGAGCTGAGGTGGCTGGAGGCGCTTTTCCTGTATGTTTAATCAGTCCTAGCCTTGCAAAGGTGGTACAGTGAGTATCACCACCCAGCAGAATGACAGCACAGTGGTGCTTGGGTCAGGACTAGGATTCCTACAACCTGTGGTAGCACAGTAGCAGTAGTGATGTTCATTGTACTAGCATTAATGATGAGCTGATGGTGCAGCTTTTGACCTTTTCTGCTAATGATCCCAGAGCAAGGGACTGGGCTGAGCATTACTCCATGGGAGAGCAAGAGCTTATAACTAGCAGGGAAGGAGCAGCAAGCAAGATAAGTGCGATGTTACGGTGATCCTGTGAGCACACGTGATAACCTCCCTCTGCCCTGCCAAGGCACTGTCTCAATGGCAGATCCTGTGAAGCCCAGAGAGTGGGTTGACAATGACAGGATAGTGGGGATCCAGCCCACACGCCGTGGAGGAAGGGGAGGGATCTTGGCACCATGGGCCTCAGGACTGTGACACACACACAGTAGGATCACCAGCATCCTACATGCTCTCTCATCACATCCATGTTTTTATGAATGAGGGATGAGAGGGATTGAGTGAAGGCTGCATGGTCTGCAGAGGTCTGCACCTCTTCTCTCCATTGCCAAGCTGATGGCAAATGCACTGTGCCACACACATGGCAAGCCTCCACGCCACTAAATCCCTCCTCCTCTGTACCCCCACCTCCTTGAGCTGTAGATTAAATGACAGCAGAGGGAAGAATTACCGCTTCATCCAGGTAATTCATCTCAGCCAGAGATCTGTCACCTAGGGACCAACTTTTCTCCTGACTTGCAAGCTGGCTGCCCTGTTCTGAAGAGCTGCTGTTAGCTTTCCCCTTGGCTGGTTTATCTTAGCCTGGGCATTAAACTCCTGTCCACTCCACTCTCTTCCAGGGGTCAGGCAGTTTAACAGGGATCTAGTGACATTTGCTGCCAGAGAAATATTTTCCAAAGAGGCTTTTTTAAGCAAATTAAGAGTGAGAGAGTATTTATCACTAGCAGTGCCCTCAACTGGCCCTGCATGCTGTGGTTCTGTATGAAAGTCCCTTCCCTCCACCCCAGAGCTGGAAGACTGCATGAACAACACTGGGAGAGTACATGGTCTTTGGTCTGCAGCTTTCCATCTCCCCCAGCATTGTCATGCAGGTTGGCTTGCTCCCACCCCACTCTGCCTGCCGATTCCTGGCAGATTGAGGGATCCCGTGTGGTAAGGGTGGAAGCAGACTCTGCTGTCATCCCCTCATGCTGCCTGTGCTCTTTGGGTTGCTGGTTCCTTGTTTCTCTAATGAGGCCAAGGGGTCACCTGCATTGCTAAACTACTAGCTGAACGCCCTGGGCCTGACACTCAGGCCCTTCTGCTGCTGGCAGGCAGACACCTGCCCTGTGCCGTTACGGTGATGGGGCCTCGGCAGCAGACTGAGCCCCGGCCTTTCTCCGCACAGCCAGTGCCAGATGCTCTGTTCACATCAAGCTAGATCAGCCTGCAGTGAGCAACCACGCAGATGCCAGCACTGGGGACACCCCGCACTGGGCTCTGGACCTATCTCCGGCCCCAGTCCCAGCTCCTGAGGGGAGAAGAGGATGGGTGTGCAGTGTGAGGCTAGCTGGGCATTGGGACAAGGGCAATTACAGGCGCTGGGGATCATGGAACAGCTTCCCCTGTGCCAAGCAACCTGGCTCACCCACAAAACTAGCCTGGAGGTGCCAGACTTTGCCTGCAGGGAAACGAACTGCCCTGCCTGGTCCATGCTGGCCATGCTGGAGAGGCTGATGGCAGAGCTGGGGGCTGACAGCATGACCAGGGCTGACAGTAGGGACAGGACTCATGGTAGGTCTGAGGCTGATGGCAGCGGCAGGGCTGATAGCAGGGCTGAGGCTGATGGCAAGGCTGGGGCTGATGGTAGGGGCAGGACTGATGGCAGGAACAAGGCTGGTGGCAGAGCTATGGCTTGGGTTTCGCAGTGGCTGCAGAGAGCCTCCCCTGGGTGTCCATGTGCTCTTTAGGGGGGATAAGGGAACTTATCAATGCCAGTGAGCGCTGCTTCACAAAGGGGCACAGTGCCTGTGCTGTAGCAGGTCACTAGGGAAACAGCAGGGAGTGTGTGTACTGCTTTGATGAAGATAAATGAGTACACTTATGTCAGCACCAGAAAGGCAACATCTGCATGGGGCCTTAATGAAAAGTCAGGTACCTGATAATATAATTACCATCTGGATTGTCAACAGCAAATTAAACTCTGTTTAGGCTGGGTGCTGGCTTCTCCCTGAGGTTATTTTCCCTAGGTAGGAAATCAGCAGGGCTCTCAGGGCTCAGGGCTTTGTTGCTGTTCGGGCAGAGCTTCACTCTCATGGACAAGGTCCCCAAATTTCTTCTCTCCCTGGAACATTCAGTCTCCTGCCTCTCCTGATGCTGCACAGGCACAAGAGGCAAGCTCACCCTCCATGCCCTGTCCTTCAAAGATGCTACTGCAGGAGCAGCCATGACCCTATCTGCAGGATGCCAGATTTGCTGATTCAAACCCTGCTACATATCTAGGCACTTGGTAAACTGCAGGAGAGGCTTTGGGACACATCCTGAGGGATGCTGAGTGCTTCAGCTCCCCATGAGTTCAGAGACTTTGTAAGCAACCAGTACTCTGAGTTTGGGTGCCTAAGCAGAGAGTATCTGCCATTCTCTCCATCACCAGCCACTGCTGTGCAGTGCGGAGAGATCTTGAAGCAAAGAGAGATTTAATGTACCAGTTTGGGTCTCATCAGCTCTTGGGCCACGATGACATGGAGCCTTGTGCAGGCTAATTTTGCCTGAGTCCCAGGTCACTAAGTTAAAGCTAGTGCCAATGTCTCTCTGGAGTGGAAAGGGGCATGAACAGGGACTCAGACGGGCACACAGCCAGCGTTCAGCCCCGTAGCAGGACCATGTGAGCCATGCTGAGCTGTGCTCACTAGCAGAGGCAGTGATGCATGTCCAGAAAAGCTTTCAAAGTGGGGGGAATGTGCTGCAGTGCCTCAGGCAATGGGCTACCTGGCTGAGGCTGAAAGGAAAGGAATAGGAGGGAAGCAACAGTGCGTTCTGTACCCTTGCACTTTTCCATACTCCTTGTTTCCGATTCCTTTTTTTGGCCATGCATGAAATTAACAGCTGTTCTTAGATAATCACAGATGTATAGGAAGCCAAGGTAGCTGAAAGCACAAATGTCCCATCTCTGCCTAGCACCTTTTTGATCCCTTGCCTAATTCTGCACTCCATTCCTCTTTGAGGTGGAGGAGACCAAATGCTGTCACTGTTACCAGGTAGCTGTGATGAGAGTGTGGCCTCCCTGAATGGAAGGTTTCTCTAAAAGCCCCAGCACTGGGAGTCAGGTGAGGATTTCAGTTTTTCCCACTCCTAAAAAAGGACATTATCCTCCTGATGGCACAAAAATGCTTGGAAACATGACTTTCATTGGGAAAACAACAGGCATGAAAAGAAAGTTTGCATTTTTATTTAATGTTATTGGATTTAAGCTGATGTTACTATTTTGAGAGTGCAGCTCACGAGCTGTGGGCTCAGGGGTGCTGCAGTTCTGCTCTAAACAGGGTGGAATGCAGTCATGGTGTGAAATGACAGGTGCACAGCCTGTCCCATGTCCTGGAGATTGGAACATGCATGCCAGCAAGCAATATTAGTGGGGTGCTTGCTCTTTGTGCAGACTGTGTTTGTGCTGTGTGTTTCTGTAGAGCAGTCTCTGTTGGCCACATTTCCCCAGACTGCTACATTAATAAGCATCACAGCCAAAAAAAAAAAAAAAAAAAAAAAAAAAAAGCATTTCTCTGCATATCCCACCACCCTTAGTCCCCTAAGTGCAGCCTGAGAGTTCGCCAGAGGAACACAGGCTGTGGCAGGTCGGAAAAGAGTGAATCCTCATGTGCTGGTATCCCTTCTGCAGGTTTCAGAAGCACTTTGGGATCTGTGGATCAGAAGGGCTCAAAAGACTTTAAACAGTTAGTTGTTTTGTCTTCCTCTACACTATCCATTGCAGGGAAAGGCCAGCTGTGACTGCTGCTGCAAAGTGCATGAGGGCTGACGCAACCACCTGTAAAGTATAACATCCTTTCACCTTCGCTCTGTCACTTTATACTTGGTCAAAAAACCCTTCTGATGCCCAAGCCCTTCTTGGCAGTGGCGGGAGCTGGGGCTAAGCCCCATCCTCCCTTGCTATGCCAGTCTCCAGGTGGCCTGGCCTGCAACAACCCTCAGCTTCACTTGGTCAGGCAGGCACTGTCTGTCCATCTGAGCCCTGTGCCTCCGGCCAGCAGTGTGATCTCCTTGTCTCATGGTAGCCTGCATGCGACAAGTGCTCTGGCTTCTCATGCTGTACACACAAACAGCTGTTCAGAGGCTCGCTTTAAATCATGCTGAGCAGTTGGCAGATGCAAGGTGGCAGGCACAGATGCCCAGAGCCTTACTGAAGGGCTACAGCATGTGGATCAGTGCAGACCAATGCTGCCAGCCTCCTACCCTCTCAGCCTTTCCACATGCTGCCAGGCAGGCAGGGGTCGAAGGAAGCTGTGCTAGCCTCAGCTGATGCTGACCCTGGCAGAGAGCAACTGCAGAAGTTGGAATAAAGAGCTGCACTGAGGTCTGAGGTGGATGAATTTACCTTCCCAGGTTCATCACAGGCTTCCTGCAGGATCTTGAATGAGCCACTTACTGCTAAACCTTTGCCCTGTAAAGCAAGGCTGGAGCATCCCTGTCTCATGGAAGAACTGAGAAAGTAAAATCCTCCAAGGACTCTGGGATGCTCAAATAATGTGGGATGGCCATGTCAGCTCCTAGAGGGATAGCCCTGTGTGCAGAGGCGCAGAGCCTTGGGAGATGGTTACAGCAATGCTCAGAAGCCATTTTAGGCTAGTGGTCCATGACATCCTGATGCTGTCTCATCTCTGAAGGTGTTTCTGATGATAAGTCAGTTCATCCTGGCTTTTTGGCAGTACATTACACTTATGAATCAGCAGCACAAGATGCCCTGATGATAAATAGTTTCAAAGACAGGACTAGGTAGGGCTCAATATATTATCATCTTACTATTAACACATAGGTTCAGGTGCCAAAAATCAGCTTCCCTGGCATGCTTTCAGGGTTGTGATGCCAGACCTGCATCCCAGCTGCAACTTTGACAACAAAGCTCTTGAGCTGTACTTCAGGTGTAACATGCAAATGAACCACACAGCAACCAAGCAATTAATAGGATTCTCAGCCTGTCCTGTGCCAGATGTCATTTCTAAGCACGTCCTTGGCTGGGACTGTTCAGGGTTGTTCAGTCCTGCAGACTGAAGGTCCGAGCAGATTCCTCCCCTCTAAGGCTGGTCAAGATGAGTGGCTGGAGGCAGGAGGACACTGCTTGTCCAGTTACCTGCCGGAAAGCAGACAGCAGGAACAGCCCTATCCTGCTTCTAAGATTTGCTGCTGAGGGCAAGGCGCCTTCATGAGTCTTCTTGTTATCTGGCTCCCAAACCTCCAGTCTCTCTAACTCTAACTCCATCATCTCCTGTCCCTCTCATTGGCTAGACTGGCTTGAAGATCACTGGTGGATCTGGATCACACAGACACACACATACACACGAAAATGCACTCACACAGGAAAATAAGACAGGAAACACTGGTTCCCTGAACCACCCCATAGCAAGTCTTCTATTATCTCAAAATTCTCTGGTTCAATCCCGAAACTTCCCCCAGGCACCCCACAGTACGCCCTATACCATTTGTGCAGCAGTACCCTTAGTTTGCCCAGCTTTCCAGAGAGATGTTTTTCTGCTGAATCACCTTGAAGGGTTTTGCCACAATGGCAATGACTTGATTGCTCAGCTGTGGTGGCTTAGGGGCAGCTGATGCAGAGGGGCCAGGTTGGCTGGGCTCCACATCCTCTCATTTACTCTGGTTACTTTCTGTTTATTTGATTAGCTCTTAGCCAGATATCCCTGGAAGGACAAGCACAGCGAAGCAACAGGAAAAGTGTGAAAGGAGGATGTCCATCAGAGCTTTAAGTGAACATAACTCTCATTTGAGGTGTTGTGCTTCTGCATAGCGCAAATACGTGTGAACGCACAACCACCCTAGCAGCCGTGTCTTTGAAAGATATTTATGACAAGTCCTGACCCCTCAGCAAAGAGTTTGTAGTCAGATAACAGCACAAGATAAAGCAGCATTTGAGAATGCCTAAGCTGAGACCACCATACTTGTTGCCTTGGAATGCAATTCAGAATGATTCAACAGCTTTGAGGAGCACGTGTTATGTCACTTCTGCCATTCCTATCTGTGAGCACAGGAATAAGTAGCCACAGCATCATATTTCTCCTGGCTAGACACAGAACAAATGAGCACGTTAGCTCCTACATAACCAAGGGCCTTGCTGTGTGAGTCAGACACAAATTCACATTAAGAAAGTCTTCCAGACCCAAATGGCTTATGAGCTATCCAGGTAAGACAGACCAAAGAAATGTTATGAGCCTCGCTTTACAGATGGGGAATTGAGGCACCAAAAGGTATATGTGCCTTAACCAGGATTCAGAAAGGATGCTCTCCTGAGCCTGAGTGCTGAAGCATCTTGGAAGAAAGCAGGACCTTTCAATATTCACCACACCAGAAATACTGGGTGGCACACAAACACTGGCATGGCAAAATGGGAGATATCAGCACCTACAGGATTAGCACTTCATGCTGCAGGCCTGGCTCCAGCTTGCCCCCAGCTCCTCCTTGCTGTGAGAGGCCGACAGGCTGGATCCAGGCCGGGGGGACACTGCAGAGCTTGGCGGAGTGCTGTCCCCCCTCCTGCTCCTCTCCTATGGCAAGCACTGCTCCCCCTGCTCCTCCAGGGAGGGTGACCACTAAGGCCTATCAAGCTGGCACATAAGATGAAGGTGACGCTGGCACAGAACTGACACCAAGGTTAGAAAAGTAGGTTACCTACTGTCATTATTGAGGTTCATTAATGCAGCCCATATCACCACATGCAAGCCTCCAGTATCCATTGCATGTGCAAGGACAGCTTTGGAGACTGCAAAGGGAGTTTGTTAGCTTGGAGCTCTTCCTTCAGAGACTGCAAAATCCTACTTCTCCCCAGCCTGCCACTGTCACCTAAGCTCTCTTGGGGTCTTCTCAACAGCTTGCGGAACTGTGCCAGCATCCACCCTGTGTGTGTGCTTGTGCATGTGTATGTGTGTGAGTGTAGGCACACGTGTGTATGTGCATGTGTGTGTGTGTGAGTGTATGTATTTGTATGTGCATGCACGTGTGCATGCACATGCATGCTTGGAAGGGAGAGCAATCCCATAACGTAGATTGTCTAGCATTATATCTTACCAGCACTGCTCTTGAGAGTGACGGGGCTTTGAATGATGCCGTGGGGAGTGTGGGCATGAACGTCCGGAAGCCACCCCCGGGGATCGGTCATGGAGGCACCATAGTTGGGAGTCTAGAGCTAGCCCTAGCTTCCTCCTTCCAAACTGAATCAGGTAGATTTTGTCAGCCCATGGCCTCAGGCTTCCTGTGCTTTGTAAGAGTTTGGAAGGAGGTTTGCAAAAAAGGTATTAATGTGTCTTTAGAAACAATTCATGTTTCCATACAAGGGAGAACAGGACAATCAAGGCCAGATGCTCAGGTGTCATGTGTTCAGCTTTTCAGAAATTAGAGAATTTCAGAAATTCAATAAAATTAGGGGAAAAAAAGCCAGAGATTAGACATTTTGAAAACACTAAATATTGGACTCTCTGATTTTTCAAGCTATTTGGCACACCATTGTACCACTGCAATCAGGAGGACAGAGCTTTGCTGCTTAAAATAAAGAAAATCAAGATGGGTTTTCACGTAAGCCTGTGGTTCCTGGAGCTGCAGTGTTTCAAACCCACACCAAATACTGTGAGCTGCTAAGTTCACATGAGTTGGTCTGGTACTGCTTGTGTTTGTGGATGGAAAAATTGGCTGCTGAACTCTGAGCAGGGGGAAAAGCTTTGGAAATTTCCTGAGGAAGTGTGAAGTGACAGAAAGCCACTGAAGTGCTTAGAGCATTTGCTGGCAGAGAAGCTCTTGGCTTCAGTCAGGGAGAGGGAGACTGTGTAGCCTGCCAAGACTCACAAGGGCTCCTGCAAGCTCAGGTGTGAATTGCTGCGCGGCAAATCAGCCCCACGCTTGCTTTACACCCTCCCCAGGTAAGGTGGGGAGTGTGACTAGGTTGAAGAAGCCCCAAGGCCACTTGTGCCGACAGCGCAGTGTGACCCTCCAGCCGTGGGGAGATAGGTGACTTACCCCTTCACCTCAGACAGCAGCGGCAGGCTTTGATTTGCAAATTAATATTCGCGAAAAAGTATTTCATGTGTTATTTTTTCCTTTTTTTTCCCCTAAAGGAAAGATATAAGCTGCTTTTGCTATAGTGGTGGAAGGAGGGTGCTGGGACAGCACAGAATTTGAGGAATTGCTTATAAGACCAGGTGTATGTAAAGGGGAATGTAAATTGTAGCTGCAAATCCTAGTTCTGCAGATGGTGGGAGCAGAGGGGAGGGGAGGGGAGGGGAGGGGAGGGGAGAGGAGAGGAGAGGAGAGGAGAGGAGAGGTTGGAGGAGGAGAGTCAGATTCTCCTTCAAAGTTTGGGCAAAAGGGCCTTGATGTTTTATAACCCTCTTCCCCTGCAAGGAGTTCATGCCTCTTTTTTTGTCTCAGCAGAATGCATCGGCCCTTGTTCTCAGAGAATCTGGGCTTGCTTATGATAATCCCTTACTGCCTTATTTGTTATCTGAGGTTTTTTGGCAGTAATTGAATGTTTGTCTTCGTGGCACTCCATTAATATTAAATAATATATTCTTTTGAAACTATTCTGTGGTTTGGCTGGGGGCCTCAGTTAATACCTGGCTGCTCTTCTGGCTCAGGGAGATAATTATCAGGTTTGTAGGCATACAGTTCACAATAACATAGTGCTCAGGAACAAACATCTTCTGTCCAAGGAAGAGATGTCAGAAATGCTCTGCACTGGGGTTAATCTGAGCCCCCAGGCACCAGGCAGAGCTTTTGCCTGAGGGAAAGCAGAGATTGCCCAGCAATGAGCTCTTGAGGCAGCAGTGCCCTGGGAGCTGGGGATGCATGCGGGATTTTTAAAGCCAGATGTGGCAAAGGTATGAGTAACAGTACTGCCAAGGAGACTTTCTACCCTGATCCCAAGAGGATGAACCTGAGTTGCAGTCCCAGACTCCAGCTTCCCAGCATTCATGATAGTCACTCTACTGAGAATATTCCCAAGATGAGGAAATGACAGCAGTTAAGATTTCCAGTGTAACTATCACTCTTTCCCTGTTCCCTGAGGGTGCAGTGCCCACACACTGAGAGATGACCTTTTATCACCTACTGTTTCATAGTCAAGCTGGAGCATGGCTGAGCAACCAGCCACGTTGGTAAGACCTGAGAGAACTTGGGTTGGGCCCTCGGAGCCTAGAGAGGAAACCTCTCACTGAACTGCTGGGGACAGGATGTGTGTAAAGGGTTATGTATCCCTATCTGTGATTTACACAGCAAGGGCTTCCTTGGTCTCAGGTGGAGGGCAGGGAGCTGTTCCCAGGACTGCAGTCATCTGCACTGCAGTGTTTGGAGATGGACTGTCCTGTAAGGAGGTGCATGTATGGCAGGACAGCCTCGGTCCCTCCCTTCTCCTGCTCATGCTGTGTGAGCTTTGGCTTGTCCAGGTCTCCTTTGCCCAGTGATAAGGTCAAGTCCTTGTAAGATGCTTTCAGGTTGTTGGGTCTCAGCAACAGGCAGTTGTGTCATCACGTCCATAGCTCCCATCAGGCTGCAGGTCTCAAGGGCATGTCAACTCTCACACGGTTTTAACCCCTGGATAGCTGAGATGGAGAGGGCAGAACAGATATATGTGACGTTCATGCAGGGAGTCAGCTGGTGGCAACTGTGCTGGCCTTGCTCACAGATATCTGCAGGGCAGACAAGTCTAGTGCAGCTGCCTGCCTGTCCTGTCCTGTTTTATGTCTCAGAAACAGGGAAATAAATGACCAGAAATGAGCTTTTTAAAGCTGAAGGGTGATCACGTCAGATGTCATCTTTTTTGAGGCTTTCGTGACATCTGCAGCCCAGAGGGACAGCCTTCCCACAGACACTGCTCCAGCCATACCTGGTGGGAAAGGACGTGCTCTCCCTCCATGGTGTGGTTGTGCCATGCTGGCAGTGGCACCTGCTAGTCTGATTTCCAAACTGGACCAGTGTGCTGGGCTGACTGCCAGCTCCGATTCCCACCTTCTGGTTGGCACAGGCATGGTGTACAGGAAGCACTTGGAGCAGTGGCACCAGAGTGCAGAAGCAGGACAGAGCAACCAGGCTGTCCCACATCTAAACAGCGCGAAGATGGCTGCTGTGCAGGGGCTGGGAACCAGTGCTTATCCAAGGGATGTGATGTTGCCAAAACATGGATGGAGATGTCCACAGTCTGAAGGATCTCGTGATACCAGTCTAAATTGTTCTTGCAGTCTAGCTAGTCCTCTGATCCTTTTCTGTTGTGGAACGCAGAATCACAGAATGGTTGAAGTTGGAAGGCACCTCTCAAGATCATCTAGTCCAAACCCGCTGATCAAGCACAGTCACCTAGAGCACATTGCACAGAACCCTGTCCAGGCGGGTTTTGAATATCTCCATAAGGATGGAGACTGCACAGCCTCTCTGGGCAACCTGTTCCAGAGCTCAGTCACCCTCAAGTAAAGAAGTTTTTCCTTATGTTCAGACAGAACCTCCTGTGTTTCAGTTTGTGCCCATTGCCTCTCATCCTGTCACTGAGCACCACTGAAAAGACTCTGCCCCCATCCTCTTTACATCCTCCCTTCAGATACTTATACGCATTGATAAGATTCCCCCTGAGTCTTCTCTCCTTCAGGCTGAAGAGTCCCGGCTCTCTCAGCCTTTCCTCGTACAAGAGATGCTCCAGTCCCTTCATCACCTTAGTAGCCCTCCACTGGACTCACTCCAGTAGCTCCATGTCTCTCTTGTATTGGGGAGCCCAGAGCTGGACACAGTGCTCCCGGTGTGACCTCACCAGGGCTGCGTAGAGGGGGACGATCACCTCCCTTGACCTGCTGGCAATGCTCTGCCTCCTAATGCACCCCGGGATACCACTGGCCTTCTTGGCCACAAGGGCACAGGAATGTGCCTGGCTCATGGTCAGCTTGTTCTCCACCAGGACTCCCGTGTCCTTCTCTGCAGAGCTGCTGTCCAGCAGCTGGTCAGCCCCCAGCCTGTACTGGTGCCTGGGGTTATTCCTCCCTAGGTGCAAGACTCTGCACTTCCCTTTATTGAACTTCATGAGCTTCCCCTCTGCCCAGCTCTCCAGCCCGTCCAGGTCCCTCTGAATGGCAGCACATGGGCTATCCGCCACTCCTCCCAGTTTGGTATCACCAGCAACCTTGCTGAGGGTGCCTGCCCTCTGTCCCTTCATCCGGGTCACTGATGAGGAAGTTGAACAATACTGGACCCAGCACTGACCCCTGGGAGACACCGCTAGCTACAGGCCTCCTACTAGACTTTGCACCACTGGTCACAACCCTCTGATCTCTGCCATTCAGCCAGTTCTCAGTCCACTTCATTGGCCACTCATCTAGCCCGTACTCCATCAGCTTGCCTATGAGGATGTTAGGGGAGACAGTGTCAAAGCCTTGCTAAAGTCAAGGTAGGCAACGTCCACTGCTCTCCCCTCATCTGCCCAGCCAGTTATGCCATCGTAGAAGGCTCTCAGGTTGGTTAAGCATGATTTCCCCTTTGTGAATCCATGCTGACTGCTCCTGATCATTTGTCCTTCAGATGGCCAGCAGGGCATTTCTCAGTTTCTCACCTTTGCTTCTATCTCTGCTCCATGGGCTTTCTGGAGGCTGCTGGGGAGTGAACAAGGGGGCTCATGCACCCAGTTTTGGTTGACCCCACAATAACTGCATGTTCCAGTGGGAGGTTTCAACAGCATCTTGGTAGACCTATTTTTTCCTTTTTTCTTGCCATATAACAAAAATGAAGCAGAGTTTTCTCAGCTCTTGTGGACGCAGTTGAATTGATCCAACAGGCAGCAGTGATGAGAGAGCTGGTAAGTAGGACAGCTGGTTGCAACCCTGCAAGACACCTCTGTGTGTACTGCTGTGCCTCAGTTTTCCCCTCTGTGAAAAGGGAATGGTTGTTCTTACCTGTTTTTGTGAAGCACTGCTGCCTGTCAAGTACCCAGAGTACAGTGCCTAGGTGCTTTGTGGAGTAGGTTAAATGGGTAGCTTTAGCCACTCAAACTCCTTAGTGAAGATCTCTGAATCACAGGCCACACTGGGAAATGCACTTATCTTTGTGCGTCCCCTTCCAGATGGGATACAGCTGCTGTGGAAGCAGTGGGAAGCACTGGCACACTGCAAGGATTTCCTCCCAAGGCTTTCACAGGGACACCTAGGGAAGATGCAGGGGGTTTATGTTTCTGGCTGGTGGATAAGGACCATGGCTTCAGGTCCACATGCTGCTCACCATTGCAGACATGTGCTTTGTATTAAGAAATGGCAAGATGGGATCAAGCTGCTAAAAGTGACTTATTAAGAAAAAGAAAAGCCCACTGCTCCCTTGATGGGCCTTGGCTGACTGGAGAATGGAGAATGGAACCAACTCCTTTCTGCTTGGGCTTTTTCTTTGAAAACAACCAGCATTTCAGGTCTCTTCACACTCCATTTCAGTGAGGAACTTCTTGGGCTGCAAAGAATTATGGCAGCCAGTTGTTTTGGAAAAGGCTGCCTTGCCACCCCTGTCCATTCTTGGCCTTGTCTTTCCCCCTCTGTACTAGCTTGGGTGGTCCTGCACTGTGCCAGACCATGACGCAGATCTAACCTCATAGGAAAAGTGCAGCACTTTCTGCTAAACTGAGTCCCCAGACCAGCTCCCAAGGGGATTAAATGAGTGCCTGTACACTGTTTGCCTGCACCCAGCAGATTCCTGCTCCTTTCATGGCAGAACAGACCTTGAATTTTTCCAGAGCATTTTTTCCAAGAGTTTGCCAACCACTAAGTTGCAGGACTCCAAGCACAGCCAAACAGGGGGTAAAACACCTACAGAAAAATTTCTCTTATCTCTCCTTGGGCTCTTCCTGTTACTCGTTTTGGAGTTTTTCCCAGGGCCTTCTAACAAGGATGAAACAACAGGAAAGCCTCACGTACAGAAATCTTCAAACTGAATGCAACTCAGTTCAACCAGTGCAACTCAGAAGTGACATCTGGTTAGAGCAAGTGGAGTGTGCTTTCGCAGAAAGGAGTTTCATGGCAGCTTCTGCGTCACCAAATTAAGACACAGGGGTTTGGTAGGCCAGTGTGACCAGCCTTTGCAAAATGGAGCCTTGCAAACCTACTCTAAGACTTTTTCTTTTTTTGACAAGGATAGCGTCACATAACTGTGTGTTTAACCATTGCTGAGGTAGCCTGAGTGTTTTCCTGACTTTCCAGCGACCATGTGGAGGAGGCATGGCAGAATAGGGCCCTAGGGTAGCTAGTTCCTGAGCTTCACGGTGGTCCTGCCAAGCGATGCTCCCATTTCTTGTCACCTGCTGGATATTGCCAGTATGGGTTTGCACGCTCCTCACTGGGAGACACTCACTGCTGGCAGCTCCTGACAGACAGGCCAAAACTGTCGTACACATCTGATGCCTGGAAGCTGGGTATTGTTAGACTGAGATGCAGTGGGGGCCTCCCCACCCTGGAGACTAGAGCTTGGGTGCAGCATGGGGGTATCAGCAAACTCCATCCACCTTTCTGTTTGCTCGGGGTCCTCTGTCTGCCCATGTTGGATCCAGCTTCTCATCACCTGGCAACAGTCCTTCCCTAGCAACAGAGGAGTGAAGCAAGGGGGAGAGACGGAGACGGCTGCAGCTGAGGAAGAGAAAGAGTAGGAGGCTTTAACTGTACTGGCATCAGTGTGGACGCCAAGTTATGTGTGACTGTGGTCAGGCAGCGTGTGTTGTTGTCAATCATCTGGAGGGGAAGCACTCTGCTCTTTCACTTGCATTTCTTGCAGGAGCATACCTGAGATCCCAATGTGCTGACCCTCTTTGTGCAGCAGACCAGACCACCCAGTGCTCCCCCCATGAGGTGCTTCAGGTCACTTCCTAGTAATGCAGAGGAGGGTCAGCTACAATCATGGCCATACTTCACAGGGACTGGTCCTTCGAGCATCCTCTGTCCAGCCAGAGGGACACCAGGGCAAACTAGGGGCAAAGTGCAGTAGCTGGGTGGGCTGATCAGCCCTTGGAGCTGGGTCCACAGATGTGGGAATGCAGAGTGGTATGCAAGGCAAAGGGGCTGCTGGCTCTCTGCCCTAGTGGCAGGCAGTGGACGAGCCTACTGCCAAAACTGGCCAGATAGAGTGACCTGAGTGGCCTCTGGCTCTCGGTCATTCACACAGTTGTGGCCAAATGGTAGGTCTAGGCAGGGCCCCCATGTCAGGCCCAGGCTGCACAGCACTCTGGTTGCTCTGAGGGCAGCAGCAATGATGGCACTCCCCTCCATCAGATGATACCAGGCTCCCCGCACAGCTTGGGGTGGGCGTGGGTAGACATTTGTCAGAGTAAGACATTGACTTTCCCAAGGCATGTCCAGCACCCAGCTGGGCCAGCTCAAGCAGGGTGGAGGCTAGGCTGATGGAGGCTTCCTCTAAGAAAATCCCTCTGACAGCCTACCTTTAGGTTTGCCAAAGCTAAATCACACTTCGTAGTGACCAGTGGTATCAGTTCCCAGCCCCAGTGGGGTCTTCTCCGGGCCACCTCTTGGCCCACATACCAGCTCTCACATCAGCTGGCCAAGCCCAAGCCCCAGTGCCCAGTGCAGAAGAGCTCCCCTCCTGGTTCTTGCCATGGCTTGTCCCTTCAGGGCTGGTTCTTCTCTCTCCTTGGCCCATTTTGTCTTTCCTATCGAGTGTGAATCACAGATCGAACATCTCCTTGACTTGTCTCTGCCCTTGTTATTCTTTTTCTGCTGCTGGCCTATTTTAAGCTGCTTTGCTCTGTACTCCTGGATGCATCGCCTTTGTCTTAGCAGTGGGTGAACCTGTTGAATGCAGACTGGTACACCATGCAGCTGCAGTTTAACCTTAGCCTTTCAGTATTCCCCCACTCTCCAAAACCCTCCCAGAGCACATCCCATCCACCCCATGCCCATTGTGCACCCCATGGGTGCATCTCTTGACCTGAGGAATTTCTGCTCATTGGGAGAAGGAGACTGGGCCCCAATGTCTAATCAAGATCCAGGGCCTGGGTTGTAGTGTGGGAACATTGTGGGCATGATGAGGGCCAGGAAAATCCCTCAGTGGTGTTGGGGGGAACTTTCTGCACCTCTGGAGAGCACAAGGCTCACACTCAGGACAGAGAGCCCTGCTGATGCTTGCACTGGGACATTGCCCCATAGCATTGCCCCAAAGGTTTGCTATAAAGGGTGTCTTCTCAATAGTTCTGGGGTTCCCACCCTTTCTTCCGTACATCACTCCCATGCCTGCCAGGGAATGGGAGAATTTCCCATGGGGCTGCAGACTGCAGACGTTGCCCCATCTCACACTACAGTCAGTTAAACATGTACGGAGAGCTGGATGGAGAGCTGCAGCTCTTGCTGACATGGGTGGCTGATACGCCTCAGAGGCAGGCAGTATGCCACCCTTGGAAGAGTCCTGTGGTAGACATGAAGGCCAGAAATACTTCTTTTTTTTTTTTTCTTTAATAAAAACAGGGTTCACATCACTATAGGGTCTATACTGGGTACTTAGAGTCTTATGCCTAGAGAGTGTAAGTGCCAATGGAAAGGGGAAGAAAACATACCTGGGGATGATATATCTTCAGGTGGGCAGACTGTCCAGGGAGAAGGAGTTAAAATGAAGCAGGTTCCTGCAAGCAAGAGGCAGCTTTAGGCATGGATCTGGTGGTGGATCAGGGCTAAGCCTGCTCATTCCCTATTCTCTCACCCCTTTACCTGTACCTTCTTGCATTGAGAGCTCCATGGAACAAAGGTAGACTGACTGATCGAGGGATGAAGGGCAGCCAGTGCAAGCAAGTTGTATGCAATGTCTAGCAATCACTAGATATTGCTCTAGGTCCATTGCATATCCGGCCAGCATCTCTACTGGGAGGACCCCTGCACTGACTCTTGGTACTTCACATGAGTGTTTGAAGTTGATATGCCTTGCCTTTCCCTGGGCCCTGCAGATTCCTGGCCATGCTCATGTGTGGGATATTCGTCAGACACAGCATACCCCCAGAGACACAAAATCTGAGCCCATACACCCTGTCCATGGGGAGTTTCTTGTCAGAGGTTCTGGTGTCAACTCCACTTGATATGTTTGGTCCAACTCTCTATTCTGAAGACCCTCATATGGAGATTTCCAGGCCTAAAAGGATCTTCCAGGACCCCTGAAATTCCTTCAAGCTCCTTGCCCGTCCCAGGTGAACGGAGTCCTTGTTACACATTACTTTGGTCTTCGGACCTTGGGTTGACTCTGCCTGAAGCAAGGATAGCAGTCAATTTAGCTTTTTAAGAGCAATTTTCCCCCTCCACTGGGGAGTATTCATCCCCTTCTCAACCTCCGAGACTGAGTGACAAAGAGCTGATCTCTGCCACTGGCTTAGTGGAGGCAAAGGCAAGGCAGGGCATTGAGGTCCCATGCCCACAGGTCTCCTCTCCATAGCTGAGCATTTGCACAATGCCCTGGTGGGGCAGAGCTCTACAGACAGGTGTCTGATGACATTCACAGAGCTGGGATCCATCCAACAGAGAGACTGTTGTGAGAAAGACAGCAGGAGAAATAGAGAGGTAACCCTGGGCTTGTGACAGCTGACCTGACACCTTGAAATAGCACAATAGGTGCGGGTCTTCTTGGAGGAACTGGAACAAATTATATGGAAAACTGTCTCTGCACACACCAGAATGAGAAAAAAACATGTTCATCTACCAAGTGCACATGTGTCTGTAAAAGATGAGGGAACTGGTATACTCCAGAAGCACAGCATGCTCTCTAGCAGGATTTCTCCTGCATTGTGCAGGTGAACCTCCCGGAACTAGACCTAGCCATCTCCATAAAAACTCAGAGAGATGTAAAATCTTGTTGAAAGGGACTGTGTCACTCCAGACCTGCGGGCAGACCAGTGGGAAGAGGTTCTCCTCTGTTTTTGACCTTTATATGTTGCTGTGTTTAAAATCTTAGCAGCTGTATTTTCAGGCACAGCAGGCAACACTCTCCATGATAAAACTGCACTGGTCCAGTTGAATCAAGCCCCCATGAAATCAGCAGGACCTTGGCTTGACTTCGGGGATCTCAGACTTTTGCCTTGCAGTAGTTAGCTTAGAGAACCGTAGGAGGGGAGACACAGAGAACACGGAGCAAAACCATCTGTCAGCAGATGGTCCAGTCCCCCATCAGCCCCAGTGGCAAATACCAGGCAGTTACATAGATGGATCTGGATTACTTGGCAAGGAGGGTTCATTGGACCAATATCTTTTCTAACAGATGGCTGCGAGGAGTGCTGAATGCAGGTCATGCTTTACAGGATCAGACAGTGGACTCCTGGCATGCAGTGATCTTGAAAATGATTTAGGGGTCAAGGAAGAGGAAACACTGAATACAAGTTCCCAGTGAGGCCACTCCTAAGAGAGTAAAGTCAACCTGCAGATCTCAAGGGTTCCAGGATTATTCAGACTGTTGAAAGAAAGGGGATGCAACAGTGGTCTACTGCATTCTGTGCATTACTAGGTAAACACTAGAGTAGAGGAGAAGGAGTTCAGCTAAAGGGCACAAGAAATGGTGTAAGATCTGGAGACATCTAAGCTGAAAATTCAGACAAAATCACAAATCAGCAGTGCAGGGAAGTGCCTTGTAGAGGGAGCAGAGCTGTTATACCCAGGGGCTCCTGTACTTCTCTTCTGCAGTGATGTGTAACAGGAATGGAGAGATGGCTCTCTGCCCATGCCAGGCCTCTCAAAATCATTGCTAAAGAGGCTGCTTTTCTGTCTGGGCTCCATCTTTCAGAAAGGACACTAAGAAATTGGAGACTATTCATAAAGAATGAATTGTGACAGAAGTTACCTTCCAGAGAGAGAATTAAAGTACTTGATTTATTTATTATGTCCTGGGCAGTATAAAGGGTCATGATCACAGATTTAAAGTACCTACCCACAGCCAAGATATTTGGTCCAGATAAGCTGGGAGCATTGCCAAGGACTGGCAGTGGATGGGAGTTAGGAGGTGAAGCTAGACATGGTTATAGCTAGGGGTGCAATGGGTTATCCAGATGTTCTCCTGACCTAGCCCAGGCTGTGGGCTTGCTGCAGGTGCAGGTGGGTGATGTCCTCAAGCCCAGGTCTGGTGAGAGCAGGTGTGGAAACAGAAATAGTCCCACTGCTCCCTTCAGGTCTTCAGACCCTCTGAGGCTGAGAAGAACCTGTGGACCTCATTGACACTGCTTATGTTGGGCAATCATTCCGCCTTTTTTATAAAGGAGCAAACAGGTGTACAACAAATAGCCACAGCTGCACTTACATTCGTTCAGATAAATTCCAAGGACTACTAATCCTCTGGCCTAAGGATACAACATGAACACTGACTGCCCTGGAAAGAAATTTCTCTACTTGCCAAACATGGAGTCAGGCAGTAAGATAACAGTGAATGTGTGAAAGCACCTTGGAATGTGCGTGGGTCACCCCTGAGGGCAGAGAGCATGGGATGAGCTGGCTCACTGCCTTCAGGAGGGGCTGCAGAGATTTGGGCATGTGAAACATGCCGTTGAATACCGAGGCCACAGTGTGCTATTCATTCATGAATCTTATACTGCCAGGGTGATTGTGGTCCAGCAATAATAAATTGCAGTGATTAGGAGAGGTAATTACAGTTACAACTATTGTGCTGTAATTAGGATGTTTGCTAGAAAATGGTAGAAGAGGCAGTGCTGACAGCACGAGTAGATTCACTCTTAAGGCCACATGTGACAGAAGAGAGTAGAAGGACCAGGAGATTCTCCTCAGCATTCATCAGGCATGGAAAGGTCTTGAAGATTCAGCCAGTTGCCCAAAACATGCCCAACACCAACAGGCCATAGATACTGGAGAGGCTCAGCCTGTGCTTCCCTGCCCTGTCACTCACTGGTGACTCTGTTTCCCCTTTCCAAACCTTGCTGCTGGCCTCAGGAATGGATGCTGCATATCTTTGTCTCAGCCCAAAGACCCAATGCCAGTCCATGGGCTTGCAAGGGCTGTGGTGCTACGTGTGACCCAGGATTTGCCAGCCAAGGTTCCAGTCACTAGCTTCAGGAAAAGGCAGCAGCTTCTGTAACATTTGCCCACCAGCTCTGCCAAACTGCATTGGCAAGAGATGGATGCCTGTTCCCCTGCCAGCAATGCACTTAAGGACCAGAGCATGGGAATGGGCTCGCTTTCCTTGGCCGTGGCATGTCTGGAGGCCAGCTGTGGGCAGCTTGCTGCCAGATGCTTAGCTTCTCTCTGCTGGGACTCATGTCATCTCTGCAGAACACGATCCAGGGTGGCTGCAGCTCAGTGCAGAGGTAGCGGGGCTGATTTCTGCTCACCTCTCTCTGATGATGCCCCAATACTACATAGCCCCCTCAGGAGGCCTTGCCACCAGGTCAAAGTGGGGCTTAACCACATCTGCTGAGCAGGGTGCCCCACATCGCCAGCTCCCCCCTGTATAGGTGCTTTCCAGGCCCCTGGGGAACAGGAACAGTGTTTTCTCCTTCAGCTTGTCTTTGGGTAAGAACCACTAGCTCATGGCAGCACTGAGGCACTGGTTCCTTTGCTCTTTGTTGGCATAGGCAGCTGTTGGGGTGCTCCAGTATGCCCCATACGTGCCCTGCAGGTATCGGTAGCCTGAGTTCTCTCAGCTGTGTAGGTTGCGGCAGTGGGATGTCTGCTCTACAGAAAGCCTGTGCTGTTACCATATGATTCAGACAGGGACTGAAGGATGCCTCCATGTTGCACCAGGCAGAAGAGCTGTCAGAAGAAAGCTAAACAAAGTAGAATTTTTCAGCTAAAATCTTTTTAAAGATTAAGAACTTCACATTTTGATTTTTTTTGATGAGGTCAGAGCATTTGGGAAACTCACCTGGAGCTGCCAAATTGAACAGATCAAAATTCACTTTTTTTTTTGGAGTCAAAAACACTTTATCTCAATATGTTCCTCCAGGATGCCTCCACAGTTCTGCCAGAATTTCCTTCCATTTTAGTCTAATTTTATGATATTTATAAAATATCCTCAAAGCTGGAAATGAAAACTCTTGCTTGATCTCTCCCCAAATTGCTTTCTGACTTTCCAAGTTGCTGGGAAAAATGTTATTTTTAGTGCTGCTCAGCTCAAAAATTATGTTTTCATGGTTTCTGAATGTGCCTCCATGACCTGCCCCACTTCAGAAAGAGCTGCTGGAGGTGCCAGGCATCCCTGGGGCCTGCTCCTAGAGTGAGGGCATCTTCCCAGCAAACAGCCCAGAGAGACCTTGCATTCGCTGTCATGCAGTGTTGGCCCAGTGCCTTTCAGCAGACATGGAGCATCTATCTATTTTGGTAGTGCATTTTCCCAGGAGAGGACAGAAGTCATTAGAGCGGGATAACTCTGCAAGCCAGGCAGTAGAGACTGAGGAGGAAGGATCTTCTGGTGACAAAGCATCAACTTGTAAGGTCGGTCAGAGCCCGCCGGCTCACTGCTGTACCCTTTCTCCCCAGGGCAGGTCTCAGGGATGACTCGTTGTAGTTAGCAGAAACCACGTGCTCCTGCAGGTCCCTTCCCACCTGTCTCCTCTGCCTTCTCCTAGGGAGGCTGTTGAGCTTCCCGTCTTCCAGAATTTGCCTATAAGGTGGTGTCTGTCTGTCCAAATGATAGGGCCAGTCCTTCTTCTTCCCCTTCTGCTCTGTATTTGCTCTCCTTGGCATGTCATGCACTCCTCTGTTCTGCTCTCCACTCCAGCTCCTCTGGTCCCTGTCCACTCTCCAAAGCATGTGCTCATCAGTTAATTGCCTGAGACACACCCACGGAATCACAAACCCTGCAATATTAAGCAGGAAGAATGGAGTAACTGGCATGACCTGACTGCTTCAGCTGTCTGGTACCTCTTGGCCCATCTATCCTTCATGTTTATAAGACATCTAAAATAAAAGTCATGTTAATATGTCTCTTCCTCCCAGGAGTGTTGGAAAGATTAATTAGTTAATATTTGTACAGTGCTTTGAAGATAAGTGCCAAGCAGGGTGATGGTAGGAGTGGAAATGGATTTTTTCATCTTGTCTCCTTTCTTTTTTCACTTGGGCTAATGCTAACAACCAATGTGCTCTTCCACTGCTAGGCTGCATGGCAGGGATAGTGTTGCCTCATGTTGCAAACCAGGGTGAGGGTATAGTGTGTGAGCAGAAACCAGCAACGGAGGGTGAATAAAAAAAGCAGAGAAGAGATGGCCAGCTGGAGAGGGCACCAGAGTTCAGCTCCCCTTCATTCCTGCTGCACTCACCACCAGGAACAGACACTGAGCAGTGCTCAGAGGGTTTGAATGAGTGCTTAGGGCAGAGTGTGAGGTGCTCGAAGCAGGATGATGTGGCACTGGATTCAGTCTTCACTTGCTTCACAAGGCCTCACGCCCTTCACATCCATGGTGAGAACCTGTACCCTGAAGGGGTATTTTCAAAGATCACTTTGCCCTGCTAACCAGGGACCCTGGTTAGCCCTCCAAGCCCCAAATGCCAGGCAAAGGAGGGAGAGTGATACAAGGGGAGGTATACCCTGAGCATGCTGCTTCCAAGTCTGTCAGCCTCTGTGAACACCTCACTGATCACAGCTTCATCTCTTTCTGCCTCAGTTTACTGGCTGAACTTGCACTGCAAAGGGCTACAGGTGGGTCCTGGTAGGGTCTGGACGGCAAGCTGTCTGCCACAGCCTGGGGAAATGGCACTGGTCTGGGCTAGCTCATGAGCTATGAATTGTGCCCAGGACCTCTCTGGCTCAGGCTGGCAGGGGGACTGCAGCACTCCCAGCTGATACAGAGCTCAGCTCATTGACTGCTGGCAAATTTGCTATCAGCCAGCTCAGTGGAGATATCTACCCTTTGGACACAGAAGAAGCAAGCCCTCCCTAGATGATTCAGGCCAGGCAAGGGGGCGATGTCTTTCTGTAGATGGGCTAGTACAAGGCCTCATATGACTCTGGCCCTCCCAAAACAAACGGAACCTGCCACTATCATCCCTGCAAGGGAACAGGCCATTCTCGTCCCATGGTAAGCGCCCCATCCGACGTGGCTCTGTGTCATTGCTCGTCTCACTAGCCAGGCTGGGGTTTCCGCATCCCAGCCTCCCTGCTCTACAGGTCAGTCTGGTCTCCTGACTTGGCTCCCCACCTCAAGAAGATTTGTTTTCTTTTAAATGTAGCCTTTTCCTAAAACCCATGTAGCTGCTCTGTACAGAGGAGAGAATGAGAAGCTGAAGACAGGCATAACTGAAGGATGGAGCAGGACTTTTCTCCCTGAAGAGGCAGGAATTTGGTGAGGTTTTGGAATCAGGTGCTCAGAGCTAAATAGCCCTGATGAGAAAGCACTTCTGGCTGCCAAAAATTTCTCCCCTGGCTGGTGACCAACACTTTTTGACGGGCACATAAGGAAAGCTGATCCTAGGTATTTCTGCAAAGCAGGCTACATCCCAGGAGCTGGAGATAATGCCCAAAACTCTAGGGAAACATTGATCTCTGGGCTCTCACTCCTGATGGGGTGGTTTGGGTCTGATACAGTGGCAAGGAGGGCTGGAATAAGAGTGGAGCTAGATCCATGGAGCTCTGGCATTGTAATGAAGCAGGTTTTTTCCCTGGTCCATTTACAGGAACACCATTTTGTTTCCCCACAGGAAAACTTTCCACTCAGTGGAGGTTTAGCTGTCACTGGGACAGACATTTGCTGAGCATGGTATGATGCAGGAGAGCACAAAGATCCTACTTGCCTTGTGATTTGACCTTCCCCAGAGTCTGCAGGGCAGCACTGCAGCTGAACCCCACTGCATCGGAGTGGCAAGAGCATGCTCTCAGCTTCATTCCTCCTTCCCCCACCTCAGCTTCACCAAGACCTAAACTATCCCAAAGAGAGGACCCATGCCAGAATAGCACTTATTTTTCCGAACAGCATCTAGGTCCAGGTGCAGGGGAGAGGGAGTGTCCTGATACCTGGGCCCATGCGGCTGCCCAGCTGCGAGCCCAGTCCTGGCGCTGGTCAGACCAGGTTTGCACTGGGCGGTTGGCATCCACCACAAACCAGAGTTGCTGTGACAGCTCATCCTTCACATGAGGGAAGGGGAGGCCCCAGGTATCTGCAGGCTACAGCACCAGGACCCCATTGCCCAAATGCTGCAACCCTGCCTTGCTGGCCAATATTCATGAGGCACTGAGGCTTTGGTAGTTGAGATTTGATGGTTGGGACTTGTAAAAACTGTGTGCTTCTGAAAGAAATGGTAATTTTCCATGGCAATTTCAGGATGTCATTTTCACCAAAACCTCTCTCTGGAATGACCAGCACTCTTCACTTACCAAAACCCACACTTTCTTATGGAAAACTGAGCATGATTTTTTTCATGGAAACATTGAAATTTTTTTGTGCTGAATAGTAGTGCAGGAAAGAGTTTCTCCCACACAGCCCTGTTTTCTTTTTTATTCCATACCATGCAACAAGGAAACAAAGTCCATTTTTTTTCACCAAATTTCATTCCATCATCCCTATCCTTCCTCAAAATACAGCCAGCTCTGGGGTGGAACATAGCAGCTATCCCCATCTGTGTGCAGTTCAAGGGAAGCTGAGGCAGAACTTTCCTGCCTGAGCTGGAGAAAGTCCAGCATGTTGGGGAGCAGGACTGAAATTCCAGGTTAGAGAATTTGCAGGAGCCCCAGCACTGTCTAGTTGTACATCAATAGTGGATGAGCTTTAGCTTTGTCTGAGCTGGTGAATACATGTTTTAGATAGTGATGTTAATTAAGTGGTAACCAGACTGATGGAGATTTATTTTCAGTCTGCTTGCTAGAAACTGGTCATACACAGCTGGGAAATTGAAAATTGACCTCTTGCTCATTTCCTCTCTTCTCCAAAGCAACGGTTAATTATTGTGGTAGCTTGCGGAAGCTGCGGGACAGGCTTCTCCGTGCACTGTACTCACTCAGGGCCACCCAGCCGTGCCTGGCAGTAAGCATTTCCTCAGCACAGCTCTGGAGGCTGTTCCTTGTCTCCCTCCAGCCCAGATCCTGATCTGGGAGTGATCAGCCATACAGCTGGCTAGGAGTGGCCTGGAGTGGTCTCCCAATGTCCCTTCCTTGACTTTTTCTGGCTCCTGAGCCTGCTCAGCCCCAGGCAGAGGGAGGCTGCTCACTGGCATAAAGATCTCACAGCCTGGAAAAGGGGGGACATGGTCAGCACAAGGGGAAGGTAGGGCAGCTCTGGGCTCAGCTCTCTACTTGGGCCGTGCAACGCTGCACGCCTTGCAGCTGTTTCTGCAGTGGGGACCAGAGGAGCAGGCACTGGGCAGAGCTCAGAAGCTCTGGGGTTTGTCCCTTACTCTATAACTGTCCCGTGCTCCAGTTTCCCTTGAAGTTGAGTGTGATGTTTTTTGTGCTGCAGGGTTCAACCTTTCGTTACAAAAGAGGTCAGCAGGACTCACACCAGAGCCAGCAGCTCCAGTTGGTACAGAATGCTCTGTTGTTCCAAACCTGTTCAACATGAACTGCTTCTTGACATGTTTTCCTCCATCTGGCTTTTCACACAATCTTTCTTTCTAGCCATGCTTTATCCAGGAGGCTGGAGCATGGAGCTACTGGAGTCTTGAGACCTGTTTGCCCATGTGGAGCTAAATGAGCTCTGGGCCATCCTGGGAATCTCCCCTCTCTCCTGTGGTGCATGGGCTGAGAGTCCCCAGGGTGGGGGTCAGCCCCATGCCCTGTGCCCTGCAATAAGACGGACAATGCCAAAGGGGTCCAGGCATGGGGCGAAGCAGCAGCTGCCTGGAACAGGACCAAAGGGCTTTACGGCATGTCTGGATTATCGCTGGGGGCTATATGCTCCATCTGCTCCCCGTCTCAGCTAGCAGCTTTGGCCAGCAGCAGAGGGGAGGCCTGCTGGGGGAGTGGGGGGAAAGAGGAGGGACATGGGAACAAGTGTCACTTCGGCTTTTAGGTACTCAACCTTTGAGGTTCAGGTGGTCTGCAAACAAAACCTGCAGCATACACAGAATCTCCTGGCTAGTGCCAAAAACTGGCACAGCAGTCTCCCATAATGCTTTTATAATCTGCTTTCTTTTAATATGACTGTTCCCACAAGAAAGGGAGGGGGAGGCATGATTAATTTTCATTAGCCTTGTAAATAACAAGCTTGTTTCCGCTGGTCTTGCCCTGTAATTAGGGCTGTGGTTCCAGGGCCATGCAGAAGGAAGCGGAGATTTGCTGGTGACTCACCAGAAGCTAGGACAACCTGGTCATAGCTGGGAACCTATGTCCAGCCCTGTCCCCAGCTGGGAAGCTGGGGCAGCCACTGCAAAGTGGCTTTGTCTGTCTCTGGAGGGGAGGGGAAGGGAGCAAAGGATAAAAGTCCTCCGAGAGGAGAGGAAAAAGCCTGTCAAAAGGAAGCATAGACTGAGGTTTGTGCGTCATTATTATTCAAATCAAGAATGAAAGCAAGACTTTTGGTTCAGGGCTGGCAGCATCTGCCCCAAAGAGCTGTAGCTGGATGTTGAATATGGATGTAGTATGATCAAGGGGGAAGTTCAGTGCAATGGAGATGAGATTGGGAAGGTGAACCTGGGTATTTACATTGAATCTGGAGCTGAATAACCTACAGGTGTCAGCACCAAGCACACAACTTGTGTCCAAGAGTACAGTGGAGATCCCACTCCTGAACTACAGAATAAACAAACCTCTAAAGCTGAAGACATCGTTGTGTCTCCTTGAGAGGGTCCACACAATAGACATGTGTGAGTGAGTATGTGGTTTGGAGGGGCTCAAAACTTCAGATAAACAAGAGGGGAATTTTTGGAGCTTTTTTTCTGTTTTGATGTCTGCTAAGCAGAAATATCTCAATTTTTAATCTGAGAATGCTGTTTTGATATATTTTAAAGAAAGAAATATTTAATAACAAAAAGAGTGAACTCTTAAAGAAAAAACAAATGAACGAAAGAAAATATTTTATTTTAGACCAGACAAAATGGTGCCATTCATCTGCAAACCCTTTTCTTACGCCAATTCCCCAAAAAGACAAACAAAAATGTAATTTCAGGATAACGTGAAAGAAGTGCTGTTTTTTTCAAAGTTCAGCCAGATATCAAAAAAATTTCTATTTATGCAGCTGCCCCTGCCCCAGTCTCTGGGACCTGTACCACCTGCAGATTGATCTTATCTGTTGAGAGCGGACTGACTGTTCAGATCTGGCTGGCCACCCCATCCCCAGCTTTATCATAACGTTGCTGTGCCATGATCATAGGGGACGATAGTGACCAAGCACATCAGGACCCCAGCTTCCAGACTTGTTGTCTGCTAGAGACACTTCAGTCCTTCAAGGATGTTCTCTCAGGGTAGGTCATTAAGGGGTTGGTTTGCCATGTCTGCTCCTTGCACAACGGTGACACATGTCCCTGCAGATTCCCACGGCCAAGGCTGTTTCCCAGCTGGGTCCCCCATTTCCTTCCTCATTGCTACTGCAGAGAGGCCAGTTTGACTACAAAGGGCGATGCCAACATCCCCGTCTCAGTACCTCTGTCCCTTTTGTAGTCCACAGGGTGAGATCTGCCAAAGGCAGATGCTAACATGAGTAGATGAGTCACCTGCTAGAAGAGGCAGCTCCTCAGTGTGGTTGTACAGTAGCTGGCCCAGCACCCTGAAGAGGCAAGTGTCCGCGGTGAGCACAGTCGCTTGTATTTCTCCAGATCCTTCACCTCCACATCCTGTTCCTCCCTGTGGAACCTAATCCTGTGGACAAAGTAGCACTCGCCAAAGAAAGGAAGCAGCTGTTCCACAGAATCACGGAATGGTTGAGGTTGGAAGGCACCTCTCAAGATCATCTAGTCCAAAACACCTGCTCAAGCACGGTCTCCTAGAGCACCTTGCCCAGGACCCTGTCCAGGCGGGTTTTGAATATCTGCATAAGGATGGAGACTGCACAGCCTCTCTGGGCAACCTGTTCCAGTGATCAGTCACCCTCACAGGAAAAAAGCTTTCCCTTATGTTCAGACAGACCTTCCTGTGTTTCAGTTTGTGCCCATTGTCTCTCATCCTGTCACTGAGCACCCCTGAAAAGAGTCAGGCCTCATCCTCTTTACACCCACCCTCCAGATATTTAGAAGCATATCCCCCCTGAGTCTTCTTTTCTCCAGGCTGAAGAGTCCCGGCTCTCTCAGCCTCTCCTCATGCAAGAGATGCTCCAGTCCCTTCATCACCTTAGTGGCCCTCTGCTGGACTTGATCCAGTAGCTCCATATCTTTCTCGTACTGTGCAGCCCAGAGCTGGACACAGTGCTCCCGGTGTGGCCTCTCCAGAGCTGAGCAGAGGGTAAAGATCACCTCCGTTGACCTGGCAAGAGCTGGCAATGCTCTTCCTAATGCGGTCCCTAAACTTTTGTGTGCCCCCAAATGCCCACCCACCAGGAAATGTTTGGACACAAGGTTTTGGCTTAGCCTGAGATAGATGTGGTGAGTGATTGATTCTGCCACAGTTCATATCTGTGAATGATTCAGTCCCTTCAGCCAATTTACTGTTATTGCTGGGAGCTCGACCTCATATCTGAGCATTGTGCTTCCCAGTTCTATAGCTCCTCCAGGGGTAGAAGTTGCAGGATATTAGGCCAGAGCAGGGGTGACACAACCACGCTAAAAGATGTGTGCATGAAAGTGCAGTCTGCACTCTGAGAATTTAGTGGCTTTTAGGAAAGAAGTCCCAGTTTTATTGCAAGCAGCTGACGGACAATCACTTCCTGTCATGCAGCAGCACTCAGGTAGAATGTAAGGGGCAGAGGGAGCATCTGTGCAATGCTTTTAGCTGGCTGCAGGGCTATCCTGCCCTGCAGTATGAGATGGTGCTCTGACAAGTCAGCTCAGCAGGGCTGCACAGTGGCAGGAGGCTAACAGCTGAGCAGCAGAAATTGGTCCTGGCCCAAAAAAATCACAGAATCACAGAATAGTTGAAGTTGGAAGGCACCTCTCAAGATCATCTAGTCCAAAGCCGCTGATCAAGCACAGTCACCTAGAGCACATTGCACAGAACCCTGTCCAGGCGAGTTTTGAATATCTCCATAAGGATGGAGACTGCACAGCCTCTCTGGGCAACCTGTTCCAGAGCTCAGTCACCCTCAAGTAAAGAAGTTTTTCCTTATGTTCAGACAGAACCTCCTGTGTTTCAGTTTGTGCCCATTGCCTCTCGTCCTGTCACTGAGCACCACTGAAAAGACTCTGCCCCCATCCTCTTTACATCCTCCCTTCAGATACTTATACGCATTGATAAGATTCCCCCTGAGTCTTCTCTCCTTCAGGCTGAAGAGTCCCAGCTCTCTCAGCCTTTCCTCGTGCGAGAGGTGCTCCAGTCCCTTCATCACCTTAGTAGCCCTCCACTGGACTCACTCCAGTAGCTCCATGTCTCTCTTGTATTGGGGAGCCCAGAGCTGGACACAGTGCTCCCGGTGTGACCTCACCAGGGCTGCGTAGAGGGGGAGGATCACCTCCCTTGACCTGCTGGCAATGCTCTGCCTCCTAATGCACCCCAGGATACCACTGGCCTTCTTGGCCACAAGGGCACAGGAATGTGCCTGGCTCATGGTCAGCTTGTTCTCCACCAGGACTCCCGTGTCCTTCTCTGCAGAGCTGCTGTCCAGCAGCTGGTCAGCCCCCAGCCTGTACTGGTGCCTGGGGTTATTCCTCCCTAGGTGCAAGACTCTGCACTTCCCTTTATTGAACTTCATGAGCTTCCCCTCTGCCCAGCTCTCCAGCCCGTCCAGGTCCCTCTGAATGGCAGCACATGGGCTATCCGCCACTCCTCCCAGTTTGATATCACCAGCAACCTTGCTGAGGGTGCCTGCCCTCTGTCCCTTCATCCGGGTCACTGATGAGGAAGTTGAACAATACTGGACCCAGCACTGACCCCTGGGAGACACCGCTAGCTACAGGCCTCCTACTAGACTTTGTGCCGCTGGTCACAACCCTCTGAGCTCTGCCATTCAGCCAGTTCTCAGTCCACTTCACTGGCCACTCATCTAGCCCGTACTCAGCTTGTCTGTGAGGAGGTTATGGAGACAGTATCAAAAGCCTTACTAAAGTGAAGGTAGACAATATCCACTGCTCTCCCCTCATCTGCCCAGCCAGTCATCCCATCATAGAAGGCTCTCAGGTTGGTTAAGCATGATTTCCTCTTTGTGAATCCATGCTGACTACTCCTGATCACCTTCTGGTCCTTCATGTGCTCAGAAATGGCAACCAGGATGAGCTGCTCCCTCACCTTTCAAGGGATGGAGGTGAGGCTGACTGTCCCTCAGTTCCCTGGGTCCTCCTTCTTGCTCTCTTTGAAGACCGGAGGGACATTTGCTTTCTTCCAGTCCTCAGGCACTTCTCCTGATCGCCATGTCCTTTCAAAGATGATGGAGAGTGGCCTAGCAATAACATCTGCCAGCTCCCCCAGCACTCTTGGGTACATCCCATCAGGACCCCTGGATTTGGAAATTCACATGGAAAGAGATTAGGAAAAAAGTACAGCTGTTTGACTTTGTGAAGAAACAGAGACCCATGGCGCTGAGATCTGGGAACCAGACCATGCCCCAGAGCAGGGAATTCTGCTGCTTTGGTTACTCTTCTCACTAACGCAAGACCAAGGCATCACTTAAAGTGATCAAGGTGGGATCATTTTTTCACAAGGAAAATTCACCCATGGAACTTGCTGCCACAAAATATCACAATTCCAAAGTTGAGGAAGTTTCAAAAGGATAAAAAAGGCTGAAAGAGATATGGATAAAGAGATTGTCTTTGCCTACATTAGGACAAAGCCTGTCTTTGGGACCTCTGGAAAATGCAATTTCCAGGATACCACTGGCATGGGGGCACCCAGGACTACCCCCATCTCAGAAACGTGCACCTTGAACATCAGCTATCAAGAAGGGTCGCTTAATCCCTCCTTGGACCTGCAAGATTCTCTCCCATTCTGTATGCAGTTCAGGATCATCTGAAAGCCTTCCTGTCCAGCTGGGACAGGCCAGGAGTGGACCTGTCTCTGGAGCACTGCAAGGCAAGGCAAGAGCCACCTCAGAAGGGCAGACTTTCTCTAATTTCCAGGCTCAAGGAAATGCCTTCAGCAGGAAACAGCCTGTTTGTGACACTAAACACTGCTGAAGTCAAGGAAATAGTCATCCTGGGTTGAGGTGACTTTTATATTTTACAGGCACACCAAAAGCCTGAGAATAGCAAATGGATTCTCTGCCAAGTGCTCATCCATAATGTGGGCCAAAGTCCCCCTCAGCAAGATTAGGCCATGCTTCATATCTGAGCCCAGTCCTAGCACCACCACAGGAGGAGCCTCCTGCTAAAGCACAGCCCTTCTGGGAACAGTCTTTTCCCAAACTAGCAAATGTAGCAAAAAAAACTCATTGAAAGAGCTGTTCACTAAGGAAAAACAATTGGCAAACACTAATTAAAAATGAGTGATTAATGGACTGAAAGGGAATTACTCATCTTGTTAAAAGCAGGCACCTGCAGAGCTCTTCTTGCTATCAGAGAGGTAGTATCCTCTATAGCCCAGCAAGGATAGCGCTGCTAAGCAGTGGCAGGCACACGGAGCAGTCTCAATCAGCATAGCATGTCCTGTCATCCAGCACAAACTCACATCCACTATCCCAGGGCATCCCAAGGAGCCACACAGCAAACTGATCCGATGCAAAGCAGTACCAGTCAGTGGCTGTCAGTACGACAGCAGGCAGCACAACACAGCACAGCTCTGTGCAGTACACTGCAAAACAGCGAGAGCATTGGGCCAAGCTGACCAAACACAGTGCAATCAGTTCCCAGCAATGTGACCCAAGCAGAACCACATGCAGAGCCATCACCAAGATGCCAGCAGGGAAGTTATGTGCAAACACACAGGCTCTGTCTTTCTGGGCTTGCTGTTCTCTTTTAGCACCAGTGCAGTCTGCTCTCACCTGGTTCTGTCATAGATGGCTTCTCCATGTGCCTGATCTCCCTCCATGCCTTGTAATGACGCAGCTGGTGGCCATTTCAGAGCAGGGCTCAGATGCGAAGCAAAAAGCAGGGAGTTGCCCCCAAGAAGGCCCAAGTGCTTCCTTACTTCTTTGGCACCCTAATAGGAGGTGATGCAGATTATCCCAGCTGTCATGCCAGGAACTCTGCCAGCACTCCTAGGCCTGCTGTGGAACTCTCAGTAGCACAGTGGAGTCCCAGGGCCAGCAACGGAAGAGGGCTAAGGGCTTCTCAGTGGAAATGGCTGCCATGAGCTAAGCAAGCATGGGGCTTTCTAACACAAGGGGTTATGTGGAGGCCTGGTTCAGAGTCTGTTTGCTGGGAGGTGACCTGGGATTTTGAGTAGCCACATCAGGTTGTCACTTACAGTCCAGCTCCAGAGAGAGGTGTTGCTCTTTACCTCTCATTAGCCTGATCAGACAAGCAATAGCAGAGAGAGAGCAAGGAGCAATAGCAAAGACAGGAGAGCACTCAGGTCTTTCTGCAGTAGGAGAGTAGAAGGTCTTCCTCCTATGGGGATCAGGGCAGTGGGGACAGGACATGCACACTTTGCAGCAGGAAACCCCTTCAGACCCCAATCAGGACCAGGCTGCTTGGTTCCCTAGGTGAGGAGAGCAGAGACAACAGACACTGCAGAGCCACAGGCTGGGAGCAGGCTGAGGAGAAGAAGAGATAACTTCAGTCCAGCTCCTCCAGTCTTCTCTTTACCCTGTAGCCACATTTCAGCCCTAGCTGGCTAACCCACCTGTGCATTCAAATCCTGTCTCCTCCTGCTTTCCCTTGTCAGCTGAAGGTTAAAATAGGAATCAGCAGAGACAGTACAGTGATGAGTATGTGCCTGTCCACAGCTGAATGTCAGTGCAGCCATAGACACATGAGAATCTGCTCTAATTTAGCTTTGGGTCGATGCCATGTGTTGTTGAATCACTGTTCTTGCATCTCTGTCCTTCTCTGCAATCATGCACAATCTTCTTGGAAAACTTCTTCCAGGTGTACAGCCACCATTGCAGCCCATACCCTGCCTAGGCTGGAGCTATAGCCAGCAAGCCTGTGGTGTCCTATGGCTGCTCTGCAGCCCCTGAGAGTGTTTCACCTCATCCTCTCACCCCTGGCTCAAGCCTGCTCCTGCTGCACTGGTGTAGATCCCTTTCTCAGCCTTGTCCATCAATGAGAGGCTGCAGGTAGCTGTTTATTTTCCCTGCATGCCTGATGTTACAGCAAGCAGCATTCACACCTTACTTCTAGGTTGGTAAGGCGGTGGCTGGAAAGGAACATGGAGCTTCTTGGAAGAGGTGATGTTTGGGTGCTAGAGCATTACCACTAATGTTTTCACATAAGGCCATACATTCTCTCCCTTGGCTTCTCCTCAAGATTTAGGGTAGGGAAAGAACATGCAGAAAGGGTAGAAGCTATCATGGGAAAGCATTCACTACATGAATGAATCACTGGCCTGTCTCTAGCCAGTGCCAGGCTCCTAGGGGAGAGCCTACAGACTGAGCAAGTGCAGCCTGGTCCTTCTCCTCTCACTCCTTGAGCCAGGCTGTACCTATATCCTTATGATCCTTCACGGATTCCCTCCCATGCTCCTAGCGGCATCTCAGAGCAGGGAGGGCCCCCCCCCCCCCCCCCCCCGGCTGTAGACTTGTGTTACAGAGATTTACAGCTTTTGCAGCAGCTGGAAGGCAGGACATTTCCAAAGCCTGAAGCACTGCTGGAGTGGGCTGACCTCCCCCATAGATCCCAGGAATGACTGGAAGAGACTGAGACCAAAGAGCAGGGGATGCCAACCCTCTCCACAACACCTTGCTGGAGCAAGAGCATTCCCCATTGCATTTCTTGAGAGGCTCTAGCATTTGGCCAATCTTCTCCATAGGACTGAGCAGCACAGTGATGACTTGTCCATTTGATACTGTTCTTCATCTGCGGTACTCACAGTGCTATTTCAAGGAAAAGAAAGAAAAAAAACGTGCTTTTACAATGCCATAAAACTGGGCTGTCTCATGGAAGATGTACCCATGAAAGCAGGAGCCTTAAGCTTGTGTAAGTGTCCCATTTGTCACAATGTAGCAGAAGTACTGCCACTTTTGGAAATGCAGTAGCAAGTGGGGAAGAGATCCCTGAATTAATCTGTCCTTCAGGTCCCAGAACCATGAACTAAACCTCTCAGGAAAAATCTCCCAGGTGACTTGAGCTTTTGTCCATGATGGAGAATGCACTGCCATGCCTGGTGGAGCAGAGGTCCTTTTCATGGCTGATTCTTCTTGTCTGTTAGAAATAAAAACTTTGTTTTCCTGTGGTCTGGACTGGTCCATCTTCAGCTTCCTGCTCCTTGATACTGTTGCTGTTCTGGTTACAGCACTGAAGAGCCCTCTGTTGTCAGCTTTTTAAGGACTTGTGGTCTAGAGTTAAGTCACTCATGTTCCTGGTGTCCCTCAGAGTGAACCACATTGTTCAGTCATCCTCATGGATCTTCTCTAAACTATCTCCAGTTTATCAATGTCCTTCCAGATATTGAGCTGCCAGAAATGGGCCTGCTATTCCACTAAGATATCATCAGTGCCACAAACAGACCCTGCTTCTATTGCGATGTCCATCACTGATCAAAGCAGGTTATCATTCGGACCATCATTTTGCACAGAGATCTTGTGTCCAGCTGTTTAGCCACCATGTCCCTCAAGTCCACCCTGGGCCTTGGGACTACATACCAGTATGTAGCTCTCAGCGCAAATTACTCCAGGCAAGTTCCTCTTAATAAGGCAGCCACTTCATTATGCACATCACACAGATGCTTATAGAGTAGGCTGGCAGGCTCACCAAGATGAGCTGGGTGGGTTGCTGAAAGCCCCATACCTTCCCTGTCTTACACTTTCTCTGCTATGACACAGATCTGCACACATTCATGATCATGTGCTTTAGAGGTAGATGTGACTCAGAAACCAGGCCTCACCCTTTACCAATGCCATGACATTCAATGTCCCTGTTTGTGTCCTCATTCCTCCCTGAAGGTGTTGATTTTAACATTTACTGATTTTAACACTCCAATTATGTGACTCTCCTAGCCAGATTTCAGGAGCACAAGTAGGTCGAATTCGTGTCCATATGTGAGCAGAGTTTATTATCCAGGCTCCCCGGTGTCAGTGTGAAGGCAATTAAAGAATATCTTCTCTTCAAGTCCCTTGCCGTCTGGAACAATCTTATTCTCAACATCTTGATGTCACACTAAATGAAAGATACTCAATTCTCCCTACTTGCCCTTCTCTTTCATTGTTTCATATCCTTTTGGGTACTGTATCTGTCTTGCACCTTCTTTGCTCCCCACCCCCTCAGAGTGAGACCTTTCCCCATGAACAGCATCTCATCCTGGACTGCTGCATCATGTCAGGTTCCACCACCTCACACCCTCACGCTGCCTGCCAGGCACCACTGCGGGAGCTTTCTTCCTGCAGAGGAATGAAGAATTCTCAGCATGGCTGGTAGAGTGGCCCTTCTGCATTCCCTGTCACGTCCCAGGAGCTGTTTCATGTGAGGTGCATTGTTAGTGCAGATGTGCCCGTCACTGAGAGAATCCTTCCCTGCCAATTGCAGGTAACTCAGCCTTGGGGACACACAGTTCCAGGGAGGGAATGTGCCACCTCACTGTTTAGTAGAAACCCTCAGTAAAAGCATCCCTCTTCCTTGATGGGCGTTCTTGTGAGCTTGATTGTGGGCATGCACTGAACAGGCCTCAATTCTGCTTTGTCTCCCAAACCTCCACTGGGAATCTCAGAGCTCTTGTTTCCATGCTAAGAACCTGGTAACTTCCAGGTTCTGTAGAGGGGGTTCTTCCCCCTTCTCTTCTGCCTGGTTCTGCCGGCCTTCCCATGCTTATCTCTAGCCAGGCAGAGCAGACCCCAGCTGTCTGCCTCGGGTGCTTATTTAGTAAAAGGACGGTACCAGAGGGGAGGGTGGTATTCTTTCAGTGAAGCAAACTCAAACACATTCTCTCCTAGGTTTTCTCACTCATGTAATCACAAGCTCCAAGACATGTGTCCAAGTGGCGTGGCCAGGATGAGCTGAGTATAAAAAAAGAAAAAGAAAAGAAACACTGCTGTTGAGACCTCCCTACATTTCTGGAGTTTCTCCTGACTGACCATGATGTACTCATTTTTGTATAGGTCTTCTATATCCTTTAGGAGTCAGCCGTTACTGTCGGAGGACCTTTTACCTCAGCATCTTGCTTACATCAGCTTCCATAAATCTTAGGCAAGGTTAGTGCGCATTGTCTTTTTGTTCTTGTTCAAGGTATCTTCCCGCTGGGAGTGCAGGAAGAGGCATAACAGATGCAATGTTCTGTAACCTTGTTTCCTTGTTCGGTCATGACCTGAATACAGCTCTTCTGCTGACAAGTCATTTGTGCTGGGGCCTTAGCAGAGCACAGGCCTGGGCTCAATGCAAGGAACACATCCCTCACTGATTACCAGGCTGATTGCTGTTCATCGCATCCTTGGTTAACAGTACTCACCATTCTTTCAGCCCTTGCTCTTGTTTCCTCTGGTGTTTCCACACACAGACATTTCCATCCATACTTCTTTCAGACTAATCTTAATATTGGCTACAAATCTCTCCACTTATGAACAGCTGTGCTCTTCACAGTCTCATTTTTTCCTTTCTTGAATCTGAGGCAGTGATAACTCTCAAATCAGGCACCAAGCACCCTTCATACAAAATTTAATTCTTGCTCGGAGACATGAAGCAACTCAATCTCTTTCTTTTATCCAGAGAAATGGTTATGGGATTAGAGGTACAAGAAGACACATATATTTATTTTCATTATTTCTGTTGCTGGAATTATACAGTGAGATGCTATGGCCTGCTTTATGAAGGAGAGCAGCCCAGAGGTTTATAATGATTATACTTGAACTTACAGTCTATAAATCTAAGTATTAGAGAGAACTTGAGTTACAGATGATAGCAGGAAAAAGGGAACACTGCATTTTCAAAAGCTCTTGTTATCAGTGGAAGTTTGGCTGTGTTCTTCACTCATTTCTGACAGCACGTGTGTTGGCACTGTTATTCTCCTCTCTTCCTACAGTATTGAGCTCCCAGGGCCTTCCCTCACAGGGTCACGGCCTTTTCTCACATACCAGAGGGTCTAGATAAGTTCATTCAGATGCTTCCTTCCATTTCTTTGCAGTACAACCGTATCCAGCATGGGGCTGACTGGGAAATTCAGATGCACAGGCAGGTCATTTTGCTGGTTCCCTGACACTAGGACTTCATTTCTTCTCAGGTTTAACAAGAAGCAGAGAGGGGAAGTTTGCTGAGGCTCTTTTGAAATTTGGAAGAGAAGCAGAATATCCTTGCAACAGAAGGTGAGGGAACAGCCAGGGAGGGACCTCCCTTTTTCACACAGATCCAGGCTGAAAAGCTGCTTTTTTAGCCTTTAATGTTTCATAGTATTTTCACTAGCTCAGTAAATCCCAGCACTTCCTGCACCTTCCCAGGAACTACTATGAGTGCTCTCCACGCCTTGCTCTGCTCACGCTGTGGCCACAATAGGGTGGTCCCAGAATGGCTGCCTAGAAGTGAAAGCCCATCCATCCCTTTGCATTGTGCTGCCATGTGCTTTCCACTCCTCAGACATGATTGAAATGCTCATCCCCAGGACTTCATCTAGCGATCCAAACAGACAATGGGATCCCTTGTGGAAAAAGAAGTGCCATCTTCTGCCACTTAGCTGCAGTCATCTCTGAGATGGAAATACCAGGGATCATAAAGGCCAGCCACGAGGCCAGATCAGTTCCTCTTGGAGGACCTCTCCAGGTTACGTTTCAAGGCCATCAGAACTACATGGGCTACAGAACGGTAGGCTGTGTCCACCCTCTCCTTCCAGAGCAAGGCTCAGAGGAGCAGCAATCATGAGCTGATTTTTTATACTCCCCTTCTAAAAGCTTGCAACCATCAACGATGGTCATCCCATCAGCTGGTCACTCACAGCAATTGAAATGATGAGGAAGGCTTTCTGGGGATGGTGCTGCTGTCCCAGGCCTGTGTCCTGCGGTGTGAAAAAGAAAATTTCCCAGCCCTGACCCAGATGGTTTAAAGTACCAGCTGAAGGGAAAGTTGCTTTGGATCTGGGCAAGTGCCAACCTCAGGCTGCAGAGGAACGAGAGGTAAGAGGCTGCAGAGCAATCAGTCTGGACAGCCTTGGAGGGCAGAGCTTCATAACTGGATCCCTTAGAACAATGTTCCCCAAATGTCACGCTGTAGATGATGTGCAGCCCTGAGTCCAAGCAGACTAGTTCCTCTAGTCCCAGCCTTGTTCTGGGTAACTTGGTACCCTGGAACTGTACATCCAGACTCAGGAGGGCTGAGGGCTGATCTCAGGGCTCTAGACAGCAGTACTGCACTTATTAGCACTGTCTTGGTGCCAGCATTGTTGGGGGGGGATGAAGAAGTGGCAGCAGTCCTGGCGTTGCAGGAGGACCATGGCCCTGGAAAGCTCAAAAGGTGACCAGGTTTCTAGAGTGAGATTTGGCTGCAGAACATCTGGGGCCTGAGTCACTGAGGGTGTCTTGAACCATTCAGGAAAGTGAGATCTGTTCATCATGAGGACAGACTTGAGCAAACGACAGCACGGGACCTTACAGAGATGAGCACCCTGGGAGGTCCCCTGGCAGCCTCCTGCAGCACCCAGCATCTTCACTGCCTGGAAGTTCAGGGACCCCTAACCTGCTCCCCCTCAGCCTAGTATCTACTTGACTGAGGTTACACTGCCTCTTGTATCAGTGTGTGTCCTTCCACATATCCCCTTCAATCCCACCCCCTCCATGCAACAGCCATGACGAGCCCAAGCTGCTTTCGAGAATGGGAGAAAAAGGGGGATGATGGAGGTGGATCGCTGGTAGTTAACGTAATGTAATTGTGCTGGTGGCACAATTGTTCATTTGCATTTCCTTGGGGTGTTGATGCTGATATTAATTAAAGGTAATTATAGCACTGCTTTCCTGGTGCAACTATAGCATGCAAAGACAGAAGCAGTATTACAGACAAAAAGGCTCCTTCCTCCACAGTCTCAGTGGCATCTTTTATTTTGAGAAAGCTTCAAGGTAAGTAGAAGCCCGAAGCTCAGGCACTGCTCTTCCTGCCATCAAAGCCACACTGTGCCGAGGGGTCCCAGGTTGGGTACCATTCCTAGAGGGGTCCCTTGGATATTCTGAGAGTGCTGTTGACAGATACTGAGGTTATAGGTGATGGTAGTACTGGGAACAGATCCTTCCAGCAGTAGCAGCTACTGGAGGTGATGAAGGATGCTGGACACTGACAATGGATACTTGGGCACCCGTGAGAGATGCTGAGAGCATTGTAGCAGATGCTGATGACTTTTTTGATGGACTTTAGTGGCTCTAGCAGCATATACTGCTCCCCTTTCATCACAGTGCTGGTGGCATCAGTGAAAGGGGGCAATAGTTTTGCTGCTGGATTGTAGTTACATTGATGCTGATGCTGGATGGCTGTGGGAAGTACTAGCCAGGGATACGGGCTGGGCTAATTAATACTGAAGGCTGTGCATGTCTAGGTTACTGTCTCAATCCTAAATCAAGTCACTAGCAATTGGAAATCACTTGTCATATGGAGAAAGCTGTGAAAAGGTTGGGTGGTGTCAGAGCAATTACTGCTGGATGACTGTCTGCAGCATCCAGGTCCACCATACCTAGTCTTACCACATGGGCATGTGCCTTTCCCAGGGCATGCACCTTTCCTTTAACCTTTTTTTCTGCATTATTGGGGTTCAAACAGTAAAGAACTAGTGGGAAGGAGAAGAGTTTCTGTACTGGATGAGGACAGCAGTCTTCTATTCTGCCCAGGCTTTCCATTCTTCTATTTGCTGGAATATCCATGAGTCTCTGAATGCCTCTTGAACACCAAGTCCTCTTATTCTGCCTGCACAGTAACTGTCTGTCTGTCTAGCTAGTTTTTCCCTCCTTGGTACAGGCTGTAAGGAGGAATGTTGAGCATGTTTGGAAGGAAATGTGGTCCCTCTAGGATAACCCAAGCATGCATTGCACCTGGGATGTCTGTAAAGCCCCAAAGAATGAGCTATCCTGGAGAGAAAACACCTCCTCCTGGGTGGTGACAGGGTGCATCTGTGAGAGAGTAGGATCTCACGTACACTGAGGTACTCAGCCCTTCTTTCTGGGGACAGAGTTCCTGTCTTCTTACTGCCGCTATGGCACTGGGTTGGACTTCCTCTCCTTGATCAAAGATGAAGTCAAACACACCACTCAGATCCAGTTTTCCTAGAAAAATTGTTGAGGTTTGTGTGCTTGTTCCATCCTTCCACCAAGCATCTTGAGCTGCATAAACTACACTACTGCGTAAACCCCTTTCAGCTATGGGAAGGCCTCCTTAAGGCCCGGATAGTCTGTCATACATTCAGCTAGGAAGCAAGAGAAGTACCATCACAGGAAGGGCCGAGTTCTCCCTGTTACCATGCTATTGTTACCACTTGCTTCTCAATGGTGGAAGGCTGAATGCCCCAGATTGTCCCAGACCTGCGCCCGCATCTTGGTTCAGAAGAGAAAACACATGCACACACAAGCCTACCTTGGAAATTAATTAATGCAAACCCCAAATAATATTTAATCTCACTGATAAGAAAACCCAGGCTGCTTTCTCTGCTGTGATGCGTAGGTGTTAGAGGACATTAAGAAACATTGGTATTTTTCCCATATTTATTTACTTCGCTTTCATACAGGGAGTGGGGTTTTTTTCGGTTGGTTACAGTGTCGCTGATGGTGAATGACAATGAGGAAAGCACCACAAAATTTTCACTGCAATACAGTAGCACCTAGCGACCAGCCAGAAGAGATTTACAGTGTGGGCCATTAAAGCAAAAGTTTAATAAGGAGTATTGGTAGGTGAAAGTAAAATGCAGATTTTGCCAGCTGCATAGCTGGAACACACCAAAGGTAACTGGCTGTCAATCTGCCACTCCTGAGAAGTGCTTTATCCCCAAGATTGTCCTCCCTGCCTTTCAAAACTCTTTTCTCACAGGGCACAGAGTGAAGTGGTCAACTCAGAAGAAAAGGTACAGAGAGCTACACAACCATTCCTGCTCAGGACAGTAAGCTGCTGGCACAGCTAAGAAACAAAGATACAACCACTGGCAACAAGGGAGGTTCCTTGTGGACTTGGGTACTTCATGACACAGAAGCAAGGGAAGGAAAGCCAAAGAACACTTTCCCACAAAGGGGCTCACCCCAGCCCTGTGCCCCTGAGCAGGGAGCACTGGCATTTTGCAATATTCTCCTCCTCACCTAGCTGATTTCCAGTCCATTCTTTTAATCGGCATGCAAGAAAAAGGGACATGGGACCCACTTCCCCCACAAGCATTGTCTCTGCCTCCTTACATACGATGCATTCTAGCATTTCCCCTGTGCATTTGCTAGAACTTAATGTAGACAACCTGGGTATAAATTAGACTTCAGTGACTTTATACCATCAGAGTTTTGGCCTGGGACGTTTGGCAGGAAGACACTACAGTGGTCTTTGTGATCTGAGGATGTTTTCTCCTTTCTCTTTGCCTGGCAGGTCTTCATGAGGGACAGCTCTGGAGCCCAGAGAGACCCAAGGTGGACGGAATGTTGAACCTGGCTTAGTCCTAAAACCCAGCAAGCTGTCAGAGGTACAGTATGGCCCAGGGCTGAATGTGGGGCTCTTCAGAGACAGCTAAAGGGATAAGGGGGTGGGGGAAATGACCCAGCTGAGTGCATGTGGTATGAGGGATGGCAGAGAGAGAGGGAGAGGGAGAGAGAGGGAGGCTGGGGGGAATGGGAGCTGAGGAGGGTGTTTCAGTGACAACCTTCCTTCCATCTAGTAGTGAATCCTGCAACACATCCGTCACTAAAATAAAGTTATGAAATCTAACACCGATTGCTATAGCAACATCACGCCTCTGCGCTGACCTAGTTTGAGACAAAGGAAGTGCTCCTGCAGCTTTGAGCATGCAGGAGGCTGCAGCTGAGTTTCACTCTCTTCTCTGGGAAGAATGGTGGAGGAACCTGCCAATTTTTCCCCACCTGCTTTCACTTGCCCCAGGACACTCAGGCAACATGAGCTGCTTTGTCTCAGGCACCAAGCAAATCCTCTGCAAGAGAGTATCTCAGTCCTGCATCCCAGATACAGACAGGTTAACACTTAGCTTCAGCTGGACGTTTAGGCAACAGGAGCATCTGCCTTGGCACTATGCAATATCTTTGCAAAGCTGGAGAGATCGGGTGGCACAACAGCAATGGGCACCACCATTCAGAGCATCCTGTTGCTGCTGTGTCACAAACATTTAGGGCAAGAAGCATGTCCTTGTCCTCTCAACTATCCCCACCTCCCCTTCATCTGCTCTAGTCCCCAGCACCACTGGTCCTCGGGCTGCTTCTGACTTTGGTAACAGTGAGAAAGGAGGATCTGGCCAGCATTTTGAGGTAGGGTGGTAGTATAGGAGGCCACATAAGGCATCCTGTGTTCTTTTGTGTTACAAATTTCTCAGTGTACGTATGGAAAACCTCAATCCCTGAGAATCACAGTATTCTCTGTAGGGTAGAGGATAGGCTCACGTTAAGTGCTTTTCATCTTCTGCCTGCTCCGTGGAGGTCTTTGCTAATGTGCTCAGACCTCCAGGCTTCTTGAGCAACACTGACCAAAACAAATCAGTCTTGCTCCCAAATGGTCTCATTAGCTGCTCTTCCAGACAATCTGGAACATGCACCATGCTGTCGACAACATGTGGCTGGAGTGCCTTGCAAGAGAGCAGAGACTGTAGCTATGGTTCAAAATCCAATGACTTTCACTCATTTCTCTGGCCCTTCCACTCCAGCTCATCAGCTCTCCTGCTTTCTTCCTGAAAACTCTTCCTTTCTTATCTTTTCCTTTGTATTTCCTTTCTCATTTGACCTACTTAATGCCTTGCATTTCCTCCTTCAGAGTAGATCCATCTTCTGGAGAACTTTGAGAAACTTCTATTTAGGGACAATCAAATAGGTTGTATAGTTTCTGGGAGTTTGTTCCTTTGGATTTTGTTATATTACCAGGGACATTTGCATGAAAATAAGTTCTCTCTCTCTCTCAAGAGTTCATCTGCTCCTCCAGCTTATTCAATAACTGAAGTCAAAAGTCTTTGTCATATTTCAGCCACTGATTTTCACAGAAGATGGTTGTGTTGATACAAAAAAAAAAGGGTGGGGGGGAAGAAGTATCTAGATCATATATGGAAGAATGTGATTCTTTTCTTCCTGGTTGGCCCCAGCCCAGACCCAGTCCCTCCCCATCACCACAGGCATCAGGTGGCAGTCCTAGCAGAGATGTCCACCGGACTGAAGGACAGGCAGAGACCCTCCATAGGCCTGCACTGAGGCTCACAGGGCCACTGTGGCACTTTCTAGCTACCATGAGAGCTCTAGGAGTGGTGTGCAGATTCCTTCCTTACACACTTAAATCACATATTCAAACCTGAAGTGAGATGTGAGTAGGTCCCTCCATCAATTATATGGGACCTGGCAGCTTACAGAAATCAATGCTGTGTGCTTTCTTGAGTTCGTACACCAACGTAGCTGTTCTGGGACCTGTTTCATCTAGCATTAGCTGCCTGGAAGTTGGATATGTAGGCAGGCTGACCTAGCCCTTTGGGACACCTTCAGGCAATGGAGATGGACTGACCTTCATAAAGCAATTTACCCATCTCCTAAGGAGGTATCTCAGGTAGATGGGGCAAATCACTCACTGGCAGGTCCTCTCTCTATCATCCCTTGCTGTATGGGGAGTGAGGGGGAAAAGGCTGGTGCACTTTGGTCCTCCTGACAATGCTGTCACACATCTCATGGGCAAGCCCAGGTGACATTAACCCCAAGGGGGGTTCCCTTGGGAGAACTTGGCCTAAGCTCTTCTCAGCATCCCAGGACAGGCAGCACTGCCTGCTGCTTGGACCTACAACTCACTCTGCACCTGGGAGAAAGTTCCCCGGAAGCAGTGGAAAAACTCCCGGGGAGAAAATGAGCAGCAGAGTGAGGCTGGAGGAAGGCCTGTTTTATACCAAATTGTTCTAAGTAGAAGTCTGCTATTTTTATCTCCTGCGATTAGATTCTGAACTCTTTGAATCATCATTAATGCAACACCCTGGAAGCCAGCTGCACCCCCTCCCCCCCCAGCTGAATGCTACATGAAGTGTTCCTGCTAATTCAGGGAACATTTGAAATCATGCGTGTAGGCAGACCGACGTCATATACACCACAGTATACAATTTTTTAAGCTTCTGGCAGTGGGGTGTGGGGAGTCATTTTTCTAGTGCTGGTTGCGAATCATTTATTCCTTATCTAGGTAGTTATTAACACACAGCTTGGTTTCTATATATAAAAGCCACCCATGTGTTTGCAGCCAGCTTGGATGGCTGGGCTGAGGTTACGTGGGAGGTTATGGTATGTGGATCCCTGGGAGAGCTGATCAGCAGAGAGCACAACTAGTCAACTCCAAAGGATGCCTGCAGCCTAGTCAGGATGGGGGTTTTCCGTGTGGAGGACTTGTGCCCAGAGCAGTCCCACGCTACAGGCTGCCTCTTCTCCTGATGTTTCTATCTGCCTCTTCCTTTGACCAACACCTGAATGGCCCCCAGCCCTTCATGGCCAGCCCTGCCTTGGTGATCTACATCCCTCCCCAATCAGTCCTGCACAGGTGCACCCCACTTTGGAGGTTATATAAATGTCAGCAGAGAAGCCTAGTTAGAGAGTCTCTGGCTTCTTGCTGGTGCTAGCTGGACCAGGCCTGGTTGTGTGCCTGGTGTTTTGCACAAGGGCAGTGCATTTGTGGCACTTTATGTTCTTCAGATGGGACATGACAGAGGTTAGAGTGAGAGAGCCAGGCTCTCCTAGGAGCCACGGTGATGGGTTCCTCCATCCATTTAACAAGAACTAAGCCCACCAGGCTAACATGCCAGATGGGGAACAGCTTTGGCTATCCACAGGGAGTAAACTCAGAAGCTGTCAGAAAGCTCTGCTGCCATTTTTCACCACAACTATAAACTAACCTGAGAGAGCAATGGGAACAGCAGGAAAACTACAGCTAAGCTGTGAGGGAGAGGCAGAAAGGCAGAGAAGATACAGAAGCAAGAGAGGTGAGGAATAATGTTTTTAGCTGTGATTCTGGGGAGAAAGAAAATTTCTGCATGTGCCAATTTCTGGATCAGCTCTCAGTCATGGCTGTGTTTACAATGAAGATTGTCCAAGGAAAGGGCATGGACCTTATGGACAGAAGATGTATGCCAAACATATAGTAAAAGGGAAGGAGGCTGGCTGGGCCAGCACAGAGCCAGCACTCATTCCTGGCAGAAAGGAGGTGAAGGACTTTGGGTTGAAACACAGCCACCAGAACATACCTTGCAGCTCACCAGTTTCTACAGGAGCTGAAGCACCCCCAGTGCAGAGTGCTCACACCTGGGTCTCCACCATGCACACCACCAGCAACAGCACACAAACACACACACACAACCTGCAGCCACACAGAGTGTTTGTCTCATCCTGCAGTCCCTACAAGCATGTAACTTCCTATCACAGTGCATCCAACCAGATATTACAAAGCCTCATGCTCCAAACAACACAAGTAACACACACCCTGTTTTCCTCTTCCTCATGCACACACACATATACATACACAAGTACATGCCTTGACAGCCCAACTACACACCTCTTGACTCTGGCTGTCCCCCTCATCCTACATTCACAGCCTTCCCATACCAGTGCTTACAACCCCAGATACACATCTGGAGCACAGCAGCAAATGAGTGAAAGGCTTTCTGCTCTCGGTGCCCTACCAGGCCTGATTGAAAAGGATTAGACCCGACTGGGTGACCCCCAGCACCAGATCACCCTGCCAGACATTTTAAAAGTAAGCACTGGGTAATGACAAAGTGAAAGTGGACCCTGGAAATGGACTGAAGCAGAAAGCAGCTCTGAGAGGCAAGGCTGGCTTTGTTCCTTGGGGCTTGAGCCTGTTCTTAATGGGCAAGTAGTAGCCTCTGTGGAACAGTGGTCCTCTGGCAGGAAAAGCACCTTCTGCTGCCCTCATCACATTAGGGCAATAGAAGAATTATTGTGGGGTGACGGAGATGGACCCATGGCCAAAATAGCCTGGGCAGCTGTCCTCTCAAAGACACAGTGCACAGACTGGTGGGGGCACCTCCAAAACATGCAGTTAGTCTCCAGGAGTGGAAAGGAAGAAGGAGACCTTCTATTCTCCATGTGCGGGATAAACAGGACAGGACATTACAGACTGGAACTGCCACCAGAGAGATCCAGGCTGGATAGCAGGAACTTTAGAGATTTTTCGAGATTGCAAAGACAGACAAATATCTCCAGGATAGCTCACTGGAGTTCTGCCCTGGCTGACTCTTTGGCAGAGTCCTCCTTTGCTCATTCTGCCAGGAGTTACAAACCATTGTTTTAAGGACCCACCTAGCCACAGTAACTCACATAAAATGCATGGCTGCCTGACTGGGCAACTGCTCAGATTGACACCCAGAAGCTGAGTGGGGATGTGAGAGTCAGGACAGAATAGATAGGTAAGAAAATGCTGCTTGCAAGTATCTACACTGTATTGCAGCTGGCTTTTCTTCTCTGTCCAGTGCCTTTCATTTATCCCCTGCACTGCCCAGAGTGCAGGCCAGCCTAACCCCTTTGCTGTTAAAAACAGACTGAAGAACAAATATTTGCACTCAGTGAAGTATCTCTTAGAACAACGGAGGCTTTTCAGCTCACCATGAAGATATGATTCAGTCTTCCGGAAGTGGAGTGAACCATCTCCCTCTAGCTTCAGCAGCCCCCAGACTGGCCCCATCTCCCACTCACAGTAGATGAGTACAGCAGCTGTAGACCCTATAGGAGGGAGATGTTGGCAGCCCTCAGCCAGGGGAGGAGAGGATCCCCTGCTGAGCAGGAAGCTTCTTCAGGCAAGCGCTATCGTCTCCTGCATTATTTGAGATTTCATACATACCATTCAGTCCTTGGAGCTGCAGATGTATTTTGCAGGATGTGCTGTCTGTAAGTCAGTTCAGTGCTGCCTGTCTAAATCTGCAAACAGGCAGCTCCAGCACCTCTGCAGCTGTCCAGTGCTTTCTAAACTGTCTCAGAGAAGAAGCTGACTCCAGCTGTGGCTCACAGTGGACTGGGAGACACAAAACTGCCAGAAATCAGGGCCAGTCATCTGCTGTACCTCGGAAGTCTCTGACCATTAGCAAAGCCACTGGGAAGAGAAAGGGGGACCCAGAAAAACCACAGGCTGAGGGGAAGGAATATCATAGAGCCATGCAGCAAAACCAGACCCTTCCTCTGGACTCAGGGATGCAGCCTTTCCTTCATGGTCTGGCAAGGCCCTATTATTGCCTGAACTCCTCTCAATGCCATTCCCTGTGGGAGGTAGTGATCAGGAGGCAGAGGGGAGGGTTGTGCACCTCCTCCCTGTGCCAACATGACTGGGAGTAGGGGGGACACAGCAAGCAGGGGCACTCTGCAGCTATGCTGGGAGATGGCCCTTGCTCAGTTTGTGAGCTTCAGGGGTCATGGACATGGGAAATCTAATTTCAAGCTTTTTCATCCTTCCAAATTAAAAAAAACGGTGGAGAAGAGGCTTTGGGATTTTTTTCCTCCTCCTCTCCAACCCCACCTCTTGAGGAAGTGACAAGGATTGCAGAAGGGAATTGAAACGTAATGAAAAGTTTAATCCATCTTAAAGGGAAAAACAGCTCGCAGAGAATGCAGCTCATTGGGGTGGGGGACTGAGAGCTGGGGGAGCCCAAAAGGGGCTTTGACCTGCACTGAGCCCCACCAGCACCCCAGGACCCTGCCTCCTGCTGCACCAGCCCTGACCCCACACATTCCCAGCAGCAAGACCAGTGGCGGCATGCTCCACGGTGCAGCTGGTCATCCAACAAAGGAATGTCCGCAGCAAGCAGGGCAGGCAGGAGGATCAGGGCCTGCTGGCAGCCTTGCAAGAGCCTGAAGGAGGAAAAAAGAGGACTAAATTCTCTGCCACATACATAGAAGCAAGCGTCCACTGTTGGCAAGAGCACACCAGCCTGGTAGAGAGTCAGCTCCCCAGCCTCCCCAGCTCCCTAGCTTCCCACCCCTTTTGCTCCCAGCCCTCCAGCCCATGGCACAAGCTTCACTTTTCCTTCATTCCATCTTGTCCTCAGCCATTCCTCCTGCCCCTCTGCTTCCTGAGCCTTCTCCAAGCCAGGCCAGCCCCTGGCCCCACTCTTCCCTTATGAGTAGGATTTCATTTCATTTTTTTCATTTACATTTCATTTCATTTCATTTCTCTATTTATTTTTACTCCTAAGGCAGTTTTACTTCATTGCAGAGCCCAGCACCCAGGGAAGACAAGAGCAGTGATGCTGATGTGCTTTATGGCAAAGCAGTCACTGGACTGAAGTCTCTCAGGACTGCCTTAGAGATTTCTGCCTTAAATATTGATTGCCTTTTGTAGGAAAAGATGTATTTACTATCAATATCCAGAGATATCCCATTAGAATCAAATCAGCAGCTGCATTGTTTCCTTAGGGACTGTCTTGCTCCCTTTGCATAATGTGATGGGAGAAGCACAGTCACCAGCAGAGCTGAGATGGCTGACGGCAGCCGTGCTGGAGCAGAAAGACCTTGCCGGGATTTTGGAGCCAGGGCACTGAAGGCAAAGAAGGGAGAAGGAGGCCACGGAGAGCAGAGGTTAGCCTGGGCAGAGCCTGCCAGGATCTAGGGAGGATTTGGGCTCCCCCATCTGCAGGGCTTCCCCTCTGAGTCGGGCAAGGTTGAGCTTGTCCATTCATGGCAATCTGGAATTTAAAGGATGAGGTAGATGGCTCAGTTTGAACATCCTGTTCTCCTCTTCTGCCCAGAGATCAAATCCCTTCTTGCCCAGAAGTAACAACTGTTTCCTCTGAAAACATCACTTGGGGCTTTTTGTCACAGCTCTTTAGCCACTGAATCGATGCTAGGGTGCACAGAGCAGAAGCAGGGCTGCCTGGCACAAGTGTGAGTCTCTCTTCTGGGGGCACTTCTCCAGCTGGCGTGCACAGCTGCCCCCCCGGTCCAGATGAGTGCCGGTGCTGCCCCTGTGGAAGAGAGACTCCAGAGAGGCTGATGCCCTTATCTGCAGAAGAGCACAAAGGGAGAGAAAAAGGATGGCATCCACAAGAACCGTGAGCAGCAGGACACCAGCCAAGGCTGACATTGCCTTGGATGTTTTGGCAAGAAGGGCTGCTTTGGTATCAAGGTTCCTCCAGCTCAGCCTGGAATAACAGCCATGTTATGACCAAAACATATGGAAACCATCCATGCAAATCCTTCCAAGTGGTGGAGAGGCCTAAAGGCCAAGTCATCTCTCCCACACCACCCAAAGCCCAGGTGAGGTGGCTGGGCACAGGGCTATGATTAAAGGCTGCTGGGCCAGCTGCAGGGCTACTCACTTGGCCAGGGGTGCAGGGTGAAAACCTATTCCACAGCAGCTCTTAGGTCAGCAGTAGTTTGAAAGGATTCACGTCATGGGGCCGTACAGCTTCTCCACATGAGTTTCAGGAGAGGCAGGACAGGAGAAACCCAGCCTTCTGTAGGGCCAAGGGATCCCTTGGGCACAAGAGCAGTGCAGTGCCACAGGTTTGCATTAGCCAGAGCTGCTGGGGGGCAGCTGACATTGCCTACAAGTGCAGTCAGCTGAACTGGGGCAATGGGCAGGACTCCCCACAGAGCATAGTTAGCTGGAAAGAGACAGAGCATAGTTAGCTGGAAAGAGGGAGTGGGAGTCTCTGTGCCAGAGGAGACAGAAAAGCCCAGGCTGGGCTCACTTATTGTCTGTGAACCTCTGCTTTAAAAAGACCCACCCTTTGCCAACCTGCTAGGAGTGACAGGGTTAGACGAAGACTTATAATTATGTTTTCAACCCAAGCAAGCTATGGGATAAATTGCACTTCTGATTTCTTTCCATTTCCAAATAATTATTAAAAATCCCATCTGCTTTCCAGCATGAATACGTTTTTCTCTGTCTGAGCAAGGAAAACAAGCCAGTCAATTCCTATCTTCCTTCAGTGTTTCCTGACTTTGCTCTCCCAGTCAGCTCAGTCCTAGATGCTTTTGCTTACCAGATTGCATACAGGATGACAGGTTCTTCAGAAAGATTAGTGCCAAATCCCCACAGAACAGGGAGAAGAACCCAGGAGTCCTGACGACCAGCCAGATTATCCTTGTACTGGAAGATGGCTTTTCTGCACATACCCCTGCACTCCCAGCTCCCATAGCAGCCCCTTCAGGTTATCCAAGGAGCAGCCATTCAGCTACATGCACACATTTGGGGGCCCTGGATATTCCAAAAGTAGCCTAGGACCCCAGTTCTCAGGTTTTTTATACCCATAGGATGCTTCAGTGTTTGGTAGTTGCCTTCAAGCTACATTTAAATTAAAATGAAAAACAAATGTGTAACCAAACTAAAAGGTAAAAGAACATAAGAATTAGTTTATACACTACACAGTTTAAATAGGTTTTAAGTATGAAAAAAATATGGCCCATTTGGAATTAAATCTGGCAAGGGATGTCAAGGACAACAAGAAGGGCTTCTTCAAATACATCAATAGCAAAAGGAAGACTAGAGAAAATGTGGGCCTGCTGATGATCGGGGTGAGTGCACTGGTGATGAAGGATACGGAGAAGGCAGAGTTACTGAATAACTTCTTTGCTTCAGTTTTTACTGCAAAGGCCAACCCTCAGGAATCCCAGACCCTGGAGACAAGAGAGAAAGTATAGAGAAAGGAAGACTTTCCCTTGGTCAAGGAGGATCAGGTTAGAGATCATTTAGACAAACCTGACACCCACAAATCCATGAGCCCTGGTGGGATGTACCCAAGAGTGCTGGGGGAGCTGGCAGATGTTATTGCTAGGCCACTCTCCATCATCTTTGAAAGGACATGGCGATCAGGAGAAGTGCCTGAGGACTGGAAGAAAGCCAATGTCCCTCCGGTCTTCAAAAAGAGCAAGAAGGAGGACCCAGGGAACTGAGGGACAGTCAGCCTCACCTCCATCCCTTGAAAGGTGAGGGAGCAGCTCATCCTCATGCATTTCTGAGCACATGAAGGACAAGAAGGTGATCAAGAGTAGTCAACATGGATTCACAAAGGGGAAATCATGCTTAACCAACCTGAGAGCCTTCTATGATGGGATGACTGGCTGGGTAGATGAGGGGAGAGCAGTGGATATTGTCTACCTTGACTTCAGCAAGGCTTTTGATACTGTCTCCATAACCTCCTCACAGACAAGCTGAGTACGGGCTAGATGAGTGGCCAGTGAAGTGGACTGAGAACTGGCTGAATGGCAGAGCTCAGAGGGTTGTGACCAGCGGCACAAAGTCTAGTAGGAGGCCTGTAGCTAGCGGTGTCTCCCAGGGGTCAGTGCTGGGTCCAGTATTGTTCAACTTCTTCATCAGTGACCCGGATGAAGGGACAGAGTGCCTCCCCAGCAAGGTTGCTGATGATACCAAACTGGGAGGAGTGGCTGATAGCCCATGTGCTGCCATTCAGAGGGACCTGGACGGGCTGGAGAGCTGGGCAGAGGGGAAGCTCATGAAGTTCAATAAAGGCAAGTGCAGAGTCTTGCACCTAGGGAGGAATAACCCCAGGCACCAGTACAGGCTGGGGGCTGACCAGCTGCTGGACAGCAGCTCTGCAGAGAAGGACACGGGAGTCCTGGTGGAGAACAAGCTGACCATGAGCCAGGCACATTCCTGTGCCCTTGTGGCCAAGAAGGCCAGTGGTATCCTGGGGTGCATTAGGAGGCAGAGCATTGCCAGCAGGTCAAGGGAGGTGATCGTCCCCCTCTACGCAGCCCTGGTGAGGTCACACCGGGAGCACTGTGTCCAGCTCTGGGCTCCCCAATACAAGAGAGACATGGAGCTACTGGAAAGAGTCCAGTGGAGGGCTACTAAGGTGATGAAGGGACTGGAGCACCTCTCGCACGAGGAAAGGCTGAGAGAGCTGGGACTCTTCAGCCTGAAGGAGAGAAGACTCAGGGGGAATCTTATCAATGCGTATAAGTATCTGAAGGGAGGATGTAAAGAGGATGGGGGCAGAGTCTTTTCAGTGGTGCTCAGTGACAGGACGAGAGGCAATGGGCACAAACGGAAACACAGGAGGTTCCATCTGAACATGAGGAAAAAGTTCTTTGCTGCGAGGGTGACTAAGCACTGGAACAGGCTGCCCTGAGAGTCTCCTCAGGGAGGAGTTGTGCAGTCTCCTTTGCAGATATTCAAAACCTGCCTGGACATGATTCTGTGCTCTAGGAGATTGTGTTTGAGCAAGGGGGTTGGGCTAGATGATCTTGAAAGTTGCCTTCCAAACTCAACTATTCTATGATTCTGTGAAAATCAGCCTATATAGTATTGAAGGCAGCTCCAAAAGTGTGTCTTTTTTCCCTGTATAAGCCATTGCAGATGATGATCCCTCCGAGCCAGGCGGGATGGGGTCAGTGCACCCATGAAACCTTCAGTGTGGAGCTCCCCTCTCTTGAAGGGATTAGTCACAGCCAACTCACCAGTGTCTGGCTGTCCTCCTCCGCCATCCCACAGGGATGCCTGTACCCACTGAATGGCCCATTGATGACCAGCTACTCACTGTGGCAGAGGGAGTTCATAGCAGGGGATGGAGAGCCAGGCTTGGAGGGTGTCACAACCCACTCAGGAGTGGTGCAGCAAGGCAGGAAAGATCAGCTGAGCAGCGAATTGCTTCTCAGGTCAGGGTCTGAGTGCTCAGAAACACTTCTCCCTCTCATCATAGGTACTGGAACATTTTCCTCTGAAGTAAAGTACGTCATGAAGCCAGATGCTTGTTGGAGGGGAGACATTTGCCATCATATGCATTAACACAGCTCTATGCAACACACAGAGCAGGGCTGCCAGTCACCTTCTGAGATCCAGTGACCACAGAAACACAAAACATCATGTAGAAGACCAGATGCCCAGCTCCTAATTTCCCTTGGCTCAGACAAGGCCTGCATGCAGTGTTCGACAGCAGGTTTTTCTCCAGCCTCCTGAGCAAATGGGACAGGAGCAGTAATCTGCTGGCAGTATAACCATGCTGGCCCTCATTATGCTGGCTGGGGAAGGGACTCTATAAAATAAACATGTGCAGAGGCCAGGAAAATAAATGCCGCATCCTTATTTAAGCACCTTGTGGTAGAGCACTGGGGCGCACAAGCACTTAAGCTGCAGCTAGAAAGAATGAATCCTTCCCCATCTCCTCTCCTTCTGTATCCTCTGCTCACTGTTCTTCTCCAGTCATTGGTTGTCATGCCCCTTCTTCTCCCTTCCTGCTGTGTGATCTCTCTCCAGTCTCTTAACCTTGGGGATATTTGCTTTTAGAGCTGGGACAGCCCTTGCAGGAGATCCTCTCCCAGTGAGGAGTGGGCTCTCAGAGAGCATCAGTGACAGCTTTCTGGCATGCTCTGAGCATCTCTCCTCTTCCTCCAGGTGCAAAGCAGTCTCTGGAGGAGCAGGGTCAGCACTCGTGCAAAGGCTCTGCCACACCATCCCTGAGCAATGCTCTAGAAAACACCGGGACCATGAAGGGCTTAGGAGATAACAGAAGCCGCCACCTCTCCGATAACCTGGACTCCCCTCAGGATTCTCTTTATGCCCCTCAGGACAGGAACCCTTATCTCCTCAGCCCCACTGACTCCTACACCATGGACCCCCGATTCCCAGCCCAGAATACCCTCCATGGTGACTGCCTCCTTCCACTCAACAACCAGATCTCCAACAGCAGCACTTTCCCCCGCATCCATTACAACTCCCACTTTGAGGTCCCAGACGAGAACCCTTTTCCGAGCCATGCTCAAGCCACTAAGATCAACCGCCTGCCTGCAAACCTCCTTGACCAGTTTGAGAAGCAGCTGCCCATCCACAGAGATGGCTTCAGCACCCTTCAGTTTCAGAGGAGCGATGCAAAGCACCGGAGTGAGAGCCCAGGGCGGATCCGACACCTTGTCCACTCTGTCCAGAAGCTATTTGCCAAATCCCAGTCTCTGGAGGGCCCCACCAAAGGCAATGTGAATGGAAAGAAAGGGGCTGATGATCCCAAGCAGAACCGGAGGAGCAAGAGCAAAGATCGGGCAAAGACCTCTGAGCCCAAGCGTCGAACAAGATCCAACATATCAGGTTGGTGGAGTTCAGATGACAACTTAGACAATGATACCTGCAGTTACCGCAACCCAATGGGCCTCATGACACTGGGCCGGCAGCCAGACCACAGCCAGCCGAAGTACTTCATGCATGCTTACAACACCATCAGCGAGCACATGCTGAAATCCTCCAAGAGCAATAACGACCTCAAGGTCACCCCTTGCACCAATATCCCCATCAACAATGAGTCCAACTACATTAAGAGGGGTTCCTGGTCTACACTGACACTCAGCCATGCCCGGGAAATGTGCCAGAAGGCCTCAGCCACGATCGACAAAGCCTTGCTGAAATCCAAGTCCTGCCATCAAGACTTGGCCTACCACTACCTGCAGGTGTGTGTGTGGGGGGGGTGTCACAGCTTTCTCCATGCAGAGAGAATGTGGGCTTGGGAGGAGGTGGAGGATACCCTCCTTGTGGGCAGGCGATAGGCCCTATCAAACAGCTCATCTGCTCCAGATGTCAGCTGTGTCCTCAAGTTATCCCAGTCCCCACTCGGCACAACCCAAGCCACCCCACAGCCCCCAGTGGCACATTGCCAGGAAAGGGCTGGGGAGGATGAGGAGAGGTTAAATTCTGCCAAGGCCCCAGCTATGCAGAGGGACAGAGTGTCACACCTCCTGTGGGGACACTGGCACTGGTGCTGACAGGGTCTGGCTCCCTCAGCTGCAATGCTGCCCCAGGGTCCCCTTTTAGCCTCTATGCTTGGCCATGGAAGCATGAGGAGGAGCCACTGGGCCCATGGTCCCACATTCCCCACAGCACCATGGCTTCGGCATCCTCTTTTGTGACATCCATTCACTGGGGGAGCCCTGTGCCCTGAGCACACACTCACTGCCCACCCAGATCCTGCAGATGCCGAAGCCAAGGTGAACCCAGCTCTTAGACAGCCTGACTCTTGCCTGCGCGTAGCCATTTCTGCTCCCTGCTTGGGCAGTTAGTTACATATACCAAGGGGCTGTGGCTCTTGTCCCACCCCAACTTGAAGGCTCCCTGGCCTCTGCCCAGGCACTGCAGTGATCCCACCATCCAGAGGACACCAATAATAACTGACGCTTAACCCCTTATATCCACACCTCGCAAGGATGTGTCAGCGTGCCCAGTAAGCCCTGCTCTGCACAGCTTCCCGGGAGTGCTGGTAGGAACAGCAGCTCAGCAGGGCATGGCTCCATTTGCTGGCTCACACCACATGCAGGGAAGTGGCTGTGGGATGAGGAGAGCAACACCGGCCTCCCAGCTTGCATGGCAGAGGCCTGCATGGCTAATGCTGGGGGGGCCACAGGTTTGAATCCCCTGTCCTGATAACATCAGGTCACTTTGGAGCCTGCTGGTTTCAGAAAGTATCACTTGAAGAACATAAACCTGGTTGTGTCCCAGACAGAGGAATGAAGATAAATAAGCCAGGCCTGGATGGGGGGAGGCAGGGGAGTGAATAATCAGATGGACTATGTATGTAAATCTCAAGCATCTTTTTTTAATGCAAAGGTGTCACTGGCTCCCCTGGCTGTGGCCAGTGGGCTTGAAGGCTTCAAAGAGCAATGAATTATTGAAGCACATTCTGCTTCCAATATCTTGCTGGCCCCTTCTGCAAATCAAATTATGGAAGGACTTATTGCATCAGGAAAGTCATCAGAAAAAGGTTCTTGGCCTGGTTTCTTTTTCTTTGCCCTCCTTTCAGTTAAGTGTTAGGAGATTAAAAAGCTGGAAACAAAATCTCCCCCAGTACCATTCCTGCTCTGTGTGGTGGCAGACAGCCCAGCGCAGGTGGCCTCGAGCACGATGACCCCCTGCAGCCCCTCACTCAGTGCTCACACACCTCTCGGGATACGGCCGGACTCAGGGGTACGAGACTGCCCTGCTCATTTATTCTCAACCCATGTAATGAGCCTCCGTTTCTTGACAGCCTGACCGTGGGCTGTGGGCACAGCTGGGTGGCGTGAGCCCGGCCAGCAGCTGGGCAGCCCCACCGTTCGGCTGGGAGGAAACGGGTGCCGCCCTGCTGCAGCCGAGCGAGCTCCCGCCGAGGTGGGAACAGCCTCTCAGCCCTGGGCCAACCGACGCAGGCAGCAGCCAGGTAGGGATCTTATTTTGAGAGGAAGCTTTTGCCCAGTTACGTCCCCTCCCTAACCCTCCTGGGACTGTCAAGCGGGGCTGGCAACCCTGTGCCACAAAACTCAGAGCAGAAACAGTCCAGGTAGGGATCAGCCTGTAGCCTGCTACCTGCATGGCTTGAGGTGAACCTGGGGGATGCCAAAGGGTGTGACTGGTGTCTCGAGGGCCTGGGCCAGCTCCCCTGTCCAGCAGTGCCTCAGCAGCAAAGCCAGAGAAGACCCAGGACTCTGAGTCCAGAAGATGCCCACAAAAGCCGACAGATTGTGGCTGCTCAGGCTGACCTTGCCCCCAAATGCCTAGTGTGAACCCCTGAGGACAGGGCTAGGAGCACCTAGGGCCCTTAGGGCAGAACGAGGCAGTGGCATCCAGATCCATCCTCAGCCTGGGAAAGGGCCTAAGCCAATGATGAAAAAGTCACACACAGAGCCTGGAGTGTGGGAAAAGTCCATTTGCAAGGCCATGTGTCCTTTGCCACCTGCTCCTCTGTCACCCCTTCTCTAGAGTAGGACAGGGCCCCCCCTCGCACCTGTTTGTGCTGTGGCAAGGAACCACATGCCTCTGCACAGCAGAAAAGCTGGGTGCTTGGGAGCACGGGGTGCTCTGCCTTGGTGCTGCCAGGGACTGCTCCAAGGGAGAAATGCCCAGCTGGGCCCAGAGGTGGAAGAATGCCCACTGGACCTGAGGGCAGGTAGGAGAAGTGGGCTGGAGGCAGATTCCCCAAGCCTCCAGGCTGGGGCAAGCTTATTCACTTCCCCTGCTCTATTTGCAGGCTCTGACTAGGCTTGGAGCCCATCAGGGACTGCTGAGAGTCTTTGCGATGTTTCCAGGCCCATTCCCAGACCCATACATTGGAGCTGAGAGTGGGTGATCGCCCAGCTCCACTCCGGGTACAGTTCCATCCCCTTTGTGCGTGGGGTTTCTCCGGAGCAGCCCTCAAGACTACGCCACTGTCCTTAGACAGAGGGCTGGAGAACAGCCCTCGAGGAATGGAGGCCTTGTTCCTTCTTCCCTCTCCTCTCCTCTGCTTCAGGAGGACCCTACGTGTGGCTGGCAGTGACAGGAAAGAGACTGAGAGGGCAGGCTCCCAATATCCAAAAAGCTCCCTGGAGTGAGAGATGCCCGGAGAGAGCAGGACAAGTGCCAAGCAGGGGAAAACAGGAACTGGCAGGGCCCAGCAGCATTTCTGTGTTCTGCACTGACTTCAGACCCACATTGCACGGGCACTGAGATAACATTGAAAGGGTGGACAATACTCTCAGCTCTGGGCAGCCCAGTTTATTTATGAAAGCTGCCTAGCTAGGGAGGGAAAACCCCATGCTACCAAGGCAGTGCTTTTTCTATCAGCACTGCAGGTGTACATGAAGAGATATTGTGGAGTGGTCTGGCCTTGCCCATGGCCAGTGTTATTTGTCTCCCCTAAACACCTCCCAAAATAAGCAGCGAGGCAGTTAGAATCCCAGCTGCTCTGGGCCATATGTCAGGGAGCTGAGTGGCCACGAAGGGCCCTGCCATCAGTGGGACAGCTGTGACTCCCCAGGTGACACCATGAGCACCATTAGCCTGCACCATCACCCAGATTAGCCTTCCAGACCCCTCTTACAGCCAGAGGACACTGAAGCCTCTTTAACCCCCGAGTAGCTCCAAACATACATTCATAAGCCAAGATGGGCAGCCCGTTCCATGCCAGTCACTCCACAGATCCTGGCGGCCCTCACACCAACCCACATAGCTTCTGGGGGCAGGAAAGCTGGCCCAGGTCCTTCCCAGAGGGTCCCCTTCCAAAAGGACAGATGGGGCCGATAGGCTCCCGCTTTCTTCCTTGGAGACATGGCTGAGGCCACCCATAGCTGTCTACGGACACCATGCGAGACCCAGCCCTTAAGAGAGCAGCAGGGTACCCTCATTAAGCTCATTCTCTGTGCATTGGAGCCTGGCTGCATGGCACATACATCCCTGCATGCTGTGTCTAGCTCTGTGTGTGCCTTGACGGCTGCATTCATGTTTGGGTGCATGTCCATGTGTGCTGGGGCTGGGCTGCATGTTGGAGCTGGCACACATGCAAATGGAAACCCTGTTTGTTCTGAAAGTCTCTCTTCTCCCCAGACTCCCCTAAACAATGGGAACAGCACAGCTCTTCCATCCTGGCCCACAGCCCGGGAGGTGAATTTTTCCCCTTCACTGCTTTCTCCCCTCTGTTAAGGATCTGTTTGTCTGAGTAATTAGGGAATGCCCCAGGCAAGCTTAGGGTAGGAAGAACCCTCTGCAGTCACTTCTTTCCTTTCTTCTCCACACTTAGCTCATGATACTGAGGGCAAAAGAGCCAGAAAGCACTGCTTCCCTGCAAAGTGCAGTATTATGTCAGGATGGTGCCAGGGGAGCCCAGTTCCCAGGGATGGATACATGCTTGGATCCCACATGCCTGCACCAAGAGGCACTATGTGGACTAAGACAAGGCAGGAAGTGGAGGGGCGATCTGCACCCTGAAGTCTGGCAGCATACCTCTGCTGTCCATGTCCAGCAGCCACCTGCAAGAGCTTTGCAGATGAGCTCAGGATCTGCTCAAAACCTTCATGAGAGCTCTGTTCCTGGCCTTCCTCTTGTCCCCACCCCTTTAACAACAACAAAACCACCATGTTCAGAATCAAGCCTACATTTGGGAAAGCAGAAGGAAGTGCAGCAAGGCTCCCATGGCCCATAAGGGACATCCTGAGCTTCTCTGTGCATGGTCTACATGCAACATATGGCAGCTCTCATCCCCATTTTGTCCTTTCTCTAATACATGGGCTGGGTTCAGTGTCTCAGCTGCCATGAAAGGTATTGCCATTGAGGTGCTGCCTTGGCTGCTGCTGAGGTCTGTCCCTTGATAGCAGGGTGTGCTCTGGGCTCTTCACCTGCACTGCAGAGCTTTAGAGACTGTGGGATAGGTTTCTCAGGTCCTCAGGTGCCTGAAGAGGCAAAGAAGTACCCAGCAGGATCCTGAAGAGCACCTCAGGAACTGGCACTGCTTTAGAAGTGCTTGTGTCTTCAGGTGCAGCACCTTTGAAACACTGGTCCTGTGCTCTGCACCACAGGGAGCAAGGGCTTTGGGAGTCTCTGTGGGCTCTGTCTGCCAATTGGCAGCTCTACCCAGGATACTGCTCCAAACTGGGGCACCAGATTTAACAGGTTTCCTGCCAAGGATCTTTTTTGCCCTTGATGCTGTTAAGCTGGAATGTGGAACACCTTGAGGGCAACTTTGATTCTGGCATTAGCATCACTGCTTTTCCAAGGTGCAAAGTGGAGGAGAGGTGAGAGAAAGGAGAAGCAAGGCAGCTCAGTTAGGATCAGAGGGCTGTCGCAATGCGACGGGAAAGCTGATGGAGGCTGTTCCTAGGAGAGGGCTTTGCACTGAGTCCATATGGGGCAGGAAATGCTTTGGGATGCTTGGTTCACACTGTTGTAGACAAGCTGCACTATCAGAGATATACTGAAACCACTGGCTTTGGCGATGCTTTGCCCAGAGTTGAGAGTGCTCAAGGCCAGGAGGCAGATGCACAAGCCTAGGTTTTGCTGAGCTGATCTAGCCACAGACCCTACCCTCAAGCAGCAGAATTAGAGTAGCCACAAAAGCCCAAGGTTTTAATGCCACCTCTGTCTTCAGGCACTCTGCAGGAATGGGAAATGCTGGGAGAGGTGGTCTCAGCACCCCACTGCCCCATGAAATAGAACATCTGCCCCTGCAGAGCAGACGGCTGTGTCCCCCTCACCCTTGTTTGGCGTACCTGAATGTCATTCTCACCTCCTCAGCCAAGGTCTGTGGAGTCCAACCCTGTTGCCCCCTCACCCCAGCCCCTTGCTGGCCCAGGAGCCTTGCTGGTGGGAGGCTGGTACTCATTCTGAGAAGGCAAGCAGCAAAATCCAATCTCAAGTCAGACCTGACTCCAAGGTGGCCAGTATAAAAGTGCTTCCAAAGGCTCCTGTTCCCTTCTTTAGCAAAGGTCAGAACCAGCTACCCGATGGACCCATGGGTGATGGAGAGCTCTCCTGTGGCAAGGACTGCACCAGGGAGTGGGCTCAGTTGGAGCCAGCATGGTCCCTTCTGAGTGGCCCATGGGAGACCCTAGCATGCGTAGCTGGGCTGGGGCACAGAGAGGGCTCACACAAGCAAGAGAAAGGGACTCCACTCTTGCTTTGCGGGAGCCTGCAAGATTATACCCAGTAGATCCTGAGCTGGACAGCCTTGCTGCATTGCAAGCAGCCAGCCCAGAGGCCATTGCCAAGCATGAAGCTGCAAGAGGCAGAATGGGAAGAAGCTGGGAAAACCTGCAGCAGCAGGGCAAAGGAGGCCTGGCAAGGTTTGTGTCTCATATGCAGGACTCAATCCACACCAGCAACAGGATGCCCCTGGCTCTGCTCTGTGCCCTCAGTGTACTGATCTTGGCTGAAGGGTGCATGTCATGGTGGGAGCCCCATCACCAAAGTGATCCCACCAGGCTATGTGGTTCTGCTAAGCATAGCACTGGGGTCACCTTTTGTCTTCTGCTGAACAAACAGAGCAAGCAGCAGGCCGGGGGACCATGGGGAAACCCCTGGCTCCCCTGGGCAACAGAAAGCCCTCGTAGTGAGCTAAACTATTGTGCATCGATTGAGCCTGCTTCTGGCACTACCCAGGCCCTCCCTCCTCAGGGCAATGGGAAGCCACTGCTTGCACAGCCGCAGGTCTAGGAAGATGCTGCACCCCAGCAGCAGTAGCACATTGGACCTTCAGCCTGGCTCCATCTCCCACAAAACAGGCCTGCTGCAGAAAAGGAGGGGGGACAGGAAGTAAGCTCTGCTTAACTGCTCTGGCTAATAACAGTTAGCTGCAATATGGCTCTTTGCATTCCCAAAGCACTATATAAACACTGGCTGATTAATCCCACAGCTCCCCGGGGAGCTGGGTAAATCCAATAACTCCATCCGGCAGAGTAGATGTGGACGTTCTTGGCAGCATGAGTTGCTCTCAGCACAAGGCTCTTCACTACTCACAGTGATCCCCAGCCAGCCTACTTCCCACAGCAGAACTGAGGGACTTGGGGCTGTCTTGGTCTGTGCACGTTTATAAGGTAGAGAAGAGATCAGAACTCAATATCCGCAGCTTTCCCTCTCTGTCACTGCCTATTTTGTACTGCAGTACCTGCAGTCAGTGCAGCAGTGACAGGTGTTTTTCCAGGGTGTTGTACATACCAGTAGCCACAGCAGCCCCTGTTTCAGAGAATGCCCTTGCTGCCCAGAGAGACAGGGCAAACAGAGGACAGTAATGTCCAGGCTGGGAATGGAGGCCCAGATGCATGAAGTGGCTTTGCTAGGGCTGTGCAGCAGCTAGTGACCCATTTGCCTGCCCTTCTCTCACAAAGCCAGACAGTGCTATTGCACACCTTGGATGTCAATAGCAGCAGGACAGACCTTTGAGCAGGGAACCTCTTAGGAAACATTAAAAGAGGTTGCTTTTGTCCTGACAAATATCCCTTGCTTCTCCTTCTCCACATTTCTTCATCTCAAGGGTTGGTGTTCAGCTACAAACCAAGTTAGCCACAAGACCAGGACTTGCTCCTGGCCAATTCAGGTTACCTCATCTCTCTCCTGACCTATCTCATACCACATGTGGCTCTGGTCCTGATCAGTCCTGTGTTGATGTCTCGTTCTGCAGATGGCCAGCTGCCTTGACTGTGCCCTTCTGTCAGCTATATAAACCCTTCACAGGTGGGGACAGACTGTGGAATGGTGTTAGTCACTTGAATTGCTCTGTGCTTCACATCTCTAGTGGAAAACACCAGCTTGTGCATCTCTAGTAAGGGAATGGAGACTGTTTCTGCATTAAATTAATGTCAGTCATTGTATAAGTGAAATTAGAAATGCTTTTCTTGTGTGAGGTACTATTCAACACTGTATAGAGATACCAGTGCAAGATGTATGTACCCCAGCTGCTACAGAGGGACTTGTGAGGACCTAGCTTGGCTTCAAGAATGACTTAGAACTGCCAAGAGTCACCTTCAACTCAGACACCTTACAAGGAGATGGACCTAGTGGAGGTCTGGGTTCTGGCTAACTAGCCACAGGTCCTAGTGTGTGACAGCTCATGTTGGCCTTGGCCTGAACAACATGTGCACTTCACATTAAATGAGCATGGGCTTTGCATTAAACAAGAGTGTGCCACTCCTGTCCCAATGCCCAGCAGAAAACTGGCAAGGCCCTTCCCTTCTCACTATGTCTGGCATTGTTCATCTTAAATCAACCATGTAAGCATGGTCCATTTAAAGGTGGCCTGCAGTTGTGGTTGGATTAATGGTTGTGGGTAGATGTGTTAATATTGAGGCAATCAAGCATAAGGCTTTCTGGCATGGGCTGGCAAGGGAGGGTCAGAAAGGAATTGCTTTGCCCATTCCCATTACACTCCAGCTGAGGGTCAGCCTTGTCACCAAGCCCCCGTGGCCCCCCGATCTCAGAGGCGCCATCCCTCATACCTGCTCATGCTCCCCTTGCTCTTGCAGGTGCCTCAGGGGGAATGGAACAACACGCTGTCTCGGGACAAAGACAGCGAGATCCCGTGTCGGCGCATGCGGAGCGGGAGTTACATCAAAGCCATGGGGGATGACGATAGTGAAGACTCAGAAACCAGCCCCAAACCATCCCCGAAAACTGCAGCTCGGAGGCAGAGTTACCTCAAGGCCACCCAACAGTCCCTGAGTGAGCAGAGCACCACCCAAAGGTAACGCTGGAGCTCCTCCAGGAACTCTGCACAGGCTCCCCAGGAGCGACCCCAGAAACGGTCCATGGGGTTTGGCCAGCAGCACCCACATGGGGACCCAACATGGGGATCAGAGCCCAGCAGAGCTCCTGCACACCAACTCAGGCAGGCTGCAGGGCAGGATAGAAGATGAGATGGAGGAATGGAGAGAGCACTCTGACTCTGGTGACTTCAAAACAGCCCTGGTGTTAAAGAGCCTGTTCTAGGTTCCTGTCCCCTCAGCAATGAGGAGTAAAGCCACAGGGCACTTCTTTGGTGAAACTGTGGATTTTCTCTAGCTAAGGATCTGCTCCTCCTAGGGAACAGAGATCCCAGCCCAGTGATGCTATTTAGACAGGGAAGATGCTCAGCCAGCATGGCTGAATGCACTTGATGTGCAGACCACAGGCAGCTGGGACTTTGTGGTATGCTTTGCTCTTCCAGTGCCCCAAGAATTGTGGAACCAGCCAGAAAGTGCCTGATGGGAAGATTAGGCTGAATAGTATCCTGCAGCCAGGAGAGACAAGCTGAAAGGCCCAGAACCAGGTGTTCCAGGAGGAAAACTCAAGCTGGCTTAATGTAGATAGCAGAGCAAAGGGTATACAACAAATGTGTGTTCTGGGCAAGGGGCTGGGTCCTTGCAGCACAGGGTCCATACAAACTACATGAATGAAGGTGATGCTATGCAATATATATAGTAGTAGGTGAACACACAACATAGCCACCTCATCTCCTCGCTGCCCCCCAAGTGCCCTGCTTCGTGGGAGAAGGTAGCGAGGGGCTATAATAGGCTATGACTGAAATGGGAATTGCTGGGGAGCAAGTGAGGGTGTGAAGGACAGCAGGACACAGGAGCAGCTACAGGAAGTGAACTGCTCACAGTTCTGCAAATAGATCCCAAAAGAAGTGAGGGAACAACAGACTACATGGAGACCCCTCATGGTGGCATCAGACTGAAGATGAGATGCCTCTTTCTGATCAGAGGCAAAATTAACTGCAGGGAGCCCTCGAAATGCCTGCTCTTAGTCCATCCCTATTTCTTGCCTTCACACACATTTGAGGGGGAAAGAGTTGGGTCCAGCTTTTCTGGAGTCCCTGGTGTAAAATACTGGGGGCTTAGAGACGCCCAGGTTGGGAGAGTCAGACCATTCCTATCCTGGGCTAGTTGTCAATTCAGGTCATTTCCATCAGGGTGTGAAACCTCTCCTACCTCTGGCCTGCTATGGCATCCAGCTGGAGTTCACGGATATGCAGCTTTGAGGAAAGGGTTGGAGCAGTGGGGTTGAGCAGAGAGGGCAGAGCTAGCTGAGCCCATGGATTAAGTTACTTGGGGAAAGTAATGATTCAGGGAAGCACTGAGGGCTGGCAATGCCCATCTCTGAGAGTGCATGATCTTAGCAAGAGAAGATTTGCTGGAAGGAATGATCTTGTCCCAGGAATGAGAGCGTTCTGCCAGCTCCTGGCGCTGTAACTCTGTGAGTGAAGCCAAATGTCCCAGCTTGCTTGTCCCCCGGGCCTCAGCCCTAGACTGGCGAGGTCTTGCGCTGGGCATGTGCCGAGCATTTTGAGTGTTGTGCCTGGCACAGGACTGATCCCAGTCAGTCCCATGCAGGAGCGTGAGCACGGCTGCCATCTGCCGACCGCCCCCTCAGCTTTCTCACTCCCTCGCATCCCGCCTTGGATGCTGTGGCTGGTTTGGTTGCCGTGAGGCCTGATTGGGGCCCCCCATCACGCTCTCACGCTGGTGGGACAGGCAGCTGGAGACAGGCTGACCGGGAAGCATCGGCAGCACCTTCTACAGTCCTTGCCCCAGCACAGCTCCTGTGCCAGCGCTCGCCAGAGCTCTGCACAAGGCCTGACACGTGAGACTGATTCTCCTCAGCAAGAGCTGCTGGCCACATCTCCAGTCTCCGCCAGCCAAGAGTCACCAGACCCGTAGTTCAGGACAGGAGGGACTTCAAAGAGAAAGAAAGCTGCAGTATTGGCCAGGACCGAGGCACAGAGGAGTGAGACAGGATCCCAGGTCACCGCCAGGTCCCAGCCCTGTGAGAGGATCTCTGCCCTTTCAAATAAATCTGTAACTGCTTTGTGACTCAGTTTCTCCATAGCCAGGCTGTGAGGCTAAATCAGGGGGTGAAGTCCAGCAGGCAAGTATGTGAAGCCCGCCAAGGACACTGCCTGCCCCAGGACATGCCTGACTGGCACCACAGGTGCTCAGCAAGCTCACAGATGAGACTCTCTCAAGCTAAGGGGAATGACACACTAAAAGGATAGTCCAGGGCCTGAGGCACAAAGTGGCCCTTGATGGGTAGCTGAGCTCAGCAGCAGGTCCCTTGGGGGCCGGGTGTCTCCTCCATCACCAGGCACAGAAGAGGCTGCTCCCCACTCTTGTTCATGCCCCAGAAGACACAGGAAGTGCCACAGGGCTTCCTTGGGGTCTGTCCCACTGCACAGGGCTCCTGTCCTGCCCTGGGCACACCTTAGGCTTAGCGCTTCCAGGGCAAGCTGGCTCACTGTCCCTCAAGGTCCCAGCCCTACTGTCCCTTCTGCAGGCCATGGTGCTCCCAGCCCTCTGAAGATCTGTGGCTGTCACTGTAAATAGTAGTGCTCTGGCTGTGCAGGGGGCTGCGGAGGGAGCCCAGCTCTTGGGGAACTGCTGCCATGCTGCCATGCCTGTGTGGCATTGCCAGCACCGGTGACCAGTCGGGCTGTACAAGTTGGGGGTGGATGCACTGGCGAGGGAGTCCCCCAGCACATAGGTCAGCCCAGGCTGATGAAGGACAGACCTCCTGCACCCCATGGCACTTCTGGATGAGGGGGACCGTTCATCCCAACAGTACTCTGTTAGGACCACAAGCGATTCAAAAGGGAGCTCCACAGCAGCTAACCTAGGCTGGCATGGCTAAACATGTCATCTATCATGCACGCAGCATGCCCTGCCACATGCCCAGGAACACAGGCTGTGCCTGCACAGTCCACACCTTTTAGCATGTTCATAAAGGAAAATACTGGGCTAACATGCAGGGTATGTGCTCAGGGTGGCAGGTTGTCACACCCGCCTGATCTGTGTGACACAGGCTCCCTCAGCCACACACAGGGTGTCATGGTGGCATAGAAGAACGAGAGAGTCCCATCCATCCCACATCGCTCCCGTCCTTCCCGCATCACACCCATCCTTCCTGCATCCCACCCGGCCCCTGTGTGCCCAGCTCTCAGCAGGGGCCATAGCTGGGTTGGGCTGGGTGCACGGCTCTGCTATTTTCCTCCTGCTGTAGAGGGTCCCAGTGAACCCCAGGACAGTGGCTCCCTCAGAGTCTGCAGAGAAAGCTGTTCAGAATATACTGAACCGCTCTGCTCCTGCAACACTGCTACTCAGGCTCAATTTGTCTCGACCTTCTTCCAGATAATCTTTTGAGTTTTTCTATACAAGTTAACAAAAAAAAAAAAAAAAATCCTGCAGATGTTTCCAGCTCAAACATCCACAAAAGTATAATTAAAAGCTTTTTCTCACCCCACTCCCCACCCCCTTCCAGCCAGTCTGAGTGGGGAAGAGCTGGCTTCTTCGACTTCAGTGCTCAACATCAGCCTGTGCTGGAGTTAGTCTGCAACCAGGGCATGACCATGAGGATTGGCACAAATCCTGTGTGCTCCCTGGCATTAGGCTGGACTAACCGGGCACGTGCAGTGCATTACTTGCAGTGGGGGCCAAGGTTCTGTCCCCTCTCCTCCTCTTGCACTCCACAAAGCCTTCACCCATGTGCCAGACCAAAGAGTTCAAACCAGGGATTGGCAAGGTGGGAAAGTGCTTCCCTCTATTCCAGGTGCTGCCACCAGGGCCAAGCCATGGACTCAGTGCCCAACACTGGCTTTATGCTGCCATGCACACCCATGCCTGACAGATGGTGCCATGGGGCAGGAGGGTCTGGCTCAACTGGCATGGTGTACAAGAATCAGCAGAGCCCCAGCACTGCCCTCTCTGTGCACATGCTCCCTCACACCCTTCTCTCTCTCCTGGCAGGAGCCTGGACCGCTTGGACTCTGTTGAGATCCTCCTACCTCCAAAGTTCCCAACCTGGGAGGAAGAATACAACCAGATCTCTGACAGCGTCAACGAGTCCAGTTGCATCAGCCAGGTGAGATGCTGGAGAGCTGGACCCAGCTGCACCAGCACACCGACCCCAAAAGACAAAGGAGGCTGGCTAAGGGGAAAGAGGAGCATCTCTCTCCCCCTACAGAATAAGGCTCCAGCTGCACTCCAGTAATGGGAAAACTAGTCTCTGGCACCTTTGCCAAAGCCTCAGGGCCAGCTTCTTAATTCTGATTCATATTAGACCCCTCTTGCTGTAGCTTTTGCCTCCTCTCAGCTCTGCTGGTGCAGCTGAAGTCACACTAGCCATGGCTACAGGTATTGCAGCCTAGAGCCCTGCACAGACCTTCATAGTGATGAGTAAAGCTCAGGGCTGCTCTGTGCACAAGCACGTGCAGCATAACCATGCAGGAGCCTGCACACAGCCTTAGTGAGAGCTACCTGCAAGGCAGCTTCCTCCCACTGCAAGCTCCTTGCACATGCTAGGTGGGCGCAGAGAGGTGACCTGCCCTGCCAGCTTCACTCATCCAAAAGGCACTGTGCAGCCTGGGGCCAGCTGCCAGGAGCTCTACAGAGCTAGAACTAGGGAAAGTAATCCTGCCGTTGCTTTACTCTGAAAGCCTCATCCCTTATGAAGTGGATTGGGCCTAGGAACGAGGTGTCTGTAATCCAGGAGACTGTCCTGCCAGCTAATTGGGAATGTCTTCATTGGATATTCCCACTCCCCATGCATCAGTGAAGGCAAAACACTTAGCTTAGATGGTCTCTAGGCAAAGCCAAGGATTCTAGTGGAGGCACTGTTGGTGGATGGCAAATCCCTTGCCACAGGGTGGGTTCATGTGTTCTGACCCTGGCCTCTGGGAGGCAGTCAGTTCGAACAGGATTTAACTGCCTGTCCCATGCTAAACCTCACCTTGGGACTAAACTGTAGTGGTTAAGGTCTGAGTGGCTATAAACCAGCTGCTTCTCAGGCTTGGAAATAACCTGTGCCAGGATATGGCCTTTGCATAGGTCCCATATGCTTAATCTCAGCCCTGGGACAGGGACTCTTCCTTTTGGTACACAGTCGGAAGTGTCCTGGGGCAGCAATGTCTCCACAAGCCTTGCCCAGCTGTTTTGCTGTCACCCTGAGCCTTTGTCATGTCAAGTCTCTGTTCATCTGAATATACATGGCAATGTGTGCACACATATGCCCCACTCTGAGCTGCCCCAGAGTTTGTCATCCCCACATGCTGCCAGTGTCCAACGACCAAGGAAGGCAGCACAACCCAATGGTTAAAGAAGTGGGCTGGATATCACAAGCCAGAGCATGGAGGAGCTGTGAAATTTGTGCCCTGGCACCCCCATACAGATGCATGGGGCTCTGAGTCCACATTCGTCTCAGCCTGGCCTCTCCAGCTCCACAGGTTGGTTTCTTCTGCTGTTACTCCCAGTAGTGTGGTTGGAGCCACCTGCGGAGAGCTTTGGGGAAGGGTACAGAGCATTGCTCACGGGGTGTACTTGTTCCTTGTGGTCAGTCTCGTTCTTTGTACATCAGCAACAATGTGCTGGGTGTTTCATTGCACAGAGAAAGAGGTCGGACCATCATACTCTTGTGCTTTGCATGTAAACCTGTGTCTGAAGCAAGGCCTCTGCAAGGAGGGGTGAGACAACAGGCCCACTGAATTTGTGCTCTCCCCCCGTCCAAAGTTGCCATTTAGCGGCTGAGCCCAGCACACCCACAAAAGCATCAGGAGGCTCTTGGAGATTAAGGGTCTGAGCCACCTGTGATGTGCTAGGAGCTGCACAGACAAACACCCCTTTCCAGATGTGGAGTGTTAGCCCTGTAATGCAGGTTGTATGCTAGCTGCCCACAGCACTCAGATCACGTGTGGGCTGGTGTCATCATTTGCACTTTGCCTGCCTTCTTCCAGACCAAGGAATCCACTTGCAGCTGGACTGGGATTTAGAGCCCCCTCCCCTCCCCCTCCCCCCCCCCAGATATTGTACATCTGTTGATTCAGGATGGACCTGGTACATCTACCTTGTGCGCTTGTCCTGGTCTGATCTTTTGGAAGCTCTGACCTGTCCTTTCATACTGTGAACGCCAGAGACAGTTCCTCCCCTGCCCTCACTTTTGTGTGACCTCCAACACCTTCTTTGTTTGTCCAGCAAGGCAGACCCTAGAGTCCTCCCAAAAAGGAGCATCTCCAGCTCTGCAAGACAAGTCCACTCCACTTGGTTTCACTTGGTTTTATGCCAATTGAGCTCCACTTCGCAAATCTCTGGAAATCTGGAGTTCTTCTGATGTGCATGTCAGCATCCACCTTTCACAGCAAGGGAACCAGTGGTTTGACAGAGCCAACTGCTGACCCCCAACACTGTACATCCACACTTTGAGCTGCCCCTTTCTGTGGAGGGGCATGACCCAGGCCCCAGACCCAAGTCCCTTCACGTTGGGTACATTTGGAACCTGGATTCTTCCCAAGATGGGTAGCCTCATGTAGTGAAGACCTCATAGGATGAATGTGCTCTGCAGAACTTGAATGGAAGGAACTGCCTGGAGAGGAAGAAAAGGGATTCCTCCCCACAGGCAGCACAGTGTCTGTTGTTATGCCAAGTGTGTGCTGTGGCTTTGCTATGGAAAGAAGGGAGTATCACTTCCATATGGGTTCTTCCTGGACTGGTGAGAGGAGAGGGAGCAGCAAGCTGGCCAGCCCAACGCCACGAAGGGCTAGATGAAGGCCAAGGAAATTTCCCCTGCCGTGGAGCACTCCAGCTGCCCATCCACTCAGGCTCTTCAAGTGTCAGATGCAGGCTGAGGGGGCCCATCACTTCTCCTGGACATGCCACTGAACTCCTGCAGCACTGAAGGGAAGGAACTGAGGTGCTGGCCAGATCAGTACTGGGAGCTTAGCTGGGGTGCTAACTGGGAGTCACACCAGCCCTTGTCCCACAACCACAGACATCGTGCATGTGCCAAGGGGTGCTGTAGCATTGTGTTCCTGCTGTCAGAGTCTAAGTGTGCCCTGTGTATCTATATATTTATATATGGTGCATACAACAGGCTGAATGCATCAATACCTTCTCTCCGGTTTGGCAGCGTCCTGTGGAGCTTTGCCTTGCCATGTCTGTACCACTGTCTGAGGAGCCTGAGTGGTGCCAGGCCACACCAGCATTTTGCTTGGTGTCTTACGAGTTCTGAAGTTTGTACTGAACTGTCAGCAGTGGTGGCCTCACAGAAAGGGCCGTCTGCTCCCATCGTCCTCAGTCCCTGTGCAGTGCCTGTGTGTGTGAGGGGCTCCCCCGTTCTTGGCCTTTAACCTTCTCCAACTCTTTCTTCCAGATCTTTGGACCCCCCTCACTTATCCCTCAGATATTTACCCATGGAGAGCAGGTACCGTCCCACTGGTGTTTCCCTCTTCCTTCCTCACAGAGCTTTCTTGGGTCACCCCGGAACGCTGCCTGGGGTGCGCAGGCAGGCTGTGGGGTCAACCTTCACCCAGCAGCCAGCAGGAAGAGGAGAAGAAAGCTCTCCCCAACCCGAGGCACTCTAGGGCAGCTGGAGAGCTTGGTTTTCCCCAGCCCTGGGGTGGGGGGGTTAGGGAGCATCAGTTTTGGATGGAAGCTGATGAGCTTTTTGAGCCAAACCTTGTGGAAATTGGAGAAAGGCTCCAGATACCAAAGCCAGGCATACTGTTCTTGAGGCCTAAGAAAGGGCCAGGAGAGACGGGAGTGGGCAATGGGTCCAATCTCAGCATCTCTCATCTGTATTTCAAAACACTTTGGTTTAGGCTGGCTGTGGTGTAACCTAGGTGAGCCCCTCCTGAGTTAAAGTTTCATCAGCTGCTGCTAATGGAGAACAGAGCAGGGCAGCGGGGGCATGGTGTGGGAGGGAGAAGCTGGGGGAGCAGCAAAAGCAGGGAACAGAGCTGCTCCTGCTTGGGGCACGCCATGCCTTGGCCCAGTGCTCAGCCATCTCCTGTTCCCTTGCCTTGGACAGGGTTGGGGTTGAATTCCTGATAGCAACACCACAGCACAGGTCCAGGTGGCCCTGGGCTAAGCATGTCCCCCCACCCAGCCCACACTTTCCCACCTTCTCTTTCCGCACTGCACACTGGTGTAGGGCTGTGCCATCTCCCCCAGGTGAAGGAACACACCTGACCTGATGGGGTCCTGCAGATGCATTTTGGGCTCCCCTGGCCATGCCAGTAGGCACTGGGAGACCTTTCAGAGGCTGAACAGGGATTTTAGCCTCACATGCTCTCAGCCTTTCCATCAAAGACTGGGGAGCGTTTTGCAGACACTGTGGTGGTAAGTCTCTCCTGCTTCACAAGCAGGGACCCTCTTGCCTTGGAGGATGCCCCCATCCTCCCTTTCTCGTGACAGAGAACTCAGGAGTCCTGCTCTGCTGCCAGCACTGACCACTACACCTCACAGTCTTGCCTACATATAATTGAAACCCACTTACAAATAGCAGAAGCGCTGGAGGACAGAGACCTCCGGGAAGAGGGAGACTAATTCACAGGGGAAGGAGAAAGGGAAGGGGCCTGGCTCCGAGCAGGGGGTGACTGGCTCTGCCCCTCTTCCTGTGCAGGCGGGAGAGCCAGAGCTGGGGGAGCAGTACGAGGCAGTCTGCGACTCTACCTACAGCGAGGCCGAATCAGCTGCCGTGGAGGTGCTGGACCTGCCGCTGCCCAGCTACTTCCGCTCCCGGAGCCACAGCTACCTCCGCGCCATCCAGGCAGGCTGCTCCCAGGAAGAGGATACGGGCTCTGTCCGCTCGATCTCCCCACCACCGGCAGGCAGCCTCAGCGGCAGCAGGACCCTGCCCAGCAACAGCAGTGAGTGCCAGCGGTGGGCCGCGAGGGGAGGCAGAGGGGAAGCGAGCGGATCAGAAACCAAGGGGTACAGGGCTGGCAGGGCACGGGGGAGGTTGCCACTGAAGGGCAGATTGCCTGGAAGGTGTTGAGTGTGCAAGGTGCTGTCCTCAGGTATCTGTGCGAGGTATCTCCAGCCACAGCTGTCCAGGAGTTCTGTGGCCATCTAGGGAGATCCTGTGTTTCTGAGCTTGTTCTGCGCTGGTGAGGGAGGACAGCAGCTAGTGTATGCGGCCAGGACGGATGGTTCCGGGTCTCTGCATGCAGGGGCTGAAATGGCAGACAAGGTCTGGCCTGCACAGTTAATGCAGCCTGTAGAAGTCCAGGAGAGCTCTCTCTCGGCTCAGCCAGGCCAAAACCAGATCTGAGTACTGCAGCTGGGAGCATCTCGTGGGACATCCACCTTGCCCTGTTGGGGGTCCTGGGAGGATGGGGAGCACTGACTGCTGTCTTTGCCAGCTGGGCTGGGAGTCCTGCAGGGCTGAGGGTGCAGTGGGAATCTTGTACAGGCAAGAAGCCTTTCTTCCACAAGCCTTGGTGCAGGGGCCAAGCAGCTGCTGAGCCAGCTATTGATAGCCACCTTCTTCCTCTTCTTCCTTTTCTCAGCCAGGCATCCAAGTGTCATTCCCCCAGTCTGGGTTACAGCAGACAGGTTTGACCTCTCTCCAGAATCCTTGGGAACAAAAGTGCGTATCAGGGACTCTGCATCATTTCCCCAGGGTCTGAGCATATCCTGATCTCTGCAGCCCCTTCAGTCAGGAGGACAAAGGCATCCGCCCCTGTCCCTCAGTGATGGAGAAGTCACAAGGCATTGGTGTTCACCATGAACTTTGTTGCAGGCTCCTCCAAAAGGCAGGACTCCTGAAACCAGGTCTGGGGGGACCAGATATGGGGCGAAAAGGCTCCTGGTGCGAGTTTGCCCCCTCTAGACTCTCAGGGATTGTAATTTCCCCCAGCAGAGTTACAGACAGGTCTGATCCTGCTGGAGCCAGCAGTCTGAGCAATGGCTGGTGAGGCTTTCTCCTAGCTGAGGATGAGAGGAGCAGGCAGGACTCAGAGGGGAACTGGACTTGAGCAGCACGGCCCACGTGCTGGCACGCCAAGTGTGGGGCTCACCAAGAGGAGTCCTGTGCAAGCCCAGGCATTAGCCCAGCTCCATGCAGAGGCAGTGCAGTGTCATGTGCTGGGCTCACAGTTCTCTCACGGCAGTCCCTTCCCTCCCCAGAGGCCAGGGCTGAAAAGGTAATGGGGCAGACAGCGTCACCCTGGCTGCACCCAGCCCTTGGGCTGCCACCTCCATTACAGCTGCCCGGAGACTAGCGTTCTTTCAAAATCCTCTGACAATGAGACACTAGGAGTTTGTCCTTTGGCTGGACTGGCCCCAGTTCCTCTCTTGGAGACATGCTGAGCTGCAGCAGCCACGCAGATATCTAATGCATCTCATAATATTTGCCCTTCTCCCATCAGGTGTACTCAGACTAGAGGCCCTGATCCAAACATCTGTGATATGGGGTAAAAACAAGTCGTGCTCTAAATTTGAAGGTGCTAGTGAGCCTTTCTGAGCCCCAGAGCCCAGCACCCTGCAGCTTCAGTGCACTATTGTCCCTGAGTGATTAACAATGTTATACTGAGCTCCAGATGCCCTGCCTGCCTCTGCTGACACTGGATGTGGGCATTATTCATTCCAGACAGGCCTTTCTCTTTTGATTAGTAATTACTGTACTGGACAAAAGCCTAGCCTCTCCCTCAGATATGAGTCAGGAGTGACTCCATCCCCTGGAGAACGGGAGAGGCTGAAGGCAGCCTCATCCAGTTGATGTTTCTAATCAGCTGGGCCGTCACTACAAAGAGGCAGTTCCCAGCCTTGCCGGAGAGCAGTCTCTTTGCCAAACGGTTCACAGGAGCTGGAGCTCCTGCTTACTGAGCCCTTTCTTCTCCAAAGGCCCTGTAAAGAAGGGAGCCGCTTTCTCTGCCACCTCTGGGATGAGCCAGGGCTGTTAACGCTCCCCAGCAGAACCACTGTACTCATCGGCAACGCTCCCCGAGGAGGCTCCCAGGACACTGGATATACTCAACGCCTTGGTGGGAAGCAAGGAAAGTGAGTGCTCTGTCTCCAGCTGGAATTTTGCCAGGACATCAGGATTACCAGTCTGAGACAGCTGGAAATGACAAGAGCTGCTTAGATCTTGCACTGGGCATCAGGAAAGCCGGTGAGGGAAGAGATGAAAGCACTGCTTTTCCATCTCATCCAAAAATCAGCTAGTGCTGGCTCCCCAGACTTGAGGGGCAGCACAGCCCTGGCCTGGAGGCCCTGTTTGGTGCAGCCAGGCTCCACTTGTGTTTCTCAAAGCATTGAAGTTCATCAGCCAGCGAGTAAGCCCAGAGTCCACTAAGGATTCCTCAGAGTAGGTGAATAAGAAAAGCAATCTACAGCAGTGCTTAAATACTCGCCAGTGGTCTGTGCCTCTCCTGGAAAACGCATGTGAGGGCTGCAGACAACAGGACCATTACTCTGGAAATGCTTCCTCTGGTAACGAGTCCCAAAGCCCTGAGCAGAGATGACAGGTTCTGCTGTGCAAAACTCTGGTGTCAGGAGCAGCCTTGTTCTCACTACAGACAGCTGGCTTGCAAGGCCCTCGCAGAGCCTACAGGGAGCTGGGAGCAGGCTCTGGGAGAGGAGCTTTCCATGGGAGTTTGCAGGGAGATGGCTGTGCCAACAGCACCCTGCCCAGAAGAGAAAGCCTTCATCTTTCCACATGATGCTGGAAGAGGATCATTGCTTCAAGTCACTACATTTGCATCACTTTTGCATTGATTTCTTCAAAGCATCCTGTGTCCCTTTCAGCTCCTTTGCCAGGCCACGGTGTCCCAGTGGAGAGGCTCGGCTGCTACGCTGAGGCAGGATGTGAGGAGCTAAGGGATTCCATTCCACCTGCCCAGCACACTCATGCTGTCCTTATCTGTTGTATCACAGAGCGTCTAGGATGGCAACAGCAGCACCTTCATCCCCAGTCAGGCTGCACAGAGCTTATGGTTTCTCAGTGTATAAATCCAGCTTGTTGCTTTGGCCACAGAAAATCGCCCTGTCTGTGGCAGGGTGGAGGGTGGTGCGTCAAAAGGAGGCTGTTTAACTCCCAGGACACATTTGGGAACATAGCTTGGAAAAGGTGATTCTCTGATGCTCACAGACGTGACTGTGCCTGGACATTGTGCCTGGCAGATACCAGGGTGGGCAGGAGGAGCAGGAGTCTGGGGTCTTGCCAGGGTTATACGGTATTGCTAGTGAAGCAGGGGCAAACAGCAAGTCCTGTCACCCACAGTGACACCGGGGTCGGGTCCAGCAGGACAGGTTGCTCTTGGCACGAACAGGACACTGGCACTAATCTGCAGAGCTGTGGGGAAATTTCAGACTGGCCTCATCATATCCCACTGGGTGAAGCTGCCAGCACGTGCGCTCCCCAATTCTGGAGTGTGTTTTTGGTAGGAGCCAGGTTGGAGCACTGTGTCAGCAGCGCACAGAGAGCAGGAATGGGAAGGGGGAGTGCTGGCAACCATCATGCCTTTTATGAGCTGCCCCCATACCAGGTCTTCCTGCCCACAGAGACATGCCCATGTGCCACACCTACCCCTGCCCTTGTTCTGTGGGCCAGCACACTGCTCATGGAGCAGGCGTTAATGGTCTGTGCTCTGGAATCATCAGTATGGAAGACCACAGGATGAGGCAGGGCCCTAGAAGAGACCCTCTGGGAGGGAAGGGCTGCTTGCCCAGTCCAGGTCCCTCATTCATACCAGCCCCTCTGCCTTCCTTCTGTCCCATGCTCTTCCCTACCAATTCATCCCACTCCCTACAAAATCAGCTTGCTCCCGCCCCTGCAAGCAGAGCTCCTCACTGACAGGGCAGCCAGTGCTGAGCTCAGTACTGCTGCATATCCAGGCTAACACAACGAAACAGAAGGTGTAGCATAGCACCAGGCATTCAAAATCACTGGTTGCCACCCTGAAGTGGCACCTGTCTCCAGTGTGACCCAGCACAGACTTGCTGATTTCGAGTATCCTCTATCCCTTTGCATTGGCTGCTGGGGCTTTGGTAGGGAACAGATTTGACGTTGGGGGAGGGGGAGTGGAGAGGAGCATCTGTGTTTGTGTGTGCCTGATGGGGAAGGCAGAAGGCATATCTGGACAGCAGTCACACCTTTAATCAGCCACCTGGTCTCAGTTCCTCTTGCATGTGTCCATTGCTGAGGCTTTAATTGGTTGGTTTTCTAATGTACAGCAGGAGCCTCCCAAGGCTCAGACTGGTACTCCTCAGCTGGACTGCATCAGTGTGGCCAGACAAACAGACCTGGGTGCACCAGATCAGGTGGGCATCGTCTGCAGGCCTGATTGTCACTTCTGACCTCTGCTCCACGCTAGTCTATGGAGATAGATGACTGAGGATCCTCACTCCATTCCCTTCTCACAGACACCTTCCTGCACATGCATCCATGCACCAGGCCAGGGGAACTGTTCATGCCATGTGCCCGGACACTGAGAGGAGGACTGCGTTTCTTGTCTGTGGGGAAGTATCCTGAAGAGGCATCAGCAGCAGTAATGATGTGTCTGACACAGAAGATTTCTCACCTCTGAGGAGGACAATGGAGGGTTTCAAATCATAAAGCTAAGCAGTGTCACAGGGATTCAGACACCAGCTGAGGACACATGGCAAGCCCCATTTCATGGAGTGCTGTGAGTTTTGGGGTCCATGCATGGCAAGGAGAAGCTTGATAGCCGTCACACCTCTGATCAGCCACATGGCTCCAGGTCCTCCCACAAATTTGTGTGTCACTTGCACATTACAAGGCAATTAGCTCCCATTTGACAGCCAGCAAGACAGATGATGAGCTGCCCTTGATCAGCCTTAAACAAAGCTTTGTGCCTTGCAAAGCAAGAGATGCAAAAGGCCCAGTGAAACCTATTCGTCTAATTGCCAGGCGTTCTGCTGACAGGCACTTCAAATCCTTTGCATTAACAAAGGGCTTCCCAGCCCCAGTTCCTTATTATTAGAAGCATCACTGGGAATTGCTTGCTTAATAGTCCGCTGAATGACACAGAGCCGTGCTCAAAGAGCCCTGAATATTTTATGACCAGGGGAAAAAAAGGAAAGCAGAGAGGTGAGCAAAGCACGGTAAAATAAGGTGACGGTCCCCAGTGGGGAGATCCCAGCCCAGCCTCTGACCAACACTCCAGTAACAGCAGGAAAAACTCATACCAAGCCAGTTCCTACTCAAGCTCTTGCCAGTCCTCCAGATGCCTTCTGGTAACATCGCCCTTGCTCAGATGGGAGCAGCCTGCCCTGGGATTCAGCAATCTATTCCCAGGAAGCCCAGGTGCCCACGGGATAAGGATCTTGTGTCCAAACCTCTTTCCAAGAGGCCAGGCAATCCAACTCTTGCTACTCCTCCAGGACTGGGCTCTGCCTCTGTTGACCTGTCTTTCAAATGGGCTGCTCTGCCCAAAGGATGTCACTAAGAGAGTGAGCTCTGGAAGGCAGTGACCTTCCAATTCTCCCTTGTTTCTGACCCCAGTGATGGCAGCTCTGGCAGAGAGGTAGCTGCAGGCCCTGAACCTAACCTGGCAAAGGAATTGCAGCACGCAGAGCAGAAACTGCTCGAAAAAGACCAGTCCTTCAGGCAGGCCCAACTTTGAGCCCAGCCAGAGCCAGGCAAGAGGCTTATCCCATATAGCCACCCACAATCCCGTAAGTAGCAGCTTCCAGGGCTGCACATACCTTATGCCCATCTATGTGCCAGAGCTTTGCCAAGCCCGAGCTGGGTTTCCAGAGCAGCACACAGGATACGTACTCCTCAACGGCATCAGAAAACAGTCTGGTCTTCTGCCTTCAGCCTGCTTTTTTGTCTTCTCTATATCATCTTTTTTTAATTCATCACTCTGAATTAGAGGGATGGTTCCCAGGTCCACCACTGCTGTGGTAGTAACCCTGCCCTGGAATGGGAGAAGGCACATCCCAGTCTGGTTTCCTGGCACTGATGGCCCCATGTAGTACCCTGCAGGGAGGGACGCAGCTGGGTTTAATGGGGGAAAGACAAAGTATCTGCACACATCCGTGCAGCATTACAGCACAAAGCAGCACTGTGCAGAGAGTGGGTCCAGCTGACCAAATTCCCAAAGGCTCGCTCACCCATGGAAGGACTTTCCATGGCTTCTGAAAAAGTTACTTAGCTATGGCTTGTGAGGGAAGGGCAGGTACCCCCATCCTCCTCCCCTGTGGATTGTGATTACCTGGTGTCTGTGCCAGAAGGCAAAATCTGCTCCTTTCCTCTCCCAGCTGGCCAGCTGGGGTGGGCTCAGGCCTGCCTGGGTCTGGATCACAGTATTCTCTACTTTGTGGGGAAAATCTAGGGTGAACACTAAGGCAGAAAAACAGAACAGGCCAGGACACATTGTTCAGCCAGTGTGTGAAAGGCTGCGGCTGAGGAGTAAAGTACCACAGAAGCCCCCTTGCTAATCGTATCAACCAGACCTGACCCCATATGGCCTTTGAAGGGAGAGGCTGCTATCGTTCTCCTTCTTTTTGACCTAGATTTCAGGTTCCAGAAATAGCTTTCTCTTACATACCAGCAGGAAAGGGATTAGGGAGTGTGTGCGTACGTGTGTGTGTGTGCCTGAGAGGGCAGATATTTACGTTCCATGATCTATCTATGTGTCTATGGGACACAAAGAAATCTATGACTACTGTTTCTCTCTGTACTTATATGTACATTTTTCATCTCAAGTCCTTTCTTTGTTATTATGGGCTCCAGGAAGTGTTCCCTTTTCCCCAGGAGGTCTTTTAGCCACTGTTCTGTGGCTAAAACCCTGCTCTCAAATCCCACCAACAAAAAAAATCCCTGTCTTCTGCATCAGCAAACCTGAGCTTAGTGCTCCTTGCTGTCAGGTTTCAGCTCTACTACAGGCAGGACCCACTGCAGCAAACTTGCTGTATGTTCATGTCTTTCTGGCACCTCAGAAACATGCTGCAATAGGGTTGGACCCCACAGAAATGTGTCACTTGCTCAGAGTCCCCTGTAAGAGGCAAGCTGCAGCCAACGCATGATGCTACATGCAGACATAAGCAAATGTGGGGAAGGAGGAAGTGGCTGCCCATAGACACAACCTTAACACTGGGAAGTGAGCATGGCTCCAAGATCCTGGACAACAGTCTGTGTTCTCCCAGCAGGGGCTATCTACAAAGAAGTACAAAGAAAAGCAGCAGCTGCCAGCATTATCCTTTGATAGTGTAGTTAGAAAGCTGAGCCCTTCTTGTCACTTGCTTTTATCAGCAACACTAACCCCAAAGAGAGTCAGCAGTACTGTCTTTGTTTGAGAGAAGGAGAAACCAAAGCACCAGGAGATACCTCAGCCTGCTCAAAATCAGGAGAGGAGTAGCACAAAATCCAAGTGTCAGTTCCACCCATGAGGCTACACTCGATGCTGGCTGGAGAGCAACGTGCCCAGTAGAGTGGACATGTAGGCTCTCTTCTTAAGTTGAGGGGGCCCTATAGTGTTAGAGCATGCTGGCACCTTCACCCTTCATGCAAACCGGGTGAGCATGCAGCTGGCTTAATGCCAGGCAATCACAGATGTCTTCTTTGAATCCCTCCTGTTAGTCGTGCTTAGCACCTCTGTGCATCTCCATCCGTGGGCCAGCCAACACAGGGTACAAGCCATCGTTGGAACAGCCCAGCAGCTACACCTAGACGACACTCTTGGCTCAGAGACACACACATGTGCCAGGACAATGGGACTAGACGAATTTTAGCAAGCACATGCATTCAGAGCTCAGCATTTGCGCATTTCCAGACAATGCAGGCGAATGAGGATTTCTTTGTGTGTGTTTCTCTTGTTCTCTTCTCCACACTGCTGCTGGGTTGCTCTTTCTTTCCTGCCTTCACACTTTTGCATTGCTTTTTCCATCTGGTGAGCCACTATGTGAGTATCTCTGAGGATTCAGGAAGACATCAGCTTAGATTTTTACAATGTCACTTAGATCCTGTGTGAACAACGAACTCAGTCAAGTCTCCACTTCCAAGCCTGTGTCTGTCTTCCAGACAGGAAGCAGCTGAATTGTCTGTTTTCTTGTTTTCTTTGGTAGGCAGCAGAGCGGACAGGCCCAGACCTGCAGGTCCCAAGTTTCTATGGCTCAGGGCTGTGTCTGGCTATAGAACAAGGTCTTCCTTTGGCCCTGCTTTACCATTCTGTTTTTTGAGAGCAGAACTAGCACATCCAAACTGATTCCATCACTGAAAGCCGAGACTGAAGAATATCCCAGCCCAACCTGCCCTGAGCAGACAGTCTTTGAGCTGAGCATGGTATCTCACCAAGGCACTTTCTCTGATTTCTCCTTGCTGCAAAAGCCAGACCATCTCTTCTACACAGAGCACAGTGAACTCAGTGAGTCATAAATAAATCAGAGCATCCAACGACTGATCGTGACAGCAAGTTCAGGCAGTATACGTGCTTCCTGTATGAGCCACATGGGGAACACAGCTACCTGCAAAGCCACAAATTCTGCCACAGTCCAAACCCTCCGAAAAAAACTTCATTAGGCAGAGTCCATGCTGCACTGCTTATTGGCAGGACCCCAGTGCCATTACCTCACTTCGGACCATAGCATGGATGTGGCCATTGCCTTGCAGGACTTTCCCCCCTCCACCCTTGCAATCTGAGCAACCCTCACACAGCTCTGCATATCTCAAATGTAGGAGCAAAAGGATAAGGCCTGGCTTAGCTGGGAGCAGATCACAGTGAGGAGGAAGCCACTGCTCTAGCAACCAGCAAGTCTGTTCCCAGGGATGGACAGTTCAGCTCTGCTCCCGGGTGCCAAGCTTGCCTTGGTTTTGATCAGGCAGGCTCTTCCTGCAGCTCGGAAGTGAGTTTTACCAATTTCTTTCCCCTCCACACATCCAGCCTAATTTATTCCTGTCTCAAGGCTGCAGCTTAGAGAATCTCATAGGAGGCAGAAAACTTGGCCATAGAGGACAGTGACAGCACCAACTCAAATGAGACTCAATTCTCTCTGCCCTTGCCCCTATCACAATGGAGCCCCACTGGCAAATTTGTGACCACATGGAAGCATCTACTTCCTCACTGCTTTCTTTTCCATTTATTTGTCTCTCCATTTGGAGAGGGAATTTCCTCCCAGCTAACACTGTTCTCTCTTTCCCTGGAATAATCCTGCAGCAAGCGCATCCCAGTAACACTTCTCTCCCATTAGCTCAGTGCAGCTAAGCCCAGAAATCTGGCCCACAGGCAAGTGGTCTTGGGCCTGGAGTGCTGAATGTGGCCTTAAGGGGAGAGTCACAGAGGGAAGCCCAGACTGAAGACACCTCACACGCCCAACACATTGCCAGCAAGGAGTCCAGTCGCTCCCCGCAAGGGCCTCACTGGAACTGTCTATTGCAAAGTGAGCGGTCCCCTCGGAGCCCATCTTCTGTGCCAAGCTTTGAACTCTCACCAGAAACCTGTGGGGTACGAATGACTTGAGAATGGGGGATGAGAGGAGCTCTCTCAAGCAAAAACCCTTTTGTGTGTGCGTGAGAGTCTCTGGCAGAGAAAGAGTCGTGCTGGGGAAATTGTCGCCATGGCACCCCGCTCATTGTCAGTCGCTGGAGCCGTCAGTCCCGTGTGACGGAGCCCTGCCAGCACCTCCTCTGACAATGAGACAAAGCAGCAGAGCTACGGTGGGAGTGGCACCGTTTTTATTTAGCGGAGTTTTACTCCTCCGCTCCTCCAGCCAGTATGCCACCACCCTCCAACCCCGATTCCCAGTGAGGATGCAGAACCCAGCGGGGAACCAGGAAAGCAGCGCTCCTCCACTGGCTTCCTCACACTGCACAAACCTCCAGCAAGATCCAGGCTTTGTGCTGCTCTCCGGTTCAGTTAGTGCCCTGTTGTCTGGGCAGCTGCTGTTGCTCCCTCCTTTCCCTGCTGGGTTTTCTCCTCTGTCTTTGTGCCTGCACTGCAAGCGTGCTCACCGCTGCATCCGCCAGCACGGCCGGGCTGTAGAATGAGGCAAGGAGAACAAGGCGCTGCAGGGACACAGAAAGGCAAGGTGAAGGTTTGAGGGGACTTCGTGGTGGCCCACTGGTCTGCAGGGCAGCAGCTGCCAATCCAGGAAGAGCCAGCTGCTCGTGTCGCTCCAGTTCACTTCCCTGTTTCCAGCAGACAATAGGTAGGAAGCAGAAATCCTGGTTAACATGATGCAGAACAGATGGGATTGATTGCACTGAGGTGTTAAGCGAGTATCTGACACATGCCTAGTCATCCCGTGTCAGGCAAACAAATGCCACAAGGACGCGATCAGAGACCGGGGGAGGAAAGGGCAGTCCGGCAGCCGGAGCAAACAAAGTGTGCGGAAGGGCTGCCTCGGGCAGCGGAAGGACCGGGGGGAATCACAGGCCCCACCGGGATGAATGAAACCGCAGCCGCTCCCTTGCCATGGGCACCGCTCTGGGCGGGGCGGGGCGGGGCGGGGCGGGTCCCGCTCGCAAGGCCGAGGGCCAGCCCGGGTGCGCGCCGCCGGCCGCTTTGTTCGCTTCCCTCGCCCGGGAGCGCGCGGCGGGGCGCGGGGTGCCGCCCGCTCGGGGCCGCGCGGGGCGCAGGGCTCGCGGTGCAGGGCTCGCCGCCGCCGCCGAGTGGGCGCCGCCCCGCGACCTCCGCCGCTGGGGCCGGGGCCGGGGCCGGGGCCGGGGCCGGGGCGCGGCGCGCCTGCGCGGGGCGGCGGTGACGCGCGGGGCGGGCCCGGCCGGCTTTAAGGCGCGGCCCCCCCCGGCAGCGCGCAGCCGGAGCGGCGGGGCTGGGCGGCGGCGGTGAGTCGGGCCGGGCGGTGTCCGTGCGTCTCGTCCCTTGTTTCTTCCAGCCCAGCCTTCGCCGCGGCGGCAGGAGCAGCGAGCGCGGCCCCGGCCCGCGGCCCGCCCGGCCTCTCCCCGTCTCCCTGCCGCGGCGCGGGGCCCCGCCAGAGGGTGCTCCCGGCCGCGCCGGCCCGTCCTCCCCGCCTCGGCGGAGCGGCCCTCGCCGCCCCCTGCTCGGGCGAGGCAGAGCCGCCCCCGCCTCGCGCTTCCCCGTCTCTCCGGTCCCCTCCGCCCCTCCTTTGTGTCTCCCATGGCTTTGTGTCTGGAGCTCCTCAAGCAGTGTGAGTGCTCGGGGCGCGGCGGGCGGGGGGCCGGGCCGCCTGCATGGCTCCGCGGCGGGGGGAGCGCGGCGCCGCGGCTTCCCTGCCTCGCTGCCTGCCGCCGCTTGCCGCTGCCGCTCCGCGCCGCCGCGGCTCCCGCGACCCGGCGCTGCCGCCGCCCCCTCCGCCGAGCCCCGCGCGGCGGCGCTGGGGCGGGCGCGCCCGGGCTGCCGGCTCCCCCGCGGGCGGCCGCCGCGCTGCTCGGTGCCCGGCGGGCGCGCCCGGGACCGGCGCTGCCGGCAGCGCTCTCTGCGCCCGGGCTCGCTCCCTTCTGCTTCCCCCGCCGCGCCGGGACCCGGCGGAGCCGAAGCAGAAGGGCCTCTGCTGCGCGCTGGATTTCTCGTGGCCCCGCTTTGTCGCCCAGGAAGGTGGGGCCTGCTCGGTCCTTCCTCGTCTGCTGCGCTGAGGTCCCCAGATTTCTTCTGCGGCTGGGGCCAGGGTCCTGGCTGGGAAACCTCAGCTCCCCAGCCCTGGTGCGGCTGCCCCCAGTCAGCTGTGGGCTGGGGAGGCAGGTTGCTGCCTGAGGCGGGCACTGAGACAGCCTAAAATTTCAGGGAGGGTGAAGGTCTCTCTTGCTTCTGGAGCAGAAGAAGCTCTTGTAACCTTGTTCTCACTAGCTGTTCTGTGTTTAACGAAGATGCCTGAGAGCTTATGGTAGAAAGGTAGCTTAAGGTAGTAAAGCCTGGGTAGAGTTGTGCCAGCACCGTGCTCTGATTTCCCCTGTCTCTCCTAAGCCAAGCAGGGTCATGGCAGGTCAGTATCTGAGTGTCCCAGGTCGGTACTTAAGGCCCCTAAAGAGTCCCTAGATGCTGTGGATAATGATACTGTCTTTCATTAGGTCACATTCTTCCCTAAGCCACGCTGTCTCTCTGCTGTTAGGATTTTTCCTCCCCTTGAGAAGAAAAGGGGGTTGGGTATTGCCTGCATGAGGAATAGATGCTGAAGCTTTGAGTGCCTGTGGTTATTAAAGGCTGACACTTAGCAGTACACTAAGCTGGCAAGGTCTGGCCAGAGCAGGTTCTGAGAAGTTTCTTATTATTAGCCCGGGAGCAAAATAGATCATAGCTGAGGCTATGTGGTGTGGCATGCCAGTGCTGAGTGCCCCTACCCAAGTTAAGGGACTTTGCATTTATGGTGAATCCCTGAAATTAAGAGCAGGTGTAGTCAAGTATCAGTGTGTGGTGTTGGGGAGGAGGGGAGTTGCTGGGTTTTTTTGAGCAGTAAGTAAATATAACTCTTAATTCCTATCAGACTCTTAATAAAGAGTTTCAGAGAGGAGAGGATGATTTCCAGGATCCTGTTGACAGGAGTAATACTACTTATTCTGCAAAGGTGCAGACTGTTAAGTAATTTACCCAAGGTCATGTAGAAGTGCATAGTTGAGACAGGAATGGAATTAGGATCTCTTGACTCCTGGGCTGTAACTTGCTACCAAAAAAAAAAAAAAAGACATGTTGCATTAGATCTTAAAATACATTCCAATCATGTGGGATGATAACTGGCCAGATTGCTAGCTTACAGAAACTGGCAGACTTGACTCCAAAGGGTCTACATTACTTAGCTGGTACTTATTCTTTCAGCAGCAGTTTGGTGCTATGAAGTTACAGCTTTTTGGATGTGTGTGGGGAAAGTCAGCATAACTAGTGATCAAATCTACCCTGCTTGTCTTTCAGATTAAGATAACTTGTGAATTTATTCTGCAGTTGTACCTAGGTATTCAGAAAAAGGTTTCCTGCAGAATTTCTGACTGACAGATGTTGCTGTGATGGAAAACCTAGAAGCTCATCCTTTTTGATTAAGATGCCTGTGCCTAACTGCTCTATTTATCTTGCTTCTATAGTTTGTTACTCTTGTTCCACTTCTTCTAGTGGCTGTGTAAGATTTTTTTGTGTGTGTAGTTGACACGTATGTCAGAAGGCCACTGGATTTCTAACTTGGCCCTTAGAGTGTCCGGATAGGACTACCATTCAGCTTGCCACTTTTGAAAGGAACACAAAGGACCTATGAAGGCCATCCCAGATCCTTGTCAGTAAAGGTGACAATGGAAGACTTTGATTTCCATTATATGTGGATTGACCCTCTGGAGAACACTGAAAGTAGCTTGGTAAACAGCTTAGCTCTTGGTAGCTCTTTGAGGTCAACAAGTACCTGTATGGAACTTGACAGGTTGTGGCTGGTGTCTTGGTCCTCTCACTGAAGGGGAAAACTCTTTCAGCTGCTGGGGAGAGCAGCTGGAACAGAGCTGGGTGAGTCAGTAGTTGGATTCCCAATTACCTAATCTGCACATGTAGTTTAGATTTGTGGGTAGTTCTGACTACTTAGCTCAAGGTTATTAATGTGCTGTTCTAACCTAATGTGTAATGCATGGGAGACCTGCTGTTCTGTGAGCTCATTCTTAGCTGTTTGTGCTGCCAGGGCAATATAATTTGAAAAGCTTTTAATGGGTAACTAATAACTGCTAGGCCTTTACCAATAAGTGTATGTCAGTTTGTGTCTTCTGCATAGATTTCCTTCCTGTTGTTTCAGTCCAGCCTTAAATAGGTTGGCACGAACTATTCATTGGGCCCTGTAAAAATCTCTGACATTAATTTTACTATGATATATATGCCTGTCTGCAGAAGTAAGGCTGCAAAGCCATTCTGCAACAGGGCTTGTTTTCATCTCTTCATCTGATACTTTTCTGTACAACCTGCACAACAGCCTCCTATATTTTTTAATAGGTTGAGGAGGCATAATTGGATTCGGTGTAGTGCAAGTTACGGTAGCATATGTGAGCTGGACAGATTGAGGTTGTGCAGGTGGATGGCCTTGTTCAAGAAAAATCCACTTTAATTTCTGCAGTGAAAAGTTGTCAGTATTTCCTATTAGAGCAGATTTTTAAGAGTGGGGAGAGGTACTAAGTATATTTGCAGTTTTCTTGAAAAGCAGATTAGACTTAAGGCTGTCAGGTAAAGTTCTGTGAAGACTGTATTCAGGGCGTGGTGATGAGAATGATGAATTCCAGGTCCTTTCAGAAGAGCTCACTAAAGAATGTGTTTATCCTTGCAGTTTCTCCCAGTCTCTAACTTGTGACCTACATGCTAGCCTGCCACCTGAAAAGAGGGAGAAGTGGGGGAGGCAGTGACAGTGAGGGTACTTGACATAAACAGCCCTTAAAGTAGAAGTTAAACTATTGGCAGCTAGTTAATGAGGAGACTGGATTCTGTCTGTTTCAATTTGTCTTGCAAAACTAATGAATTATTGGCACTTTGCAGGTCAGTGTGTTAAGTAAACCTGTTGTCCTCTGGAGAAGCAGTAGGTGAGGGGAGTAATGGTCCCATGGCTGAAGTCCTGATCTGGGGCTTACCCCTACGGTTCCCTTTTTGGTCTGCCAGGGTATGGCTTGTAAGCCTGAGCTGCATTGCTTTAAAAGCATTTTGAATCTCCACTGAAAATCTTAAGAGTTAAGTGCTGAAATATATCTGTGCATATGAATATTTTTTAATTATGTGAAATGAGGATAATGGACAACAGAAGGTAGGGCAGTGTTAGCATTCACATACTGTAGAGTGTGCATGCTAGTCAGGTAACAAGAGTAGATGACAAGCTGTCCTAGAGGAAGTGACATATTTGCCTCCAGCCATCCTTGATGATACTAAATCAGAAAGGTGGCAGAGAGGCAGGGAAGTCTTTCTCAAGGCACAGTTATAGTGACCTGAAACTCCCAGAGAGGGGACACTGCAGATTCACCCAGTATCCAAGAGTTGTGTATATAACAGTAAGGTAATATAGGAAAGAAGTATAAAGATCAAAGGCAGCATTGCTTTGTTGCTGCAGGCTGAGATGCTGGGGTATACTGAAGTCTGACATCTGAGGAAGTCTCCTTTTGGGCAGGGCCAAGAGGAGAAGGTGCACTTAATCAGGAGAGTCAAGAACCTATAATAGTCCGGGAGGAGACAGGACTGTTGGTCACTGTGTGCCGCCAGCCCTGTTTGTGCAGCATTTGAATAATCCGGAGGAAAATAGCTGAATTCTGATTCTCTCCTGCTTCCCCTGGAATACCTGATTGTAGGCTTGGTCTTGGACAGGGAAATTGCCACTAAAGGAGCAGTGGGGCTGCTGCATGTGCTGGGATGCAAGAAGGGTGTCTTATACCTACATGAGCTGAAGTACTACAGCCTGCCCACTGCTGTTTCCTCTTAGCAGACTGCACACAGGAACTTGATTATCCTCATTACCACACTGGGTCTTCCTGGGTTAAGCTTGTCAGCTCTTCTCACAACCCCAAGACTGGTTGGGGGGAAAAAAAATATTTGTACAATGGAATAATCTGAAACAGGCTATAGCTCGCTGCATCAGACAGCAGTGTTCAAAAGGCAAACAGTGTAAGGATGTATAAATTTGAAAATTTTCCACTAGTATTTACATCAAGGACATGTTGGTGATCAGTGTTGTGCATCTTATTTAGTGCTATTCATTTTAAAAAGTCCAGGTTTCACTGCTGTGCTCTTTTTCCTTAAGCCTAGTTTTAAGAGATCAAAGCTTAAGCTACTGTGTTGTCTCTAGTTTGAAGTTGACCAAGAAAAGTGAGTCGTGACTGTTTCAAAGGTAAATTCTTAATTGTGGTGTGACTGTCAGCTAGGCTGACAAGGTGATACTTGATTAAAGTGACAGGTATTTAAGAGCTGATAAAAGGGAATTTCTAATGCAAGTTGTCATGAGATTAGTCAAATTTCTAAAAGGATTATTTGTTTTGTGTTTTTTATATTCTGGGAGTGGTTGAGGGCCCAATTGTGAACATAGCCCCAGCAGGGTATTTGCTGCTCACAAGAGGTATCTCCAAGCCTGCAACTTCCTACCCAGGGTGGGAATATCTAAAACTGCATTAAACTGAAACTTTAAATTGAGAAATTAAAGCAGAGGTATTGCATCCCTTTTAAGTGTTAAACATAAAGCAACTACTGGTGTCTGAAGCTGGAGGTGTCCCAGGGAGCAGGCAAGTGCAGAATTGTCCCCGTGGGGGTTTATAACTCTTCTAAAAGCACTTGCTACAAGCAACTGACTGTTAGGTTTCCAGGCTAGCTGGAGTGCTGGTGTTGTAGAGAATAGTGTGTGTCAGAACAGCTCATGAGTCAGCACACTATTGTATAGTTGGTGTTTCTTGCCTTCTGTAAGGTCACTTCAACAACTGTCTTGTTACGAAGCCTTCTCTTCCTTGTTTGAACCCTGAGGCTTTCCTCAGTCACTCAGCTTGGCCCAGACGTAGGGTCCTGAGTCATAACAACACTTCTGTCCAGGAACTCTTCCAGGTTTTGGTGCCCTTTTTTTACTGAAAGACTACCATTACTCTCTTGTCTGACCTGCCATTCTAGCAACAATGCTGAGCTGAGAATGTTGGCCTCTTACCACTGCTACTCTGAGCAAAGCAAGCTCCCTGGCAACGCGGAGCTGGTATGATGCCAAGCCCTTTGCAGCTTAGAGTGGGACAGGCTCTCCCAGGGTCAAGCTGGATTTGGAGAGATAGGTACAAATGGAGCTGGAGAACTTCCACCCTGCCCCTTGTGCCTGAACAGCTGTTTGTTCTGATTCCTTAGATGAAAGAGGGTGTTGATAGTGTATGTACCTATTGAGCTCTGGTCCAGGACAAAGTGCCTACTTTGAATCAAAGGTGTTGAGCTTTAGTGACCCTCAAGCTTGCGGTGCTCCAAGAGCAAGCCCTTGAGCAGGAAAAGCCTAGATACCAGAAAGTGGAGATCTACTAAACATCAGCCTGTTGTGTTGGCTGCAGCACTGTTGCTTTGGTTGGGCTTTGCTTTGAACTTGGCAGTGGCTTCTAGTGTCTGCATCTCACTGTCACCCTGCAATCTTTCCAGGCGTTCTGGAGGCTGCCACTAATAGTAATATTATGCTGCACATTAGCTTTTTATCGCTATTCTGTTAACATGCTTACCAGAGATGAGTGCTGCAAAATGCTCCAGGTTGCAAACTCGAGGCTGCCAAAGCAGGCTTTTACAGTCCTGCTTTCTCCACAGAAGTCATTCTTGCTCATTGATTCAAATACTCAATCAGGCTAATTGGGGGGGAAATTATAGCTCTTTGTGGGAGGAGAAACAAAAAGCCAATATGAATACATCTGTCTTCAGTCCTCTACCTGTGAACTGTTGTTGCAAATGCTGTGTCCTGTCAGTTATGCAAAACAAAGGATACTGATGCAGTTGTGTGCTTCTAATGGAAATGTTTGTTGATCAAGAACAGGCCTGTGTTTAAGCCAATCTATCGGATCGCTATGCAACCATTAGATGAAGGGATCCTCTATTTCAGTGCATTGGCTATTTTGGCTGTTGATCAACTTGATGCTTTAATTCATTATCAGGCTGTTTCAAGGATTCAATGTCAATGAAGAAATATGCAAACTTTATAAATAAACATAAGTAGAAGGAAGCTAGTCCATTCTGAGGTATGAACCTCTAGTTTGCTCAAATAGGTGGAGTAGGAGAGACCAAAGGATAGCAATTCTGATAAAATGGAACAGTTTAGGCCTCCAAGAGATAATGGGTTGAAGGCTGGGGTATGCCAAGAACTTTCTTGCACAAAGTGCCACAAAGTGGATTTCTCATAGCACTGAATTGCATAAGTATGAAAAGACAGATTGTTCCTGCTTGTGCTGCCTCTGCAAAAATCTTTGGGCTGACTTGCTAGCAATGCCTTACTGATGATAACGTGCCTTCACCATAACTGCCTCTTCTAGGGGTTTCTATCTTAACCGAGATCATGGTATTGCAGTGCTGGGCTGAATTCCTTCCAGGTGTAGCAGCCTGGCCCTTTGGCGCCTGGCAGTGCGGGGAGGTGGCAGTGATGCCCTTGGGCTCCGAGCTCTGGGGCAGGATGCAGGGGGCTGCCAAGGCCACTCTCGGTGCCCTGCGCCACTGACCCAGGGCTGCGCCTGGAGATGGTACATGAGTGACACCGCAGGGCCTCCGGTGCCCTCATCATCCTCGCTGCAGGGGGAAGCCCTCGCAAGCGCTGTTCCTGGCAAGCCTCTGCTGATGCCCAGTACCGTGGCGGGCGCCTCTATGCCGGGGCCCGCTTCCTGTCGCACTGCCCGCGCTTTGCGGCTGCCCTTTTGCAGCAGGCCGTAAAGCGAGGTAGGCGGCTGGGCCGGTGTGCGGCGGACAGGGCAGCGCGGGGTGGCCGGGCCGCCCTGCTGCGGCAGCCTGCTCCGGCCAGCGGCCCTGGGTGCCCTGAGCCTGCCCTGCTGCAGCCGGCGCTGCGGTGGCCCGGCCCGGGCCTGCTGCCACGCTGCCCTGACTGGCCGCCTGCCTGGCTGTGAAGGCTGACAGGCTCCGCAAATGGCTGTTTTGTTCAGTTATTTGCAAAGAGTTCTGCATATTTGCACTGTGAACTTCCATGAGTTGTGTAGTTTTATGTCAGAGAGAGGGAGATGGCCCCGGACAAAGATGGTATAAAGAGCTAGTGGGGCCCAGCGGTGGGGTCTCCATTCAGATCAACCACCTGTGTGTGCAGAAAGCAGCTTTTGGGGGGCTCAGCATGTGCTGATGTGAATGTAGCATGAGAAGGGGACACCCAGACAAGGGCAAGCCTTGCTTTTTGCGTTGAGTCTTTGAACTGGTGGCTCCAACCCTGTTCAGGCTTGGAAAACTGCATGTGTTTCAGTGAGTTATGCCAATACCACGCGGGGTACATACCACCCCCTCTCCTGTCAGCCTGTGCAGGGGGGGTGGCTAAGCTGGAAAGACAGAGGGCTGTTGAACATGCAAAGAGAACTCCAAATTCTTTCTAACCTGTCATCTTGAGTGTTGAATGAAATAATAGAAAGCTTTAAAAAGCACAGATGAAAGTGAGTGGGGCTTTTTTTTGTCTCTTTAAAGTTCTGCGCTCAGCCCTGTCCAACCACCGATTGACATCCATTCTGTTGAAGTCTCCAGGCAAAGTACTGTGCTCATTAGTTATCCCAGCGTACATGTGGCATGACTCCAGTGAAGTCAGTGGAGTTGCTGTGTGCTTGCTGTGGTAGAGCTAAGCAGAACTCAGACTAATGAGGTCCTGTTCGTGAATCAAAGGACAGAATTGGGCCAACTGTTTAAAATGTTGATGTTGTGACAGCAGCAAACTTTGAAGTAGTCTCTGCTTTCTTCTGGTGCTGCCATTTGTGTGCTTCCCTTTGATTCTTTTTTTAAGGGCTGTGAATATCTAGGGTGTTGGGAGAGGCAGTGCTATAAACTTTGGAGGCTAGTTCTTTCCAACTTATTTTTACTTCTCTTAAGGTTTCTTTCCCTTCTAGATAGTCTTTTTCCCCTAGTGCAAGATTTGGTTCATGCTTAATCATGTTTTCTGCTGTCTTCTGGTTCTTGCTCTATTAGGAAAACTTACTATTGCCCATACTCAAAGCATGTGTTCACACCAGCAGATGGATGTTCTTGCAGCTCTAAATGAACTGGTTCATGTATGATGATACTGAAACCACATTGAATGGATTAAAACCTTTTCAGAAGGGTAAAATAATAGCACATGAAAAGCTAAGACTCTGATATACTGCTGTACAAATGCAAGCATGTAAGTATGTTTCTCAACTGTTTGGACTAGTAGTATTTGCAGGCAGCAGTGGCCTGAGGAAGTTCTTTTGTTCCATGGTGGTTTAGAAGTGTCATAAGATGGTTTGTCTTTAAATGCTGTGTTAATCCTAACAGTAACTCAGGTCACCAATTGCTTTAACTCAAGTCCTGCTGTTGCACATAGAAGTAATTCTATCAGGCTGATGTATGAGCTAGGCTTTTTGTTTTGTTTTTTTTAGTGGTGCATGCCAGGACTCTCATTTTGATGTATTTATGGCTGAGAACTGCTTCTGCTTTTTAGTGGTACCTGTGAATTGTGTTTTATGCTAACTCTTAGAGGGTGATGCTTTTCAGCATTTCTTTTTTAGGCTGAGTCAGTTTGAGGCTTAGCCAACTGTACCTTGTATCACAGAACAGCTGCTAACCTTATTACTGTCTTGCCTCCACATACTGCAAGCTTGCCAGTACTGCTGATCTGTGTGCTGTTTCCCCTGCCCAGGAATGACATGCTGCTTTTCCCCTCAAACTGCAGGAAAAGAACAGAATAAGTCTGCTTACTTCAGCTCTGGAAAGCAATGTTACCCCGACAGCTTAACCACCATTCACAAGTGTGTTCAGTATTGCTGTGCTTGAGCTGCTGTGTTGAGTGCAGCTGTCCTCACTCCAGGTAGCCTGACTTCATACTGTGGTTAGACCTTCAAGTTTACTCTCAGAAAGTGTACCCTTAGCTTATTCATGGCTTGCTGCAGCATTTGAGCTTGCTCAAGAATGAAAAAAGACAATAAAATGTCCTTGAATGCAGCCAATAGTCAGCTGCCTTGTTGAATCTATAGACAAAGTAGAAGTGCCTAAGGCATAAAGCGTGACTGTGGTACACAGTTTAAACAACTGTGCTTAAACAACAGGATGGGGAGTGGAGATCAGTCAGCAAAGATACAGCCAGTGAATCGGATTCGGTTTAAGTTGCTGTGGTGCTTTTTGGGGCATGTTAACTTATGTCAGCAGAGGTTGGTCCTTTATGTCCTGTACTGGTTTGGAGGTTGAAAACAACATGATGTAGCTATCTAGAAGCTCTGGAGCTTGTTCATGCTATCTATGTTTATTTCTTGAAGGTGGAGTCTCAGTTGACAAGAGTCATTGTATGATTTGGTGGCCTTGTATTGGCTTCATCTGTGTGCTTTCTCCCTCTTCCCTTCCCTGTGGCACTTACTGTGGTGAGTTGAAAGCTACTTGGGAAGTTTTGCTTACGGGCAATGAGCTAAGAAGCCTTCTAAGTAAGTCTGTGTGTGTTGAGGGGCAGGGGGACAGCAGTGGCTATGATGGAAAGGAGAACTTGGCTTGAGGGAGGAGAACAAACGGTATCACCTGATCCAGGTCATGTTCAGTGTTCTTTGGATTTGGGGTGGAAGCTAATGATATAATGAATTTGCCATTTTAGAAGGGCTTTTTTTAACACTTAGCCATGCTTTGGGGTTTTTAGGCTCACCTGGCAGACTGAATGCAAGACTCTTACTGCTGGAACAGTGTACTTTCTATAACAGCTTCTCTTATTTCTGTCAATTACTGCCGTTTGTACCACAAAAGAGTGTTCATGCTCTAATTGGCCGCCTCCTGTTCTGATTCAATTGTCTCCATGGTGAGAGTGCAACACAATCCTGATGTCATGAGCTATGGCATCACTAAAAAGTGGATGGGAGGTGGTTAATATTCCACCTTGCACAGTAATCAGTGGCTGGGAAGAGAAGGCCAAGCAGCTGTATAGGGTTCAGGAGGACACAAAGCTCTTAAATGTGCCTGAGCTACAGCTGCAGTTCTAAGGCTGTTGCTTTGGGGAGGGGGAAGAGGTATAATATGACCACTTTCTAGAGACTGCATTCATTGCCATGTTGGTGTTGAGCTCACTTCTTTTTTTAAAAAATAAAAGCAGGAAGCCCCAAATCTTCAGCTATCGCAGTGCTGCTTCACTTGAGCCCTGTTAACAAATGCTTGTGATGCCAAAAACCGAAGTACCCGCTAGGCCGCGTTCCAGTCGCAGCATGACTGGCTTGGTGCTTTTTGTGCCTGGTAAGAGGTATACTGAGCTTGTCCAGCTCTTTCTGACATTGGTCAAAAAAGCTGCTGTATCACTAGGGTGACAGTTTGAGTAAATTTTGGGGGTCTCTTGGTAACTTTTCAACACTTACAAGAGATTGCTTGTTCTGTTGTGGTAATGCTTTAACCACATAATGGAGTAGCTGGGCTTGAGAGCTAGGTGGTGAGATCATGAAGGCCAACAGGATTTGACTTGTACACCCTCACGTATGATGAGCTCAGTGGAGATGGTAATAGAGAAGGGAACTGGACTTTCATGTCTTAACACTGTTCTCTGCCAAAATGCTGGGAGCTCCTCTTAGTTTCTTGATATGCCACAGCTTGCCACTGCTGAGATAATATATGGGGATGTGTCCTGGCTTCTGCAATGTCTCTTCCATGCATTTGTCCTCAGCTTTATCCATTTTTCTGTAAGGTGTCTGACTGGTGGAGAGCATGGCACAGTGTACCAGGTGCTGTGTGTGCTGAGCCATAACAGCCTACTCAAATATTAACTAATCTACTCTGTGTTAATAGGAGCAGGACTCTGTTCTTAGGTGCTTGATCTGGCAAAGAGGTGGCTAATGCTTTTCAATTCTCTTTCCTCCTTTTTTTTGAAGGATTTTTGTCAGACCTATCACAGAACCATGTTGCCTGTAATTGCATGATGTCTGTAACTTTCTTTTTTGTATTAGTGTCTGATATTAGCAGAGACAAATGCAGATTTCCCCTGTATGTGGCTGGAATCTGAAGTGCAAGGGTGAGATGGGGCTCCCCCATGCTGCAGTGTGCTGGCCCCTGCTATTCAGCAGAGGCCCCATACACTGCACCTGCACTATCTGGCTTGGACTGCTCTGGGTTGTAATCTACTGGGGCTGCTGCTTGCTTGGTAAGCATGAGAGTATATCTCTTCCCTGTGCTTCGCTTGTTTTAAGCACCCTTGTAGCCAGAAAAAGGGGAAAACAATTTCATGTAATATGGAAGCTGAAAGAAGATGACTTTTTCAGTGTGAGAGATTAGATTTGTAGCTGTATTCTTGAAAGGGTCAAAAATATTTTCCAGCAGTTGGCTGGCGGACTCTTCTTTGTTTTTCTAATTTACTGGTTTGTGGGTTTGTTCTTTAAGATGAAAGGCTAGAGCAGCTCATAGCATGAAAACAAAGTGTTCTTTACCATGTCTGTTCCCTTATAACCCTTTAAGTGTACTGTTTTTCTCAAGGAAACCTAGGACTTGTGACTGAAGGGCCAATTGCATTCAAATCTCTTTTAATCTGCAGTGCTGTTGATCTTAATGTAGCTAGCTGTCTGGACCAAGATAAAATACCTTGCTAAAATGCCTCAGTGTTGGTAAAAGCTGAGGAGGGTTTTAGTTTTCTCCTGACTTTGGTCACATCTGTCCTATCTGATTGCTGCAATGAATGTAAAGCTACCTAAACTGAGGTTATTTGTCTCTAAGACTTCTAGCCAAATTGTTACTTTGGAGGAGAAAATGCATGTGAAAAGGTCTAAGATTAGATTGTTCAGAATGGCAGTCTGCAAACAAATGTCATTCAGGAATAGTTAATAGCTCATCTATAATTATGCATGACTTGCAAGCTTATATATTTTTCAAGCATGTCTTCAATTTTCTGTATGTGCAGATTACTACCTCATCTCTGGGAGGGTAAGATGCTGTTTCCCTTATGTACAGCAAAACAGCAAATTCCAGAGTATTTGGAGGTTTCCATTAAAGGCTATTCATAGACTGCTTACTAGAAGGAAACTAGTCCTTCTGTCTCAACTCATGGGCTTGTCCAAGTAGAGAATTATCCCCAACAAATTCCTTTATTATAGGAGTGAGTTGCTTTGAAATGGCTGTTCTTGCAGAATAAGAGTGTCTGTGCATGCATAGTGTTTCTTATTTGCCTAACTTGTTTATGTGCCCATGGGAGTTAATTGGGGATAATTCTGTGGATGAATCCTTGATCTGGTGTTCTAAGTTGTTTTGTTCTTATGCCAGTGATGATTTTGGCAAACTTGAATGCCAGGTATATAGCAGATTACCTGATGGTCAGATTATCTCCACAAGCAGGTTCTCAATAATCCATTAGATGTAGTAAATTTGTCAGAAGATGCTGTACAGGCTGCTTCTGTACTCCTATTTCAAAAATGAAGCATTTGACAGAATTCAGTCCTCTGGAGGAGCCTGGAAGCTGTTCTCTTGCTTCTCCCTATCAAATCCAACAGGTGATTCCTGACAGTGAGGAATGGATTCTTCCAACCCTGGAATGGGCTGATTGGGAGCAATTCTTATGAGTGATGGTTCAGTGATTAGTATTTGATGCTGCTGTGACTTGCTTTCTGCTGAGTTCTTCCCTGGCTGCTGTTACACAGCCAAAAGACAACTAGGTCAGTGTTGTGCTGCATTGGAGAGCAACAGGTTAGCAGGAGAGGTAGTCACCTCTTCCTCTGTCGCAGTTATGTGAATGCCAGTGCTTCAGATTTCCTTATTCATGGCTTGCAGCCTCTTATCTGTTTTCACCTGAAGGACTATGCCAACCACCTTGGGCTTTGTGGCTGCTCTAACCTTGCAGTTTGCTGGTAGTGTGTTATCTTCTTCCACCACAACCCCCTTTCCTCAGTGCTTGCAGGATTCTCAATGAATGTAGTCCCTCAGACTGGTTTGACTGACATTTTTAAGTAGTGATGTAGTGCAGAAAGAAGAACTGAAAAGGTAGCCAAGGTGGGCTGAGCATTTGAGGAGAGGGACAGAAACACAAAAAGCAATATCCTGCAAATCAATGTGGTGTTCAACAGAGTCCTCACGTTTAGACATAAGGACACACATCTGCCAAGTTCCAAAAGATATACTTGGCTAAAGATGTTCACCTACAGAATAGAAGCAGTATCCAAACTTAAAAGGCAAGTGTTCTACTGACCGCTTACCCAGAGTGACCCTGTGAAATGTATCTGAGATATTAAGGGAAGTGGCATTCCTGCATGAGAGAGAGCATACCAATAAGTTGCTACCAGTTTGTCTAGGCACCTTTACAGTACTGAAGTTCAGGCATTCTTTCATCAATAGTTATTTAAGAGTTGTGACACAAGTACGTGTTGAGATTTCAAGTCAACAGATTGTGTGCTGCAAGACAGGGCCTGGAGCTGAAAATCAAGTTGTCTCATGTGATCTCTGATAAAGACTGAAACTAGAGCTGTCTGATCCTGTAGCAGCAATGGCCATGTATGCTCGTTTAAAGGTAAGCAGAGCTCCTGCAAACATTGCCCTGAGTTGGAGGATAGCAAGTTACAGATCTGTGCTGAAAGCAAACCATTGTACAGAAATGTAGATGACCTGTAAAACCATCAGGTGCTCTTAAGTAGATAACTAAAATAGGTGAAGTCACCAGAGAACATCTGGAAGCCTCTGAATGTTTGGTCCTGATGCAGTAGGTGAAATTTTTGTAAGTGTCTCTTCACTTCCTAATAACTGTTGGTCAGTGATTGTCAAGAGGTAATAGAATCCTTCTGTGTTTTTTGTTTTTCTTCTCCATATTTGTTCTTTGATAAGCCTTCTTGTCCATTCTCTTCCAATTCCTCCCCAAAAGGAAAGCTACTTACTGAATCAGGTCTGCACTTGCCTGGATTCTTTCCAATCGTACTGAGCACCACTTCCTAATACAGTGTCGTATGGAAGGGGAGGACCAAGTGTACAAGGGTGGCACTTGACTGCTTTTAGTCTTACAGATCTCCTTGGTTAGCTAGTGGTGACACTTCAAGGAGGTGAATCATTTCTGTGCCAATAGTATTTGTATATTTTAGGGCAATAAGCTGGTCTGTGTGCAGCACAGGGAAAACTTAGAATGCAGACACTCTCCAAATAGGAGATCTAACTTTTCTAGTATTGTTGAATACTCCCAGAAAATGCAGGGAGAGTTATGCTTCTTTATAAAGAAAAAAGGAAACGCAGTTTCCCTGTGGAAGTTGTAACTTCTGTTGTCTTGCTCCTAGGTTAGGTTTGTCATCTTTCCTTTCTTTGGCACTTTCAGGGAGCCAACAGGTTAACCTCCCTATCTGCTGAGGGCCTGAATATTCAGAATAACAGTGGAACATAGTAGCATGGAGCTTGGTTGTCATAGGTGGCAAGTTCAACTTGAAGCTAGCTTTAAAACTGTAGATGCTGTTATTGCTCCCTCCCATTGCTCCCTGCGCTGTAGTGCCCTCACAAACCTGATAGAAACTGAGTGTTGTGATACTAATGCATGGTAGGTATGCGCTGTATATGTGAAATATAAAGGAAATGTCAAATAACTAATCCTTTGAACCTTCTTTCATCTAATGTGCAAGAGCCACATTTCAAGGCAAATTTGCTCATTCTGGCAGGGGTTGCTGCATTAAACTATAAAGCAGTTCTCTGGTTCCGATAGCATCCTGGACTCAGGAACTACAAGGTCATGTGTGTAGCCAACTCCATCTCTAAATGCTGCAATCCTCCTGTCTCTTCTGTGTATTCAGAGAAGATTGTTACAAGTAGTAGTAAGGGTGGTTACTCCTAAGAATTTGGCTGGGCAGGAAAAGGACAGAACATCCATAATGTAGCTTAATGAAACAAGTAATAATTTGGAAGAATGAGGCTTCCAGTGACTGCAGATTGACATTGTGTTGAAATTTCCCTTAAATTGTGCTCTCACTTCATAGTAACTGCAGAGGCAAACAAAGAGAAAGATCAGGTTGAAGTCTGTAGATAAGAAATTTAAGGTTTTTAGGTTGGTTGATGGTGCTTGACAATGAAGTCCTAACTACCAAATGCCTTCCTGAAATTGTGTGTGTACACATCTGTGAAACTTGGTGTGGTGCTGCTTTTTTGTGCAGGTGCAGAGTTTACTGATTAAGACTCCCTACAGATTTATCTCCTCATTCAAAACACCTGAAATGGTTGTTTCTAGACCCTTCCTCCAACATTGCTGTAGTATATGAACCCCTGCCCCACTCCAGTTCTGAACAGGGAGCACCTTTAAAGCTATTACCCAAACCAAATAGTTCTGGGGGAGACTGAGCTGTCCTAGAGACATATATGTCCTATAGCACAGCAGTTTTGAGGTGTGCGTGCTGTATTTCTGTTAGATAGTCCTGGCTGTCAGGAAAAGTACTTAATTTAATGGAATACTGAGATTTGTGCTGTGAGTTTTCCAACCTAGAGAAATGACAGATCATGTGAGTCTTCTCCTGTCTGCTGCTGCTTCTGAACTTGAATGTTAATAGACTTCAACTTCTACAGCTGTTGCCCTTCTAGGTAGGCTGCCAGCTTCGCTGTGCTTTGCACTGCTGCATGACTACATGTCAACAACAGAAGTTGTGGGCTGTTCAGCACTGAGCATCATGGGAAATAGAGATAGGTGAACAGTTTTTAAGGAGAAAGCAGAAGGAAAAGGATCAGAATGGCTTTCACTACCTGGCCTGCTTATACAACCCTGTTTTTAATTTTTCCAGTTCTGGCTGCTCTCTTTCAGGCCTGCAGTTTTAACAATCCCATTGCAATAGAGAACCTAAGTACGGTTTGGCTGAGTTAATATTCTGTATTCTATTGCCTATCCAGTATGGTGTGTCTGTAGAAAGCACTTCCTTTGATCTCACAGGTGTGGGTTGTGGTCCTCTGTTCATGGAGCTTGTACTTACTAGTGCTTGCTGTGTTAACCTGTATGAAACACTTGACTTTTAATGTTGCTTGTATTTCTTATTTTCCTGCCTTGCTTTCTTGGTGCCTGAATGAGTTGTACACAGCTTTTTAAGGTCTTCTAAATAATGACTTCTGTGTATGAAGCCTACTACAGTAGGCAAATCATATTGAAATCAGTAGACTGTCTTGGAATAAATTCCCTAAAAGTGAGAGCTTGCTAGGTGTATAAGGTGATTCATTTCTCTTGTTACATTCTTTCCCCAAGGACAAGGCATCCCTCCTATGGGGAACAGCTGGGAAAACTGGCCCAGGTTGTACCAGGCTCTATAGCAGTTGTCAGATGTTTTGTCCATTAATGTAATTAAGTTACTTGTAGAAAATCTCCTCTAAACAATTCTGTGGCTGGAACCTACAGTAGTGGTTAGAGTAGGAGGGGGACAGTCCTGCGGTACCCAAAGGAAACAGAAGAATTTGAAGTGCCGAGTGTCTTGCAGCATGAGCTGCTGGTGTCGCAGACTGATGAAAATTTACTGATGGAGATGATGCAAGCAGATGAAAGCTTGTAGTTAAATAACCCTAGGAGTACTCTGCTCCCTGTCACAGCCTCTCATGTTAATGTTCCCATGGTTAGATCACTGGCCATGCATCTGTTTACAAAACAGTCTCCAAAATAACTCGTTACTGTTTTGTTTCCTCAACTGTACTTTGTGTCTTGGTTACAGCTAGAAAAATAGCAGAAATGAATGTCTCCTGTTGAAAGGAGGTGAGACTTTTTCCTATCAGTGCTTTAATGTTAAATTCCAAGACTACAAAACCAATTTTGGTTTGTTAATATGAAGTTTCTTCTGTCATCTCATGGGCATCTTATGTATTCCAGAAGTCTGAACCAGTAATGGAACTAGAGTAGCCTTATATCACTGTCTAAAAATTGGATTCATTCTTGGTCTGACTAGTTCTAGCAATATAAAAATGTGTTTACCTGATCCCTGTGGGAATGGGCATTTAGGAGATGGTCATTTGTGTAAGACAGGCTGCCTTGGCCACTACTTACCTTCCTGAAAATAAGCCAGAGGATAATCCTTTTGCATCCTGCTTTCTTTCAGCCTTGTATTCAAACTGGAACAGGCCATGTCTCCTCATGACGTGTCCTGATGGAAAGCCCTGCCTTTGCTGGCAGCAGGACTTCCAGGCGGTAGCAGCAGCCGAGCAGGCAGCTGTGGGACAGGAGCAGGAGGAAGTCAGTGCCGAGGCAGCCTAGTATGTGGGTTGCTGCGAGGCAGAGGCCCTTTGGGTCCTGCCTGTTTCCAGGAATGTGCCAGCCCCTTAGGCTGACTGGGTATTAATGTACAGTTGGAGCTAGGCCCAAACAGGAGAGCTTTCAGTGCTTCACCAGGCTTGTGTGATTGGAAGGCAGTAGAAATTAGTCACTCGAAGTTAAAGGCATTTGAGGTTTCCCACCTCTTCGCTTGCCATAGAACTATTAATTTATCTTCGAAAGTATATTTGGCTTGGCCTCTGAAAGACTGTCAGTGAGTAAAGGATGTTTTTCACAGGCTGCAGTACAGTGACAGCTGAAAGCATGCAGTGGTTTCTTCAGATATATTGAAGAGAAAATGAAGTTCTGCAGTGCGCACTCCAGGTCTCCATTCACCTGTGCTGTAATGGGAGTAGTTTTCAGCATTTCCCTTTTTCAGCTTCTTGACAGCACTCATCTCTTCCGTTATCATTTGCTTATGGACAATAAGTTCATGCTGTTCCTTTGCCTGACAGACGCAAGCCATGTGGAGGAGACTTCTGATAGTCGTCCCTTTCTCATTGACTTTTATCTAAACCTTGGCTGAGACTTCAGAACAGCTTTCTTCTCCTCAGGGATGGAGTTGTGTGGTGTTTAGTTGTTTGTTATTATGAAGTATCTTTAATCAGTATCTAGTAAATCTGTCTTAACTCTTCTGGCATGGCATGCAAGACACTAGACTGGTACATTTTCCTCTGAGTGTGGTTCTGGTACTCAAACAACTTGAATGTTTTCTTGAAAGTGCTTTATAGGAAAGCTGCAAGAGACAGGATTGGATTGGTTTGTCCCTAGTTTGATATTGCAGATATCAGGAATGACCCTGAGCAAATCAATTGCACTGTTCCCCTTATGGATGATGTCACAGATCCTGTACTAATTAGGACAGGAAACCACCGCAGCATGTATGTGCTAGAAGCCTGTCTTGGATTCTCTTGTGTCCCAGAGCTTATTGTGCTCCACAACTTGCAGCACACTGCTCTAGGTCTGTGGCTACATGATTAAGGCTTGATTATTTGTGTAGTGTTTCTGTTTTGCAGGGACACTTAAGGTGAAATCACTTGCTGGAGTAACCTGACAATAGCTGATACAATGCAAACTGGTATTGGAGCTTACTTCATAGTAACTAGTATAGCTATGTCCTGAGTGATCCCTTTGAGGCAAACAAGGCAAAGCCTGAGTTGATCGTTGCCCTGGGAAGTACTGCATCAAAAGACTGGCATTTTATTTGGAACACTAAACTGCTGTTACTCTGAATTTTATCCTAAAATCAGTCTTGGTGTTGGACGTTTGGCGTGACGAGAAGTGGCTGCTTGAAAGTAGTGATTCTCTCCAAGCCGGCAATTGTTACCTGGCCAAGTGTGGAGAAATGACAAAGTGGAGAAACACCTCCATCCTTGGGTGATCTTCAAAGTATCTGGTTTGGCTGAGACTTTTCAAAGAAATTCAGAGGCAGGCATTTCCCAAAGTGCGAAGTGCTGGCCAAAGCATGTTCCTCTTGGTGTCTGTGTGGGAGCAAGGTTAGGCCATCACCAAACACTTCTAGGTGTTATGAGCTGAGCTTGCGGGAGCTATTTGGAAAATTCCGGCTGGTTTCCCCTACCTGGTTTGGGTAGGGGATGAGGGGGACTGGGAAGAGACAGGCAGTGACATAGTGAGCAACAGTCCCAACACCTGGTTGCTGAAATCTCTGATCATGTCCTCCAAAGAACTACTGACAGCTATGTTGCCAGGACTGCAGCTCTGAAGATCACTAGGAAAAAGCCCCATCCCCTCCCTTCCAGAACTTCGGACTTGTGACTGATCTGAGCAACTGGCTCGTTCTCACTGTAGCTTTTACATTGGTTTTGATATTTGACTTGTGTCAAACTAAGTCTGACAGATTCTGCATTTTGCTGTGGAACCACTTCTGTTACTGTGTTTAGGCTTACTCTAGAACTGACAAAAGGCTTCTGTTCTTGATTGGAGCAGGGGCTTTGCAACCAAAAAACCCTACTGATCTGTGTTGTCTGTTATGGAAGCAGATGTCTGAGACAGCCCTGTGAAACTGTTGTACATGCTAGAAAGGGAAGCTAAAGATGGATAGGAGAAGGCACCATTATGGGTAGGCCTGTCTGGAGGTCTTTTTTTGCTTCTAAACAAGTAGCCATGGGAAGCCTGCTGATGACCCATGTTTACAACCCTTTGGACTAAAGAGTAGCTTGGGAGGAAGGTGGTCTTTTAGCAGTGTTTTCTGAAGGCTTGTCCAGCCCTGGGAGATCAAGTGAACAGTTTTCTTCCAGGTCAGAGAGCTGTGCTTGAGTGGGGAGTAGCTTATTCTGAGAACCTCTGGCAAACTGTCTTTTGTTGGAATAACTTCAAAATAGTCTGACTCCAGATCACTCTCGCTGCCTTAAGTCACAAGAAGTCAATGTTTGTTACCTCCTTCCCACCTAATCAGACTAACTTCCTCCACTTAGTGCTGTGGAACAGATCAGGAGAAGCAGAAGTGACAGCCTTGGAAGTTCTGATCCATCTGCTTGTTGGTATTTAGAGTTTACAGATGCAGTCCTGGGAGCAAGTTTGTAGCGTATGCTGCAGGACAACCTTGGGATTTCTGTGAGTTTGATTTGGATGCCCTTTATTTTCTAGTTGGATCTATGCAACTGGTAAGTTCAAAGGAGCTGAGGGACAGCAGTGATTTGGCAACTGGAATAAATACAAGCGAGATGGGGAATGAAACCAAGAAGGTTTCCAGCACGTAGCTTTCAAAGCAGGGAAATAGAGCAGTCTGTGCTGCAGAAATGAGCAGGTTCCTGGAAGCAGCATGTGATGCTCTAGTGAGTTTTAGTATTTCTGCTGGAGACTGGGATTTATTGTTAATACTCCTGGGAAGGCCAGGGAGTCAACATGCCAAATACCAACTTCAAGACTGCAAAAGAGAAAAGAGCAGGTCCTGAGAATGCTGTGACAGACAGAAAATGGCATGAGAAACAGCTTAACAAGAAAGCTCCTTCCAGTTTTGTTGCCTAGTAACTCTATCTGTTAAATGGATGTGGTAGGATTAATTATTAGTCTCTTCTTGGTGTCCCTTTTCTATTTATAGTCCTAGTTCTTCAAAGTACCTTTACAGCAGGTTCTGCAAGCTGGAGGACCAGGTTAACATGGGTGTAGGTAAACAGGTACTGCATGCATGAATCCAGATCTTACTCAGCTACCCTTATTTGTTGCAGAAAAGTGGAGTTCTGTGTTCTCAGCCTCAGAAGTTACAGGGACTCTTCAAATTGTGAACCCGTAACTGGCATTTTTGGAACATCTAATAAAAGCAGGCTGAGCTGTAAAGATGAAGACTCATGTCTGTCCTGAAGCTATTCTGGTCAGAGATACTAGAGCCTCAGATGTGCTTGGAGAAAAGACTCAATTCATGCCTGGGATTTGTTATCTTTCACTTGTGAGCTTGGGCCTACAGACTCTTTGTCAAACTGACTCTTTCATTCCCTAAAACGAAGAATTCCAGAAAGTGCTCTGGATGCCCTCCCCTTTGGGAGGGTGGAAGAAAGGACCTCTGTTCTAGAAGCATTTGTGATGTTTGAAATTCTTTAGAAGTCAAAGCTTGGGGACTCTAGACCTCTGGGAGAACAGCATAAAGTTACTGGAATGTATGCTGCAGTTTCTCTAGGCACCTCCTTTGTGCCTAGCTATTAGGAAGGAAGGAAGGGCTATTACAAATGAAGTCAGCTTGCTGTACATGTAAGGTTAGTTCATATAGCAGCATTCAGAAATTCAAGCAATGGTAACAGCTATGCTTTCAAAAGCTTTTTAATGCCTTATCCAAAGGGGTTAGATTGGGATATTTGCCTAACTCCCTGTCCTGACTGTAAGGAGTTGCATTGCCTCTTCAGATTGTATGAGAGGTTTGCAGTGTTGCCAGCTAACAGCTAACCACTGTCAAATGTAATGCTAATTGAGAGGGAGCAACTTGAGAAGAGAACCTGCTAGAGCCTTTTTTGTGTTTGCTCATGAGACTTTTTTAATCTTATAACTAATGCCATGTTAGATTGCAAACTAGAATATGGAATAGTGTTCTTTAACATGCAAAATTATACTATGCCTCAGCAAACAGAAGTTTCCCAGCAATTTTGACTTTGATTTTTCAGTATTAGCATAATGTTGCCATGTCTTGGTTTGTACATATTTAAGGGGGGAAATAGCTTTAATGGAAGCTACATATTAAAACCCCTTGATGATAGTGGCTTTGAAGATGTAAATCTTGGGTGTTGGCTGCCTGACAGAAAATGTCCAGTGGAAAAAGACTGTCTTGACTGATGCTTAAAACTTTCATAGGGTGGCTAAGTGCAGGGAGGAGAGAAGTATATTCAGCCTGATGCATTTCCCCTTCTTGCTTGCACAGAGGCTCCGCTGCATTGTCTCGTCTGCTGACACATCTTTTCTGTGGCCCTGTGGGTACAGGGTGTGGTTTGTTTTTTAGCTCACAAAGAATTTTTAGTTGTCTGGGTGTGGGGATAATGTTCTGGCAAAAGCACCACTGCTGCTCCTCCTGGCATAACTGAATGTTTCCCCTCGCTTAGAGCAGCTGGAATCCTGTCCTCTGAGCAAGTGAGAATTCCAGATACCAGCAATTCCCCATTTGGGATGGAGTTTGGGATACAACAACAGAATGATACAATGAAAATCTCGGGGGTGAATAAAATGAGAGAGGAATTTTCTTTTCTCCTGCCTTGTTTTTCTTCAGTGATGATGACCAAAGCTAGCTCTTCTAGCCAAGGTAGGCTGGAGAATTGCTGGCTGCTTTTGTTCCTTGGAATGAAGCAATTCTCTAGAAACCCCATTTTTACTAAGGGCAATGTTAACAAGAACTCGGCTGTTGCTGACACCAGTGCAGTTCTGTTCCTGTTATCATGGAGTCTGTGTTGACTGGCTGCTGGCTGCCATCAGTATTTTCAGCACCCTCTTGGCTAGCTCTTTTATGAATAGTGTTTAAATGGTACACTTAAAATAAAATAATGGTAACCCAGGTACACTGCTTCTAAGACTTCCTCGGTTGGTGGAAGAAAGCCAATATTGCCTCAGCAACTGTGCAGTTTTGCAAGATCTCCCCACTGTTCCCCAGGCTCCACAGACAAACTAGTGTCAACCTGCTTGGTTACCCAAAAGCTTTAGGTGTGATTCCTCTATCCTGGCGAAGGCCCTGGGAAGAAAAGCAAGGTAGACTATTGGCAGGCTTTGATTACAATCAGTGAGGTGGAAGGTACTACAAAATAACTGTGCTACTTGTAACATGTTGAATAGACAAATTCTACTTTCTTAGAGGGTAGGTAGTTGGGTTGTTGCATGTATTTTGTGCTCAGGATGCAGCTTGTTGCCTGTACTTTGAAAGCTTGCAGTAAAGCTTCTTTGACATGTGAACAAATTCTAGGGAATGACCTGATTTTTTTGTCCTTTAGAGGTTAACAAATCCTAGAATAATACATTTGATCTGTCAAATGTTGATGTAGGCAAGAACAGACTTGGTTTACCAAGTAGTCCTCCATTGGTTTTTAGCCATGTGCTTTTTTGACTGGGTGTGATGTTCCAAGGAGTTATATTGAGATTATCTAAATTTCCATAGTGAAATGAAAGCCATCTACATATTCAATCCTGAAAATAAGTATGGTGCTGTGGAAAGGAAAGTGATGGTAAATGGAAAGAATATTTCATATGATGTGTAATTAGCCTATGGAACTTCTGCAGGATATTCTTGAAACTGATAGCTTGGAGGAAAAATTAATAAGACCTGTCTAATTAAACTAGCTTTCTTAAACACTTTAATGCTATACCCTTGATGCACTTAGTCTTTGGCTATACTAGTGGCTAAGCTGAGGATTCTCACTCATTCTTTATTTTAGAATAGTGTCTGTGCAGATTAGTGCTCCCTTTGCTGCCTCTCTGTGTTAGCGGTGGTCTCAGAGGTCCTGCACAGTCCTTGCCCTTCACAAGGTCTTCCTTATATTGAGACTCAGGGCTGCTGATCCAAAACTGGCTCAGACAAGAAGTTTCAGTATGCAGTCTTCAGTGAAAGACTCACTGGCTTCTTGGTGAAGAAAAACTTATTTCTAGACCACCACAGAATGTACTTAAAAGCAAGGAGGAATGGGACCTGCAGTAAGTACTCTTCCTGGAAATACTCTATGGAATGAAAATCTCTGGTGGATGCATGTCTTCAGTCACTTTCCTATCTTTCCTGTTCTGCTAGGAGCTCCATCTTTCTAATCTCTTGGCTGTGCTGGTAGTGCTAACACTGCCTTGAGTGCACACTTTCTGTTGTCAGCACCTTTTGCAGTGTAGCTTATTTCACTGTCTGAGGAGCTTTTGGCTGATGATGGTGGTCACTAAGCTGTGGTCCCCAGGACCTAGCGAAGCGATCTGCCTATCTCCTGGAGCTCTGTGAGCTGGCAGTGCCCTGAGCTGCTCTGCAGCCTCTGGCTGGCTGTGTCTGAGGGGGAGGCAGTGGCCCTCCAGCTGGCAGTGCTCCTTGGTGGGCTCTGCAAGGCAGTGTCTGCTCCCATCCGTCATCAGTGTCACCTTCTCAATTGAGAATGCGAGATCTGGCACAGGCTGCAGTGAAGGCTGTGTGGCCTGTCCTGTCTGGCAACTGTCTGAGGGGCAGGCGTATCTCTTCTGCAGAAATCTTTTGTCTCCATAGTACAAGTGGTTCAGAGCTCAGCCCCTCACTGATGACCTGTTCTGGAGAGGATGAGCTGCAGTTATCTGCAGGGCTTTCCTGCCTCCTCCAGGGGCAGGAGAAGCAGCAGCGTGGGTTCCCTGTGAATATTGCTGTATGCACAGAAATGCTTCAGACTCCTCCCCAGCCAGCCCCTTTCCTCAGGAGCCTTGCTGCCAAGGCAGCCAAAGGAGTCACTTCCTCCCCCTGGGCCTGCGGTGACTCACGCCTGGGTCAGAGCCAGCGCGTTGCTGCTCTGAATGAAAGGATCCCATTAGGGTGTATGCAGGAGGCAAGGAGGGGGCCGGGGGAGCCGTCTGTGCAGCCAGGTAGTAAACAGGCTGCCAGTCTCCTCAGCGATGCAATGAATCCTGCCATGTCAATGGTGCTGCTCTTAAAGGACTGCTGTCAGCCCGGTACGTAAAGGACTCTCATCACCATTGAGGCCTCTGCTTGCGCTGGCTCTCCTGCCAGTTCTGTGTTCCCCTGGACAACAGTAAATGGGGGAAAATGGCATATCTGAATGTGGCTTTTGAGCAAAGCTGAACTTCTGTCACTGCAAATTCCCCACACTTTTGTCAGCCTCCCTCCCCCAAACTGCTGTGGGCCTAGGATTGCACTGTCACTTTGACAGTTGCTGCTGTGTCTGCTCCGCTTTAGGGGTCCTGCACAGCAGGGAATTTGGCTCTGAAACAGTTGTGCTGTGGTCAATGGGGAGGAGGCAGTCTATTTTTAAGACTGCTCATGTACCTTTGGAGGGGGACTTACCTGGTTTGGAGGCTCTGCAGCCCTAGCTGTGCTGACTTAGCCATGTCGACAGAGCTCAGTGGTGTCAAGATGATATACAGTGCTAAAAAGAATCTGTTGGTGTCTCCATCACTACCCAACCTGTGTAAAACAAGCTGGCCGGCGGAGGCATTTGGTGAACTTTGTGCATCTGCCCAAGAGGGTGCTGATACAGGTTGGTGACTCTTGCTATGTTGACTAAACTCCTGGAGCATGGCTCTGGCCTAAGATCCTGATCTTGGTAGATACTGTGGAAGAGTAAATGGTGAGCAGACAGCTCTGGGAACTTGTGAAGAAACCCATCTACAGGGAACACATCTCTTGGCTTATTAAGCTTTAGCTGCCTTTAGGGGATGTTCAGGGGGGATAAGCACTGCCTGACTCCTTGTGTGGATCAATGGCACACCAAAACATGGTCGCTTATCCTCCCCATCACTCCTCTTGTGAATAACCTGTGTGCTAACACTAAATGGGCAATGAGCTAACACCTGAGATGCAGGAGGCCCTGTCCCTTTGGGAGCAGACGCCCAACTGTGTCAAAGTTGGAATACTGCTTTTCCTTCTAGCATTGCACTCATGACACCCTTCCCAGTGATTTCTAGAGGAAGGATTGTGGGTGTTTTGCATCTTGGTGAAATCTTGGCGCTTATTAACAGCTTGAGAGGGAAAAAAAAATGCTCACATATGCTAAGGCCCAGTGCTAGTTGAATTGGAGACCTGCCTGAATCCCAAAATGAGGATCCACATCCAGCAAGCTGTCTATCTGTGGAGCAGGGTGGAGTTGTGTATCACTGCTGCGACTTGCCTCAAGCCTGTACTGAAAATTACTTTGAGGGTGTGGAGAAATTACAATGTCACTTTTAATACAAATGAAAGCCCCTGTAATAGTTACTGCAGATGGGTTTAGGAGTGTCTGGTTGGCTTTCTATGTATAGCACTCACTGATGCATGCTGAAAGGAGATGACCAAATCAGCCAGAATCCCAACAGTTTAAGATACCACTCTTTAAAATCCCAGCTTTCTTGGGTGATGTAATCTGATGCTTCATGTCTCTTGAATTTGTGACCTCTTGCAAGTTGTTTCTTGTTTATTTGGAGTTTTTTTTGAAAGGGGAGGGAGGGAAGGTTCCCCACCCTCCAGGAGAATAAATGTGCTTATTGTTCGTATTTGGAATTTGTAGCAATATTCAAGCAGAGAAGTTGCATCTCAAGAAACCCTGAAACTCTATGTTGAAAAGGCCCCTCGTATAAAGAGAACACAGCCCTCTTAGCCTTTCATTCACTGCTTAAACATTTCTGCATCTCCCCCCCCCCCCCCCCCCCCCAGGACTGGGCATCTAATTGGAAATGGCAGTTGAAAATCCTGTGCAGTCCTGAGAAACAGAATGATGTTATTCCCACCCTTTCCTCCTGCTTGCCTTGCTTTAGTTGACATACCCCAGGTAGTTCCTAATCCATCCAGCGTAGTTGCTCCCTGCTGTTAACTAATGCTGCCATTCACCCCAAAGGCATTTTGGTCATGGATGAACAGAGAATACAAATTGTTCTGTAAGGTATTTTGTGGTGCATTTCTGGATGAAAGCTGTATTGTTAGTCTAAAAATAAACTGCTGATATTTGGGGGAAGCCTTTTGCTTCTGTATTTGTAGTTGGGAGAAAAAGCTCTCATCTTGATTGTGGCATTTGAAAGGTGCTCCTTTGAGTTTGAGGTCCTTTTTCTTCAGATAAGTCCAGTTCTTTTGTTTTGGTGATATCCGGGAGCTTATTGTACTTGGCACTGGTCAAGTAAATGCAGGGCAGTCCCTTGTTTGTTAACAACAGGTAACAAATGAATAAATAGGCTAAAAATATTATCCAGCTAGGGTAGCCTTAAAGATCTATGGGAGTGCTGTGAGCAAGGTAGGAACTGAACCTGAACAAGGAGGAGCGGGCAACACAGATCTCTCAACACACCTCTGCTTTTTTTGACCAGCGCTTGCAAGTGGCTTCCCATCTGAGAAACCAAGACCTAGTTACGTGTTGCAACTCTTGTTTAATGCTGTAGCCCTCTAAAATGTGGAAGCGCTTGCTACTTGTAATGGTGAGGAGGAGGCAACTGAGGCTTTGCTGCATTGACTTCTCTGGCTGTCTTTTTGTATGTGGGTTGTGAGGATGTAGGTGTTTCTCTTGCCTTAAAGCAAAGAAATGATTTCTTTTCCTCTTTCTACAAAGAACGGCAAGGTAGCTGAAATATAGTCTAGAAACCTGATACAGGCCATAGCAACAGGGAGATAGAATATGGGTCAGCTGGTAGGCAGATGTGACTTTGGGTGCTCCCAGAGGAAACCAGTGTGCCTGTGTGGGAAAAATATCACTTATTACTAATAGGGCACCTCCCTTTCTAATGTATGCTTATTTCAAAGGTTGGTTAAGGCTGTTCATTTAAAGTGGAAATAGCAACTTGCTATGGCTGTTTGGATCAGGAAAACTGACTTAGGTATGGATCTAAGCAAGGTTCTGTTGTCTTCCAAAGCTGCTATTAGTAAAGCCTGCTGCTTGGTGTTTTTTTCAGGGAATCACCTCCAACTTATGTTGTCAGAGAGTGGGTGGGAGAGACAAGACTGTTCCCCCTCATCTCTCCTTGATCTCAGCTGCAGACCCACGTCCCTTGTTGATTCTGGTTATGCTCCCATGCTGACATACTGGTGTTTTGCTTTTGAGGCTAGGCTTGTGAGGGCATAATGTCCTATTGCCTGTATAGAGGGATGAGGGGCAGAATGCACCAGCCCAGGACCTCATTTTTATCTGTCCTTGAGACAGCTATCTGTCTCGGCTGGTTGTATAGGTGGCAGAAGAAGCAACTTGCACCACGAGTCACAGGCAGTCATGAGGCAGTGACCTCCTTGCCTTGGCTGTGACTCCAGCAGTGTGCAAGCAGGCTGCTGGGCCTCTTGCTCTGGCTGCTGAACTGTGCTATGACTATGTTGCCCTCACATTGCCCTAAGCTTAAATTTTTCCAGTGAGGTCTTCAAAAACTGTGCTAGGTTGTCTGGATTAAGCAAGGGCCATAGTGTGAGTCTGGGCAGAAGTGGTAGTGCTTTCTCCCAAGCTTCAGCTGTGGACATACTCTTTCCTTGAGCTCTCTGGGAGGTTAATTGGTAACAAGCATTACCTGGAGAGTACTTTGTAATTTGACTTGAAAGCACAGTCAGGTTTGTGTATTATCTCTAGGCAATTAGAAGGAAACAGCAGTTACAGTAAGCAAAAGCTGAGGGCTGTTGGGAGCTGGTTAGATACTATAGAGGCTGCTCTTGAGTGTCAGTGAGGGCTTCAGAAGAGCTTTGCAGGGCTGGTCACTCTGTAGGTCACTACAGGCATGTCCTGTTTCCATGGAAACAGGACAGTTTCATTGACTGAAATGTGGGTAAGTGTCTCACCAGTGATACAGCTCATGGATGTATCCATTAATGGAGAGTTAGGCTGTACTTCAGTGGTGTAGGTAGACTGCAAGAGAGCTCCAGAATCCCCCCCTGACTCTCCTGCTGGTTTATTGACCGTGAGCATCTTACTTCCCTGGCAGGCTTCTATTTTCCTGTGTAGTGTGGAGAAGAGTAGGGATTTTTTTCCTTGTTCTCCAAAGATGAGTATTGCTAAGATTTACAAATGGAAAACACTGAGGGAGTAGGTATTTATAGCACTTCAGTAAACTGTCTTTAAATGAACTCAATCATTTAGCTTTGCTTTCCAGGAGTGTGGTTTTGCTTAACTAGTGTAAGGTATCTTTAGATTTTTTTGCCTGCCTTCTAAAAATAGCCATTCCTTCGAAGCACGAGATGGTTTGAGCATGTTTTTCTGGGTGTCTCCACGAATTGAGCTAAATCCCCTTGCCTACCCCCATCCAAGGAGCTCTAAGGTAGCTTGTTGCAGGAACTTAATCTCTCTAGAGACGTCTATTTGGTTTGGCATGAACGCTTTTGAGCTTGCACCTGAACCTGAGGCTTGTGCAGTTTTTAACCAGAATCTCTCTGCTTGCTGTATCTGGCTGTGCTGTTGTGCTTGCTGCCCTCCGCTGACAAGTTCCTCTGTGCTATGAAAATGATGTTTGGGGTGTTAAGTGTATGCACTGCAATACTGAACCCTTCTTGCAGCTGAGAGGGCACCAGAAATTCAAACTGTAGCAGCAGTGCCTCTTATTCTTCACGCAAAGATCCCCCTTGCATCTAGATGGAAATGCTTTCCTGTTCAGTAATAAAATGTAGGTAATACTTCTCTCCTGTGCCTTTAACTGATGCAGGAATCTTGGCCCTCAAACTACAAAATACTGAAACAGCTTTTATACGGGCCAAATACAGATGCAAGTAGGCCTGAGTGCTGTTAACCTCCATGGCCATAAGGGCTAGAAACAATAATTTTGAATATAAAAATAAGGTCTGAGGAGGTTGCTGTGAACCACACAATAATAAAAACCCTGTGTCTTCAGTGGCTGCTGGGAATCATTTTTACTTGGACTCTCTACAAATAAAACATCCCATAGTTCATTGTAGTCTCAGCCTTGGAGTGTTCTGGAAGTTCATGGAAAATCAGAAGTCAAACTGGAATGTGGCTATCCCAGTTTCATTTCCCATTTGAAAACTACCTCTAAATGTAACTCCTAGTCTGAGACCTTGTTGGAAACAAGTCCAAAGAAACATGCCCAAAGTCTGAGGGGATAATGCCATTGGTGGCTATTCTAGTTTGCTGGAAGATCGTTAGTGTTTCATTTAAGAGACAAATGAGCTTATCTTGTAGTAGGAAGGACTATTTCAGAATATATTGCTTTATGCACAAGGAAATGTGATTATTCTGTCATCTTCTAATGGAGAAGGGCCCCATAGAGCAGGAAAGTGATAGCAATTAGTCCTGCTAATATGTTTGAGGGAAGTCTGACTTGACTTTACGAATGTTAATGATTTGGGGCTTTTGAGAGAATTTAAAAAATGAGGATGACTTAAACAGATCCTTGAAATCACTGAGAGATTAAAAATACCACCAGGCTGTATTGAATCAGCAGTAACAAAATAACTGTGCATGTCATGCCAGATGCACACCTGACAGCAATTATGATACTTAAATCTGAAACCAAATACCTTTGCTGTGCTGCCAGGTACTGAGCAGGTAAGCACAGCCTGGTGGTGTTTGACCAGGGGCCTCTTAAGGTAGTACTGTATTTAACTTTCTTTTGTCACCTACACTTCAGTGTTTCAAGAAGCAATTGCCTGATTCTCCAGAAAGTAAAGGGAGAGAAGTGCAGAGAATATGTCCAACAGGCTTGGGGGTCAGGAGGTCTCTCCAGCCTAAGACTTGGGGGGGGGCACTCTCCTGCAGGAGGCCAAGTTGGTGATTATTGCCCAAGCTCCAGAAAGCAGCGGGTAAAGTCACGTGGAAGGTGCTGTTCTGAAATGTGTTGCTTTCTAAAAATATGTGAGGAAAGCTATAAAGTCATTGCGCCCCCCCCCCCCCCCCCAAAAAAAAAAAATCAATCATCCACAGCACAATTGTGGATCCCAAGAGCTTGCTTAGATAAGTCTTGGGAGCGCAGCCACTTCGGGTCCTTTGGACAGGAAGAGGCTGCTGCAGAACTGGAAGCTTAAGCAATGCTTCCACATCCTCTTCAGCACCTTCTTGGAGTGTTGGCTGATGTTCACAAGCAAATTCAGCTGATGGTGCTGCACCCAAGGGACAAACAGCAGAATGAAATGACCCACTGATGGGCCATCAGGGGTGCTGCCTGCTTGGTTGTTCCAGTAGTAGCACTTTGTACCTGCGAAAACATTGGGATATTCTTAGCTTCTTTGTTTCTTGCCTCTTCCCACAGATGCAAAACACTGTAATCTAGCTCACATTTGTGTGTCGAGGAAGAAGGGCAGATCATGTTCTAGGTGGGTTTACACTGACTTTGGCTTTCTAAGCTCGTTCTAGGTCAAGTGTGGTTTCTGGGTCTGCTGCACAATTGAAGTCCCTGTTTTATGGTCACAGAAGGCTTGAGAGGGATTAATTTTTAATTGCACTAGTCTCCTAAGCATCCTCAGTTGTTCAAGGCTCTTGATCTTTTTGTGTTCCTCATCTGTATTAGCTGTTGGAGCCATAGCCTTGTTTTTGTGGCTCACCTAGTCCCCCACACTTATGTTAATGGAAGCATTTTGCTGCTGGTACTATGGGATTCCCTTTTAGCAAAATCCATGATGCCCTTCAGCTGAGCAGGATGTAATGACAGGATCACTGGGAACAAGACAAGAGGGGAAGCTGCAACTTCCCCCTTTATAAGGCACCACAAACCATGTTCCTACTGCCTGTTTGGTAGATGGCAGGCTAGATTTGGAGTTTAGTTTTGTAACCCCCAAACACCCTTGATCTTCCCCCAGGAAATTCTGCTGCCTTTTCCTGTCTGTGCTGAAATGGTGACTGCTTAGGCAGAACTCTGCTGCTGTCCTCTTGTTTTGCCTAGATGCAGTGTTCGATATCAGGAGAGCAATTGATTTACTTTGCTAATTACAGTACCGCACTCTGGGTGTAAACAGCAGCTGGGAAACCTGAGCTGCGCTGCTTGTAAACATGCCAGCAGAAGTGAAACACAAACTCTTCCTGTTCATGCTGCTGCAACCTGGGCAATGTCACAGAGGCTCCTTGTTGGGGTGGCAGGGGATGTCACAGCAGTTCCTGGCACATCTGCTGCTCCAGGGCTGTGCACTGCTACATGGAGAAGACCAGAGAGGCCATGCAAGAGGGTAAAAAAAGGTATTTAATTGGAGGGTCATATGGATGGGCTTTCTTCACCTACCATTTGGGTGGCTTGTGCTTGTCCTTGGTAAGAGCCAGTGTAGCCTTCTGGTACAGTAATGCTTGGCAGGATGAACTTTCTGCTTTCTGGTAGTATGGCCCTAGCTTACGAAGGGGTGCTTCTGCTATTGCTTTGCTTAAGTTGCTCCTACACACCTCTTAGTATGAGCTGTACAGGCAAGGTTTCAGACTTGGCTTAGCAACTGCCATGACAGTTTAAGTTGCTGCTCTTCCATTGGACAGCATTGGCAAAATGATTGCATGGGCACTTCTCCTCCTCATCTGTGGAGTGCTCAGTGGCCTCCTTCTCTCTTGCCGTCATAGCTAGCTGGGCTCTGACCTCCTGAAGCTCCAGCAGCGTCTGCCAGCTCTGCTGTGCTGTTCTGCTCCAGCAGGCAGTTATGAGTGAAAATTTATTTCTGAAATCTTTTTTTCCTTCAGATTGCCAGAGTAGCCTTCAGAGGTGTTTTCTGGGCAAGTAGGTGCCTATGGCAGCTGAGTTATTTCAGCACACACCAAGAGGTTGTTTAGCAGTAGAACTGGGTGTGGGGGGGAGGGGGGCCTCTGTTAAGGGACAGGACTGTTTCAGCTGTACTTGCATGAGGAATGCTTTACTAGTGTAGTAGGCTATGTTCTGTGACTGGGTAGGTGTAGCCAAGGGCAGGACAGGCAAAACATCTGTAACAAAGTTTTACTCTGGCCACATCTGTGTTACACCTAGGGAAGCTTTGGGGGATGTCCAGCAGGGAACCTGGGGGAAGAGGGGAGGCAGTCATGCAGTAACTGTGCTGCCTTAGCACTTCCCTGCCTTATGCTGTGCTGGCAGTTTGTGCAGTTGCATGCTGAACCAAATGCTGTAAAGTAACTTCAGGTAGAGGTCAACTCTGTGGTGCAGTTCAGCATGTGGTTGTGCAAGTGCTTTTGCCAAAGAAGGGTCAGGGACCATGTAATCTGGTACCACTGCCAGAAGAAGCACTCTGATCCTCTCGGATTGCTTAGAGGAGCAAGACAGTTCTGAGCTGGTGCTGCTCCAGTGTCTGCAGCAAAGGCAGCTGCTGGCCTGAATGCACGGGGTTCTGCTCTGCAAAGAAAAGGGAGTGATTTGGCACTGACCGGTAGGAAGTAAAATGCTGGTGCCCTTTTAGTCCTCCATTAGTAGTGAGCTTCTAGTACCAGTTGCATTCTGGTTATGTGATTGAGTGACATATTGGCTAAATACCTATGTTTGGACATGTAAATGTGACAGCCTGGAGCACTTGCATCTGACCTCTTAGGAAATTATGATGGATGGTTTTTACATTGCATAATATGCTCCTGTTCTGGCTGGACATCCAGCAGTTGTGGGCTCAGACTGGCCTAAGCAGTTTACTCTGCTTTTGGCAGCACTATGAATAGCATCAGGAACTGATCAAGCTGAAAAATAACCCAGTCCCCAAACAAAGTAGCTTGTTCTGGTTATTTTTCAGCTATGTGGTTCCCTACTGCAAGTCCATCTTGCAGTCATGCAGAGCATGCAGCAGCAAGTGGTGTAAGGGCTGGGATGAGAGGTCAGGGATTGGGCCTGCTCCTGTGGCAACCATGACACTGCTCAGCTTGTGCTGGACTTAGTGTACCTGGGGCAGGAGGTAACTGGTGTTACTCTTGTGCCTTTGAGATCCTGCCCGGATTCATGCCATGAAAGGCAGTCTGGTTAACAGCCTAAATGTAGGGTCAGTAGTTTGTTTAACATGACTTAGTTCCATGTTAGCAGCTTCTCATGTTCCTCCATCTTTCAGTGCCTAATCAGAGCACATTGGTTATGGATACAAATTCTGTGGGAGTGTTTTTGCCTCTCACACTGCCTCTTCCCATCTGTCCCCTCCCTATTGACATGGACTTAGCTATGCTAGCAAGAGGCCTGGTCCTTCTTGCTTGTCTTGGGACAATTGATCTTTAAAAAGAAAAAGTTCAGTCAAGGCTTAATTCCTGCAAGTGTACTGATACTTGTACTGCTCATGCCTTAATACCTGTGGCATTAAAGTTGGAGCTTGTGGCTTTATGCAGGTAAGAGGGGGGGGAAAAAATCTTTTCCTGGTGAGGGTGGTCAAACACTGGGATACCGATCCAGAGAGATGGTGGGATCTCCATCCTCAGTCTTCAGAACTGAAATGGACAAAGCCCTGAGCAATCTGATCTAAGTTGCTTTGAGCTGGGGGTAAGATGAAGTGATGTCCAGAGGTCCCTTCCATCCTCCAGTGTTCTAGGATTTTGTGCTTCTATTCCAGTGGGTCCTGGAAGGCACAAGTGTGTCTCTCTCTTGCATGGTCTGTTCAAAGATCACAGTTCTGGCTTGATGTGATCTGTTCTGGCAACAGTTTTGGTAGAGTGGGATTTCTGATGTGTTCCTAGTAACTGTCCTTGTGACAAGATTGGAATGCTGTTTCCTGCCTGGGTGTTGCAGTTAAGTTTGGACTATTTGGGACTGAAATCCTAGAGATGATGTTCATGGTCCTTTTCAGACCCACCTCATCCCAAAAGCTCACCTGCCTGACTAATCCTGTCTTCTGAGCAGAGATGCATGTGGAGGGAAGGGCTAGATACAGTGTTTCCTGCTTCCTGAGTAAAAACTGCAAAAGACTGTCATTCAGGCAAAAGAATTTGCCACTGCCCTGTGAAGGTGCCTAAGCACCCGGTAAGACTGTTGCAGTGCTGCTTGGCACCTCTGGGCATATGAATGGAAATGTGGCAGCTAGATTCTTAAAGTACTTCAGGCATGCATTCCTAAAATCAGCATCTAACAGACTTTATGGCTTCTTTCCATTTTTGTAGGAAAAAACACCAGCCTGGTCCAGACACTGAAACTTGTCAACTGATGGGAGCAAAGAGCTGAGACACTTGGCTGTTCTAGGACACTAAAACATAGGGTTTAACCAGAGTTCCCCCCACGTGGAGGCTTGCACCTGCCAAACCTTGTAGCATTCTTGGGAGGCTTTTCTATACCTCCTTTCCATTTCCAGCCTTTCACACATCATAGCATTTCTTCTGACTTTTGTTGCAAGCTAGCTCTGGCTCTGCCTTCTGCTTCCCCTTATGCTTTGATTTGGGTTATCCAGTGTGAGCTGCTGGCTGTAGACTGTGTTTCTGTATTTCTGCCTCAAGCTTCTGCTTGGAGGGTGTCTCTGGAATGTTATAACTGACCTGCTTTTTCTTTCTCTCACTGTCACTGTCTCCGATCTGTCTCTTGCATTCTCTGTTCTTCCCACCTCCATTACTGCAGGTTCATCATGCCTAGTGGCATATAAAAAGACTCCACCTCCTGTCCCACCTCGGACCACATCAAAGCCGTTCATCTCTGTCACTGTGCAGAGCAGCACTGAATCGGCGCAAGACACCTACCTGGATAGCCAAGACCACAAGAGCGAGGTGACCAGCCAGTCAGGACTGAGCAATTCTTCAGACAGCTTGGACAGTACCAGGACACCCAGCGTGACAAGAGGCAGTGTTGTGACTCCAGCTAGAGAGACTCCAGAGTTACCCCAGAAAAATGCAACTTTGAAAAGTGACAAAGGGACTCTGACTAGTGAAGAGCCTAAAGTGGAGAACATCCCCAAAAGAAAGCTGTCGTCCATAGGAATACAAGTATGGAATAGTTTGTTCTCCTTTATGTTCTAAGGAATGTCCTTAACCCATGCGTTTAGTGTGTGCATTGTGTAGCCAAATGTGCATCTGAACCCACCCAAAATACCAAAAGAAATTAAATGGCTTGTAGAACCAACTTACCATGTAGCCAGAGGGGAAATCAGAAATGAATAAGTTATTTTAGTACAAAATTTAAAAGTATCTTATAACGCAGTTGGAAACCTGTTAACTGGGTGAGTCTCTTTCTTTAAAGAGGCTTTTTGCTGCAAATATCCATGTGCTGATACTGTGGTCTTTACTATGTATTATTTAAAGTCAACTTGCTCTTTCTCCACCATGGTTCTAGAGACAATTTTCTTCTGAGGCAGACCCTTCTACTTAAGATCTATGTGTATTTAGGGCTTAAGTAGTGTGAAATGGTTTAAAAGGCTGTAGGCAGGAAGAAGTGTTCCCTCAGTGTCCACCATTCCCCTGTGTTGGCTGTCTGTGCCAACAGGTTGCTGCTTCTCTTGCCAGAAGTTAACTCTGCAAATCAGTGTGAAAGAGCTGTTGATTGTGCACTCAAATGAGAGGCAGTTCGGGAGTAGTGCAAACCCATGCTTTAATTGGCAGACTCTTAAGTCATCTGCAATTGTCCCTCTTGTGTGGACAGATTTCTCAGATATAGGTGGCTAACTACTGTAAGCATTGGCTCTGTCCCAAAGTCCTCATTCAATGCTGCAGGTTACAACCTGCAAATAGGAACTTCAGCACTTTGGCAAGTCTGAATGCAGAATGTGTGCTTTGTGGCCACCATTGTGACAGCACTGCATCAGTGCACACACGACACCCCTTCAGCTGTTGTGTCCCCGTTTTCATAACTCTCGCCCTCAGGCTTGTACACTTGCTACAGTTGGTTTAAAATCTTCTGTGCTCAAGCTGGGGTCAGTCCAGAGTCTCCCATCCTGTCTGTAGTTGAGTGTAGTGAGTGTTGTATGTGCTGGGAGCTCAGCCAGCACTCATTGTCCCTCCTTGATGATGCTGAAGCTCTGTATTAGGTTCTCCTTGGCTTTGCAGCAAGGCTGGCTGGCCAGTTAGGTGCATGTTGCACAACTAGTGGAGTACAACACACACTGAAGGGCAGGCAAAAGAACTCTTATTACAGAGGCTGGCTAACTTGGGCCCCTTCCCCCCCCCCCCCCCCCAGACTGTTTCTAAGCCATCTGCCTCACTGCCTGGATTTCCTTCCTAAAACCTCCTTAACCCTCTTATCCAGGGCTGTGGAGGGTGTCAGTCCCCAAGAGAAAGGAGACTGGGCTTTGCTGTCTGTCTTAATCAGATTGCTGCCCTCTCTTGAAGCTCTTAGTCTTTGCCTGTGGTGTATGCCACACACAGAGCTGCTCCCTCAGGAATACACAGCCCTTCCTAGCATGTTCCTGCCATGCAAACAGTGGCAGATGGCAGAGCTTGATAGTCTTCAGAGCAGATGCCTGGTAGGAGCCAGGCCGAATACAGTTCTGATACAGGGAGGCTGACTTGAGCAGTAGCCTTGTGCCTCTCCTAAAACGGCTCTGCACTTGGCATGTAGTGTCAGCATGCTGTGTGTTTGTGCAGTGCTGCTCCTGGTCGACTAATGTGAATTCCGGCAGCAAGTTCTTGTGTCTGTTTTTGTCTGTATCTTTTTGTTTAATAAGGTTGACTGCCTTCAGCCAGTGGCAAAAGAGGAGCCTCCTCCGCCAGCCACCAAATTCCAGTCCATCGGGGTACAGGTAGAGGACGAGTGGCGGTAAGTGAAAGACGCAGGCTTTTGTAATTCCTGCTCCTTTCTTTTGAAGTGCGCTTCCCACGCTTAGACCTTCTCTGCATCTTTGTTTCAATACGAATGGTGATGAATGGGGGGGGTCTATTGAGTGGTGTTCTCCGCAGCACATACCCACTGCAAAAAGTACTTATTCTGTAAACAGCCAAATCAATGGGAGTTTGAAGTAAAAGGGGGAAAAAAAGTCCAAGATATAATTATAGATGTGCGTCAGTCCTCTTGTCTGAATGGCCTATTGCAGTAAGCAGGCAACCTTATTTTGTCTGTCTGAATGTGTGGTGTGTTTGTGTGAGAGGAGGGGGAGGTTGTGGGGATGAGGTTCAGCTGCAGACATCATAAACAAATGCATTTTATTGTCACGTGTGAAGCCAACCAGGTTGAGTTCTGCCATCTAATGTTTGCTTTTCATTTCTTTAGAAACAGCCACTCTCGCAGTATGTCCTCCAAACAGGACACAGACTCTGACACACAAGAACCTAATAACTCTAGCTGTAAATCATCTGAGAGAAGCCTTGCTGAGTGCCCCCAACACAACAACTCTGTTAGTGTTGATGCCAGTACCAGGCAACCAGCCAAGCCCTCACAGATTAAGAGAAACCTCTCCTATGGAGATAACAGCGACCCAGCCCTGGAGCCTTCCTCTCTCCCTCCTCCTGACCCTTGGCTTGAGACTTCCTCCACCTCACCATCAGAACCAACGCAGCCAGGAGCCTGCCGGCGGGATGGGTACTGGTTTCTGAAGCTGCTGCAGGCAGAAACAGAGCGATTAGAAGGGTGGTGCCGTCAGATGGACCAGGAGACCAAAGAGAACAATCTCTCTGAAGAAGGTAGGTGTTGCCAACTTCTGGACACCAGGCTGGAACAGCCTAGCAGCTCCTCCTTTAAGAAGGAGTTGAAGCTGAATATTGGGATCAGCTTTCTGCAGTTAAACTGCTGGTAACCTGCAGGGTAGAGTAGAACATGAAGGTGAGTATGCAGCAAGGAACAATTTGTCCCTGAAAAGGACAGGAAGGGCCAGAAGGCATAGAACATGTCCCCAGCTTTTTCTTGCAGCTGGAGTAGGAAATAATACTAAGATGCAGCAGGAAAGACTTTAGGGGTGATGACAGCTTCTGACTGGTCAAGACATCTAAACACTTGAAGAGATTGCTTTCAGGGAGGCAATGGGATCTCTCTTCGTGCCTATCCTGTTATGTTCAAGCTGGCTTTTGAAAGTCTATTTGGCAGTGAGGCAGAGGGAACTACAACTTCTGAACCTGTTTGATCTGTTGAATCTGTGGACTTGTCCTCACAGCAAAGAGGCTTCTTCATATAGGCTACCTTCATTTAATTCATGCTAAATACACCAATACATGTGTGGTGAAGACAAGGCCATCTAATTGCGTAGGGTTCAGTCCCTGGGATGGTATGTTCTTTTATTTTCAAATGAGTAAACAAAACTCTGCTTCTTGTGGTGAAGAGAATGCATATGGTGTACACAGTGAAAATTTAGGTACTCAGTTGCAGAGGGCCTGATCTTTATTTTGGGCCTGTTTCAATTTTTTTTTGTTTGTTTTTGTTTTGTTTGGTGAAATGATGGTGAAACTCAGTTGTAGCTCACTGTTGCCAGGAGGTGGGAGCAGCTAATCTCAAACTCTGTTGCACTAAGATGCTGTACTGGCTGCAAAGTTGGATAGGCAGTGCTGGGGCTCTGCCTGCTTCAGGGCACAGGATATATGAGATTGTCCTTTTCCTGCCTGTGGCAAGAGTGCTGTCTTGCACACTGGGACTAGCATGGCATCATCTGTAGCATTAAGAGCAATCTGCTAGTAAATTATGTAATGAGAATTTAGAGGGTGTGGAGGGAGCCTGGCTTACACTTGCCAAATTATGTGCAGACCTTCAGACATTCAAAATTGATTCACTAGATGTGGCAGCAGGCCAGGGAGGGGGAAGGGCATCGGTTCATCTCTGTTCATGGAGCATTTGCATGCATTGTGGGTCTCCCAGTGCTCCTTTGGAAGGGAAAGGCTCATATGGCATTGTTTTCCATTAATGAGCAGAGGAATGTAGCCATATCCAGAGGCTCCTTGGATAGATACCCCCCTGAGAACAGCATAAAGTCCTGGATTTTAAGTGTCATGATTAAAAGCCATAGCCTGTTGATACTCGAATTCCTTCTGGGAAATGAAGGCTGGAGATTGATCTCCTACCTTTGCCACCTTTACCTCATATGTGAGTGGAAGAGCAGGTTATGATCTGTGAGCATGTGCCTGTAGATCAGGTCACTGAAGTTGTGCTGGTGGCTCGTCTGATAGTACTTTGAACAGCCTTCAGCCTTTCTTCCAGCTCTAATGTAATGATCTCGGTGCAGTTGGTCTGCTTTTGGACTGCCCTAGAAGGAGCAATAGTAGATGGCAGAGAAAGCCACTGACTGCAGTTTGAATAAAGCTTTCCCTGACAGCAGTTAGTTCTGCAGGGATCTCTGAAACGCCTTTTCTAATGAAACAGAAGAAGGAAGGTGTTTAAAAATCTCCAAGAATTCCTCAACTTAGCACTTCCTCAGCCAACTTTCTTCCAAACAGAAAATGTTGTTGTCTGCCACCCAAAATGGTTTCAGCTCTCCTGGTGACTGGTGGCAGAAGGACAAGGGGAAATCATTAAGTTGAGACAAGGGAGTAGCTCATCATTTATCATAGTAGGCTATCATCAGTGTGACTGTCCTAAAAGCGTGAAGAGGACAACTTTATTCACAGGACAAATGTAATTCCAATTAAACAATTGTTAGGAGACATCTTGCTGCATTTAACAATCTGTTTAACAAAGACTTTCTTTTTCTCCCACAGTCTTAGGAAAAGTCCTCAGTGCAGTGGGCAGTGCACAGTTACTAATGTCACAGAAGTTCCAGCAATTCCATGGACTCTGTGAACAAAACTTGGTGAGTCCAGATCTTTCTCCTGATTTGGGGGAGGGGGCTGCATTTGTCTAACCAGCACTGTAGGAATATAAGTGGTTATTAAGACTGCTGTCAGTGCAACAGTGCTGTACAGCGAAGCCAAAGCAGCTGTCTCCTGCAACCTGACAATCATGCCATGATGGATGAAAGCTGTTTTTGCACAGCAGCTGGGCAGTGGGAGGCTGACATCTTCAGTGTCTATTCTGAACGTGCAATTTTAGGCTGTCATTTGCTCAGGGTTGAGTGTTTACAATTCCTTTTGGTGCTCATGTGAGCACAGGGGAATCTCCCCTGAACTGCTGATCAGGGCACGCTAAATACACTGTCTGAGACTGAGTCTGAATCCTTACCTAGCCGTACTGCTGTGTGTCCTGGAAACAACCTCTTTATTCTTACTTTTAAAGGGCTTTTCAAGCTGAATCACAGAGGTTTTCCCCAAATAGGGAGGTGTCTGAAAAGCCTGCAGTCCCCCTCAAAATATGCTTGCTTTGCATGTGGATTATGTAGATGGCTTAATCATCTCCACAGGACTGTCCCTAGATGCTTGTAAAGCACTGCTTGAATTTGATTTCTTCAAATGTAATGCAAGGGTTTGCTCTTGCTGAGAACACAACGGGGCAACTTGGAGATGGGCGTGAGTCTGTGTAGGGTTTTGTGGGGAGAACAGGAGGCGGGTTCAAGTTTTTACTGTGTTACGGATTTTTGCTAACTTTCTCAGAGGTGAATTCCCCTTTACTTGAAAGAAACTTAGAGAAACTCAGGAAGAAGAGGAGGGGGTGAAGTGCTGAACATCTGCTTGCTGATCTCTGGCTGATCATAGCTGAGAGATTAGCAGCAACAAAAGTAGCAGCCAGGCTTTCAAGGCTCTCTGAGGTCCTCCTTCGACAGTTCATGTACTGACTTACCTCTGATCCCTTGTTTCTCTGAGACAATCCAGGGCTGCAATGGCAGTTCAGATGCCTCAGAATTGGGGAAATTCTGTTTGTATTTGGCAGAAATTTACTTTAGTACTTAATTTTTCAACCTAACTTGAAAATTACTGATACACTTCCAGATTGTTTTGCTGGGGAACGTAGCAGAATCACTTTGCTTGTGACCAGTTATATTTCTGTATAGTGGCGCAAGTTCTCCAGATGTTACAGCTGTGATGCACATTGCGTGCTGTCCAGCTCCTGGTTCGGTTATTACTCTGCCTGAATTCAGGATGTCTAAACAAGAAACTAAGTGTTCTAGCTCTGAAGCATATTCTGGGGGCCTTCACTTGGATGTGGCTGTGGGGTTAGTACTAGCCAGTGAAGCCTTTGGAAGAATGGAGCTATTGCTTTCTGCTATCAGGGTGCCTTTTCAGGATTCTTCTTTGGGCTCCTGTAAGAAAAATACCATCTATATCTTTAGACAAAGAAGTATTTGGCTGTGAATAATGGCCTTGTCTCTGTGCATTTAAGGCTGGTGTATTCTATGGGATCTGAAGTTTTAGTTATCAGGAGGGTAGAATTATAAAAGGTGAATTTGTAAGCTTCCCAGACTGCTCTAGTTGGCAGGGGGGGGTGTATTCTGTAATAAGCCTTTTTATGCTTTTTCCATGTAGAACCCTAATGCCAATCCCAGACCCACAGCTCAGGACCTAGCTGGGTTTTGGGATCTCCTGCAGTTGTCCATTGAAGACATCAGCATGAAATTTGATGAGCTGTACCACCTGAAAGCTAACAGCTGGCAGTTGGCAGAGACACCAGAGAGAAAGGTGAGTGTGGGGCAGTTCAGAGTGGCCAGAACACTTTACAGATGTTTGAGGTGTCAGAGGTCCTTCTGCTATTTCTGTCTGCAAACAAAAAAAATCTGTAAAATCTCTGCTGTCTCCCACTTGTGCCATGTAATCCCTCCATAATGTGTCTGCCTTTCATGATGCTTTTAACACTTGGTCAGGTAAGCAATTGCAGTGTTCATCAGCCATCCTCCCCATGCATGCAGGCACAATTTGCAGTGCATTAAGAACGTTCCCCTTGAGTAATAAGGGAAACAATTTTGTACAAGGGGGGAAAAAGTGTTACAGTGGGGAGATGACTGAGATGAGTAGTATATCCTTAGAGCAGTAATACAGAGGCCTCTAGTGTTAAGCACTGTATAAAAAAGTTGCAACTGTTCTGTCCTGAGTAGTGTAAAAAGCATCTGCTGGAACCTTTTGAAAATGCAGTGTGGGCTGCATTCATGGGCCAGGTTTTATGACCAGACTTCTGGGAGGAAAGTACTATGACTCTGGGTATATATTAAAATTTTGCGATTCCAGCATGAAGTCTGGTCTTCATGCTGTGTGTGCTAAGCTCTGATCCACAGCTGGGCCACAGAAGTAGGCTGTAAACCCCAGTCCGCTTAACAGAAGACCTCTGCACCACTAAATGCACAATGATCCACTTCTAGAAATTAGGAAACTGATTATATGATGAGTGCCTTGCTCAAGAACTGCTCCTGCTTGTTTCACCTGTCGCTCAGTCCTGTTGCTTAGCACTGCAGACTGAGAATCCCCACTGTAGAGTGTAACCTTCTGTATGTGCATTTTTATTTTATGTTTGGGTTTTTCCTTACTGTCTCCCTAAAGGAAGAGAAGAAACCACCCCCTCCAGTGCCAAAGAAGCCAGCCAAGTCCAAAACCCAGCTGAACCGGGACAAAGCCTCTGATTCAGACAAGCAACGCCAGGAAGCTCGCAAGCGTCTCATGGCAGCCAAGCGGGCTGCCTCTGTCCGGCAGAACTCGGCCACAGAGAGTGCAGACAGCATCGAGATCTACGTCCCCGAGGCACAGACCCGCCTTTGAGCAGAGGGGCAGAGGAAGGAACCGCGTGGCTTTTATAAGTCATTAAAAAGGAAAAAAGGTTCTCGCTAAACTAGTGTGATTTATTCAGTCTAGAGACAATGAGCCATCCTTGAAAAGGGCTCCTGAGTTGGCTTTTTTCTCTCAGCTTTAAGTAATGAAGATTTTAAAAAAACAAACAAAAAAAAAACCAACAAAAAAAGAAAATTCCCCTCTCGTTTTCTCTCACTGGCTGTGGTGTTGCTGAATGGACTGAACAGACTCCTGGAAACTCCAGCCCCTCAACTTGGAACTTCAGTCTTTTTACTTGTTCTATCTAATGAGAATTATTAGCTTGTTTACAAGAAGAGGACAACAAAACATGAAGCCTTGAGCACTTGCAATGCTGTGTTCTTCCTCCTCCTCACCTCTGTTCTTCCTTCTCATCCTTTAATTTTTTCCTCCTTCTGCTCCCTTTCTCCCACCTTTTGCATGGCTTCGTTTACTGTGTTAGAAATAACCTCTCTTCCACAGAGCTCCTGAAGAGAACACCTATTCAGTGTGTACTACTGTTGCACTCTGCTAGCAAGCAGCCTTTCTTGATTTTTTTTTTCCTTTTGATGGGGATGGTGGGTGGGGGGAGGATGGGTGGGCAGGGACAGGGTGGCGGGTTTGTGTTCCTCTATTTTATTGAAGTGAGAAGATGAGAGGATCTGTAGAATGTAATGCAGAGGTGTTGAAATGCAGCCCAGAAACAAACGTGCAATAAGCTGGCAAAGGGGGAAGGGGCAGTGTTTGGTCAGCTGATCCCAAGAGGAAAAATGTACCCTACTCCCAGCACAGGAGGGGAGCTGGAAGGACCGTGGAGAAAGTATGGGCATGAGCCACACACACTTTGCTTTCATTTTTTCTCCCCTTCCCTTAATTATTTCCCTTGAATTGCTTGTTGAGAAAGAAGCTGCTACACTGGGGGACCTGTTTCAAAGTGGGCTGGGGCAGGGGGGGGTGTAATGGTGTTACAGGGTGGGAGGACTGGGTTTTTGTACAAAGAGGAAGGTAAGGGTGGCTGATGGTAGGCTGCCTGCCTGTATGTATGTGTACATATGCACATATACACTTAGTACCTGTACATTTAATTCATACACACGTATACATGCCCATACACACAGTGCAGATGGTGTATTAAAAGCACCTTGGTGAGAATGGGCGCATGTATAGCATATATTTTTACATGTACTATATCTAGATGTGTGTAAAAGTGTGTGTAAAAATATATACCCTGTGTGTAATCAGATGACTATTTTTTCCTTATCTCCCTGCTCTTTGGGTAGAGGAAGGATTGCTAAATATTTTTTAGCCCATTTTCCCCTTTATAGGCCTCCTTTTCAGTCTGGTTTCTTGAAGCCAGGACTGCTGCCACTGAATTCTTTGCCGCCCCCTCAAAAATAAGCATTTGGCCCCATGCTGGGTGATCTCACTGGGAATTTTTTTCGTTCATTTGCTTGAACGAGTTGGGAGATCTTGTGCTGGGGGGGTGGGGGAGGAATCCCAAAGAAGTTTCAACCAGGGTATTGGTGATGCAGAAGGCAAAAAATAAATAAAACTAAAACTCTGAATGATGTCTGAGTGAACATTGTATATTGTCTGTGCATATGTGCTATTAGAGACTTCTGCCCACCTACCATAAATCTCATAACATGAAATTAGATCCCCTCAAAGTTTTGGCCATAAATAATGTGACTCAAATTCAGCATTGGTCTTAATCTTTGTGGGTAGAGATACTGACTTGCTGGGTTGCACTGTATGTTTTTTTTTTTTTTGGGGAGGGGGGGGGTTGTAAGGCTTTTGCAGGTTTAGAGATCTCTAGTGCTTAAATTGGGAACACCATGGAAATGTGAGTCATTTTTTACTTATGCTTCCAAAAGTAGCCAGACTGCCAGGTTGACTGGTCCAGAAAATTGCTTTTTCCTGGGCCGGTAGTCTGTGGGCAGTAGCCCATCTTCTGAGTTGTCAAATGATCTGCTCTTATCCCAGGGGCAGAGATCACTTTTCCTGCTGTTCATCATCCTAGGTGAGTTGCACTGAGAGCTCGGGGTGTATTTCCCAGGGTCTAGCCAGGATGGGTGAAGCGGGATGTCGATGCTGACTGCACTGCATTGCTAATCTCCTGAGCGAGCCTGGATATCTGGAAGCAAGTGTGTGTGTCTGCCTGACTTCCATTCTGTTTCCTTGCCACCTTGGAGGACCAGAAACTACAGCAGCAAGGACAGCTGGCTGACTTACCATAAAAAAATAAACAAATACAGTCTCAATTCATAGCTGTCTGCAGTTTTTCCTCCCTCGGCATGCTTGTTTGGTTTTTAATGGGTTTCTTCCCCTTCTAGGGCAAACTGAAAACTTTCAAATGGTTAAAGTGGTGTCTATGGTTGATGGCTGGAGATTGAAGCAAGATTGTTGGTGTTCTGGAGGGATGTGATGTCTGCTCCAACCGCGTGCCTGTTGCGGGTTGGCAGTGCTATTTCTTAGGTAAGCCGGTTCCCCTGTTGCTCTGGCACTCTGGTGGCATCCAGAGATGGGGCTGTGTGTGCAGCTTAGATCCTGCCCCTGCTTAGGGTGACAGAGCAACGGCTGATGCCTCAGCTTGCAGAGAGGTGCCCATTTCCCCCACCTGCTCTTGAGTCTTGGCAGTAGGCAGGGAGGAAAGGTCTCTAAATTGCTGAAGCAGAGGATGCGAACTTCATGCTTCAAGCTTTGTGCTTATCTCAAGCCAGAGGTCCACCTGGCCTTGAGGATGTGGACACCAGAATTGTCATCCCATTAGTGCAGCAGTGTGGTGTGGAGAAGAAACGAGATCATGTGTTCCTCATCTGATTAAACTTGCTGATCCATTTGGGTTCCAGTGGTTGAAAGAGATGTCTTGAGATATTCTTAAGAATGTTGCTGTAATTAAAAGGACTGAAGTACATTAAATCTGTCAGGGCTACACCAACACTCTTCAGTCTAAAAAACCCCTCCTTGAAGCTACTTAATAGAGGTTTATCCCCAATTAAGACAATTTGGAATTTTTAATCTCAAACTGAGCTTTTCTGATAGTGCAGTTATGCTGTTGAACCTCACATTCCTGGCTAAAGAAACTCAGCATCTGAGGAGTCCTTTTCTCAGATGCCCTCCCCCCAGCACTCTGTAAATGTCAATTTAATTCCTCAGGAAGCCTTGGGGAAATGAAGCCTTGTGTTTAAGCCGATGTCTTTTGCTAATGGAAATATCACTCAAAGGAAAACAGTCTTTCTGGTGCCTGCCTACCTCCTTCAGTTTGTACTGGGAGCTGCCCAGGAGCCCTGTAGGGGGGAGTTTGTACCAAGCTCCAAATAGAAGCTGGTGCTTCAAGGTCTGGAACGAGGGTCCCAGACCAAGCTCCTGTGATTTTTGAGAGCTAGGATTTGTGCTCAGTTAGATGTGGGTATGGTGGATGGTGTAGCCAGGAGCCTTTGCTGTAAGCAAGCATGGCTTGGGGTGAGTTGTCCCTGGTGAAGTGCTCCAGCTCAGCTGACACTGAGCAGCAGCGGCCAACGCAGTTGAGAGCTGAGCCTGCACCTCCATTCCCTGACCTGGGTGCTGGGAAAGAGCCAGGGAGAAGCACCTGGCTGTTTGGGCCCAAAGACCGGTTATGCTACATCTTGTCTTTATATTGGGTTTATTTCCAGGCCTGACTGCTGCAGTTGGTATGAGTTTCCCCAACTATTGCTTTCAAATAAGAGCTGCTTTTGTCTTGGCTGTGTTTTTAATGTAACTTGTTTGGAAACAACTGTCTGCCCTGTGATGTAGATGTTCCTGGGAGTAGCATGTTCTGCTGGACTGTCTCTGGGAGCCCCTTAACACCATCTCAGCACCCTCTGCCCCATCCAAGTATCCTACGCAGCACCAAAAATTGGGACTGGCATGAAACCAAGCTTGTGCTGAGCAGGCCTCTTTGCAACAGGAGCCTAAAAAAGTGGTGGGGGAAATTCTCCCTGGATTATTCAATTCAGCAGGTAAGAGGAGCATGACAGGAAATCAGAGTGTGAGAAAGATAATTGTTCATCCCACCCCTGGCAAGCAGGTCCTCGGGGGGGGGGGGGCGGGGCCAGGACCCTTGTGACCCATAACTTTGTTTCTCTCTTTCACAAAGTGGCTCAGCCTAGGGGTGTAGTTTGCCGGAGCGCCTGCATGACACCATGTGCTCACTGCTCACATCGGTAATGGGGGATGCGTCTGGCTGTGAGGGTCTCCCTAAGCCTTATACCCCCCCCCATGTGTGTATTTTTTATGGGAAGTGTTGGCTCTGTCACGAAAAGTATGAAAACTCTGTGTTAACGAGGCTTTTTTGAACTAGAAGCAAACGTGAGCATGTGCTAGACAACTGGATGGGGATAGCAGGAACAGGACTTTGCTGCTTCCTGGGACCTCCTCCTCGCTGAGGAGCGTGAGCCCCAGCTGCCGCCCAAGCAGAAGAGAGAGCAAGTGACGGTTAGTGCCATCTCTGCTGTGGCTCTCAGCCATCATGTTCATGGCCTATCACTGGGCAGGTATCGTGTTCCTGATCTCGCTGCAGATGTGCGGTCACTGCTTTGAAGGTACTGTGCATGCGTGCTCAGCTTGCTGGCTGCCTAAACTCCTCCAAGGCCTTGACAGAAGCTGGGGGAGAGGAGACATCCCTATATTTGGGTTTAAGCAGTGCTGATGAGGCAGGATGACATGAAGGCACCTGCTGCCCCATCAGCCGTCTCAGAGCCCTGTCGGGACCTGGTTTCCCATTGCCCCTTCTTGGGGCAGGTGGCAGCATGGGGGTGCTGCCAGCCCCTTTGTCAGGGGCCTCGGTGAGGCTCTGCCCAAAGCCTGCCCCAGGCCCTGTGCTTGCAAAGCCAAGTGAGGATCCCCAGGGGATGGCCGGGAGAGGGCAGAATCAGCTCTGCAAATGTTCCTTAAGGCTGCTGGAGCTCTGGCACATGTGCTAGTTCTCATTTGGGCTGCAGAAAGCCCGAGCCCAGAGCCTGTCCGGGGGGGTGGTGTTGGCACAGAGGTGCAGGTCTGGGCACACAGAGGGAGAACTCGGGGCCGGAGGGAAGAGCACCAAGCCCCGCATTTGCTGGGTGATCCATGCATCCTCGTGTGGCAGGAGCTGTGTGCCAGGGCTTGGCTCTGCGGGGACTGTGGTACAAGGTGTTGGTGGGGGAGAAGATGCTAACAAACAGATGAAATGGGGGCAGGCCTGCTGGCTGCTAGCCCTGTGCCCAGGTGAGCACTGGAGCAGGCGCAGAAGCTCAGGGCCCAGCCTTGCCATGGTGCTAACGCTGGCCCTGCAACAGCGTTTTGTGCTGCGATAGGTGCAAGCACCATGTCCCTGCTGCTCAGAGTGGTGAGGCTGGCTGCAGCTGCATGCCAGCTGTTCAAGGGATGGCATGGCTCTGGCCCTTACAGCACAGCCAGGGGGTCCTGCAGGGCCATTACCCCCCCCCCCCAGCTGCCTCTCTTTGGGGTCATGCACCCCAGCAGGTACCCCCATGTCCCCTGTACTGCTGAGGCAGCCTTGCACAGCCCCTGTGCCCATCCAGGCTGAGGGATGCTGCAGTCCCATTGCATGCTCCAGCCTGGGGCTGGGGCAGGACTAAGCCCAGGGCCCTGGAGCTGCTGCAGCAACTGCTGCCCATTCCCTGCTGCCTACCTGGGCTCAGGACTTGATGGAGAACTGGGGCCTGCTGCAGCCTGCTCTGCCCTGGGCTCAAGCTGGCACAGCCGGTCACCTCACACCATGTGCTTTTTCCAGCCCAGGAACCTCCATGTGCAGCAGAGACCTCTGGAAATTTTAACTTCTTGGCTGAGGGACAGGCAGTGATGCTAACTCACATCCCCAGCGCTGGCAAGGAGGGAGAGAAAATGCATTGCTCCTCCACTGCCAACAGATGCTGCTCCCAGTGCCTGGGACCAGGGCAAACATGGTGGGAACATATAATGGTTGGCAGGCCAAAGGAAGGTGGAGTAGATGCAGACCAGTGCCAAGTGCTGGCCCCCTTCTCCTCACACAGAAATGCTCCTTAGCCCTTTTAAACCGCTTTGGCAGGAGCTGCTAGCTAGGCCTGGAGCACTTCAGCACTCAGCATTAACAACAAAGGAGCAGGACACCAGCCATTCACCCAAGAATGACTCAGTTCATCCCAGGGCTGAGGCCTTGTATTTAAAAATAAACAAACAGAAGAAAAACTGAAAAACTTTTATTTGACAACAGAACAAACAAGAAGTTATTTACAGTAGTTTTCTGCTCCATAAGTTTTGATCTGGTACTTCCCCCCACCCCATCTCCTTCCATCCTGTCCTCTAGGGCAGCTCCTGTGCCTGGTGCAGCACAGGACCTCCCCAGTCCTGCTCTGCTTTGACTGGGGCAGAAAAGGGGAGATGAGGGAAAAGTATCCCGTTCCCACCCGCACAGATGAGACAGCACTGGAGGATGGTGGGAAGAAAGGGCTACTCAGCTCCAGGGTTTGCCCCAGAATGGAGGCAGAGGGCAAAGGCCATAGTCCTGCCACCGTGGGAGACGAGGACGCACTGTGGCCATCAGCCCAGGGCAGCGCTGCCCTCCTGCATCCTTCCCAGCCGGGGAGCAGTGGTGCCCCGCGCTGCACAGGGGTGCTCAGCCAACGTGACGCGTCGCCATCAAACCTTTCCACGGCCCATGCCGGCGCCTGAGAACTCACTCTGGTCTCCCCCTGTGCCTCCTCTGCTGTCGCCTTTCCTCAGAACAAGAACGGGGGGGGGGGGGGGGGGGGGGGGGGGGAAAACACACGCACACACTCTCCAACCAGTGCTTTTCCCTGCCAGGCCCGCTCAGCCCACAGCCCCCTTGCTCCATCCTGGTGCCGCTGGCTCCAGCCACCGTGCTCGAGGGGAGCATCAGGTCCTGAGGACATTAATATCTCTATTCATGCAACTTAATAATCAGGCTAATAACCTAGGATTAGTGTTTCTTGGGATAGATAATATAGGTGTGTACATATCGCTATTTAACTTACATTTTACAGTGAAACAGCAATATCTCCGCCCCAGGACCTCTGCAGCACCTAGGGCCCTGGCTCCCACTCGCCCCCGGCACTGGTGGGCAATGCCCAGCAGGGAACTGCCCTGGGTCCCCAAATCCCCCCCAGCCAGGGCAAGCAGGGCTGGGGCATGGGGGGGGGGAAACCAGTCCAGCACCCAGCAGACACCAGCTTGTCATTAGAGGTCCCCAGCACGGCCAGGCATAACTGCACACAGCCCTCAAGAGGGAAGCGATGTGAGGACTTGAAGCATCCTGTATTTCACAGGCAGCTCATCAGCACTGCCCTGGCTAAAGACAACTCTGCTTCCCGGGACTGCCGTCTGCAGGCTGCGAGCGTCACGCTTGCAAAACACCCAGACTGCCCCTGCTCAGAACAGGCCTCTTTCCAAACATAAAAAAAAAAAAAAAAAAAAAAAAAAGTTGGGTACAAAAATTTCACAGTCTCAGATTTGCATCCCCCCCACCCTGCAGCTGCCCGTGGTCAGCGTTTCCCAGGCTCTGCATGGTGCGCTCTGTTCCAGGACACAACGTGCACATCTTCAGCAGGACCTCAAGAGAAACATAGGGAAGCTGTGGAAATGCTTGTTTAAAAAAAAAAAAAAAATTATATAGTAAATCACAATTAAAGGGAAAATGTTTCAAAACAAACTTGCTAAACAGCACCATGGAGATTTCTACTGGCAGCATCTGTAACACCCTAAGACAGAAGAGGAGGGTCTCACTTTTTTCCATGCGAGAAAATGCCACAGACTTCAGGTTTCCAGTTCATTTGATCTTTGTCCTTCCCCAAGCAACGCAGCCAGCACGAGGTACCAAAAAGGCCCTTCACAGAAAAGGGGAAGAAGGTAGGAAAAACCCAGGAGGAGATCAGAGAGCTTTGGGAGAAAAGCTTTTCATCCATAATCCTTAAAAAACAACGACATGAACTAGGAATAGAAAAAAGTTTCTCTCTGTCATGCCCTGAAGAAACAGTTTTGGCTGGACCCTTGTTTAGAGGAAAGAAAACGAAGAAAGTCAGCAGGTTTTCCGAGGGGGCTCCACAGCCTGACACAGTAATGGACAGTTGTGGCAATGAGAGGTCAGTTATCTGCAAAGGTCCTTTCACAACGGCTAAACTGCTGTGGCTGCATCCCTCCGGCACCTCCCGAGGCACCGTCCTCGCCGCGGCTGGTGTGGAAGGGGCCTCTGAGGGAAGCTGGCTATCTCCCGAGCACGTGGGCACCCAAAGGATGACACGGTAGGACGATCCTCCCTCTCCCCGGGCCGACGGAGATGCCGGAGCCCCTCGGGATGCAGAAGTCCGCTTTTGAGATGCGCCGGTTGGGGAGGTGCAGGCCCCTGCCAGGGGAACCCCCGGCCTGGCCGGAGGAGAGGGACCCGCAGCCGGGAGGGGCCGGGTGGCCCCGAGGCAGGGCAGCCCGGCGGGAACCGGCCTGGGGGCGTTATTTGGAGACAGAGACTCCCGGGGGCTCAGTCTGCGGCGGAAGGGGCAGCTGCCCGCTCTGCCTCTGCGACTCCAGCTCGGCCGCTTTCTGCAGCGCCACCTCCACCAGGAGCTGGAAGCTGCTGAAGTCATCGCCGAAGAGCTCGGGGGGCGTCGGGGGCGGCGTGTTGAAGAGTCCGCTCGTGGGGCTGGCTGCGTCGGCCCGGGCCAGCAAGGCCATGGTGCTGCCGGCGGCGCCCAGCTGCGGCTTGGGGTGAGGGTCCGGCTCCGCTCGCTGCGGGCCGGGCTGCTTCTCCCTGTCGGGGCTGCGGGCGCTCACCACCGTGAGGTTGCTGCCCAGCGCCTGCGCGGGGTGGCACAGTACCTGCGGGCACACGGACATCGACAGCATCTTGGAGGCCCCTGCGGCCGCGGCCGTCACGGGAGGTACCACCAGCACGCCGGAGCCCGCGGCAGCCCCTCGCGGCAGGGCCACGTCGCCGGCTTTGCCCCCTCGGCGCGAGATGGTGAACTGGTTGGGGTCCTTCCCGTCCTTGCGCAGCATGTCGGGGAGCAGCCGTCTCCTGGCGTTGATGAACCAGTTGCAGATCTGGGAGGGAAGAGAGGAGCGCAGCGCGGTCAGGCCGGGGGCCGCTGCCACGGGACACGCCGGAGAGCTGCGAAAGCAGGTTGCGGCAGCGACGCGCCGAGCCAGCAGCGGCCTCGCAGGAGCGGGCGAGCCCAGAGCTCCTTCCCCGTGGTACCTCCTTCCCCTGAGCTCCGGCGAGGCAGAGCTGCTCCCGGCTGGGGCTACCCGGGCCGCTCACGGAAACCACAGCGCCAGCTGCTTCCTGCCTGCCACCTTCTCTCGGGCAGGCTGGGCTTCCCTTTCCTCAAGGCACAACCCGTTGCTGGCACGCAGACCCAAAGGGTGCCACGCTCCTGCCACAGCCCTGCCATCGCGCAGCCCCCCTGCAGCAGCAGCTTGCGGCTCTCCTCCGGGAGGGACGGCTGCCCGGCGCACGCGGCAGACGAGTGCTGGCCCATCCACGGCGTGGCCAGCACCTCCTCACCCTGCGGTGCGCTGAACAAACGGTGCCCAGCTCAGCTTAGGGGCTGAGCCGCTCTGCGAACCCAAACTAGGCTACACAAAGCCCATGGGGACACAGCAGCTCTTGGACAGAGGCTGCCCAAGCCGCAGGAGAAGATGGGCACAGCAACCCCCCCAGCGTGGCCCCACAACCCTGGAGACTCTGACAGTGCCCTGCAGCGCGCAGCCAAAGCAGGGCAAAACTCACAGCATCCTCCCAGTACTCCCAACGCCCCCCTGACCGGAGGAGATGGGATTTGCACAGAACCAGCTCAGACATCAACGGACTCCAGAAACTCTCCGGTCCGAGTCCAGAGGGAGTTTTCCTCCTTTTGGTTGACCAGGTCCCTGCTCTGAGAACGTCAGCATGCACAACACACACTGACATACATCAGCAGTGCCCCGACCACACGTACCGGTGCCAAAACGCAGCCAGCTCTGGAGGGGAGAACTGAGGCTGCGAAGAGCAGACTGACTGCTAGGCAGCTGCCTGGATGGGAAACCCTAAATCCCAAACTGTCAACTCGTAGAGCTGTGGCCCCTCACACCCTAATTGGGTGGCAGGGATTATAAAAGTATGTTAACACATTTCCAGGCCTCCTACCAGCTAGTAAAGCTATAGTGAACTTTTTAAAGGGACTTCCAAACATCTGTACACCAAAGATGCAGAGCTCTGTGGCTACACCTCTGGAAGCCCCTCTGAAATGCAGCTGCCATGTATTCAGTCTCTGCTACGTATTGTTTCAGGGACTTTATATTAAAAAGTTACATTAAAATAACTGACTTCTTCCTAGAAAACAATTAGAAGAAAATAAATCAGGCAAAAAAAAAAAAAAAAGACTGACCTTTCCCAAATCAACAACCATGTAAAGTATTTCCCCTGGGGAGAGAGAACTTACCACAGCTTCAATCACAGCAAGATCTCAGTTGTCTTTTTTTTTTTGTCTTTAGGACAATATTTGGCATTTAACACCCTCAAATACACCAGTGTCACCTCCTTTTCCCTTCCAAACATGCTCTCTTACAAGCCTTAGCTGAGCACCCTTGACGTGATCTTGCAATCCCATGGCCATCAACAGCTATAAATTGCCAACCAGACGACTGGACTCTCTGAACAAAAAGCCCAACCAACTCTATGCAGCTTCAAGGGCAGCTTCCAAAAATCCTGCGGGATTCCCCCATCCATGCTTGTTCTTTCCAGCATTTAACTTCATTTGGAGAATGTGACCAAAGAGATGGACACAGGCAAACACCCAGGTGAAACCCAGGGCATCGTGTGGCATCACTCACACCAGGGAGCTGGGATCTGCCTCGGCAGCTCTCCTCCAAGGCAAGAGGGCTTATTTTTTAACATAGCCGTTGCTCTGCCCCACCACCAACCAGCACATGGTGAACCATCACTTTAGACCGCCTCTGTCCCCACCAACGTCATGAGAGCAGCATATCCCGCAGGGCCCACAGCAATCTCAGGGAGGTAAAGGCCTGGGCCCCACTGCATAGCCCCCTCTCTCAAAAGCACAAGAGCATATGCAGAGGAGCCTCCTGGCTACAGGAGCTTGACAGGCTGCAAAGCTTTTGTCTGGGCAGCCTTCCCGGGAGCAGGCACAGCATTCTTATCTCCAAACTTTTTGCAATGGAGATACGTGGCTTCCCGGTTTCCCTGGAGACCCAGGGCTGCCGTGCTCGTACTCCCTGGCTCCAGTTCCAAACGACAGTTGGACCGGGGAGGGGGGATACATAAATAAGTGGAAGCCATAGGCCCCTGCTCAGTCAGCAGCTGCAATATAACATTGCTCTCGAGAGGCTCCTGCCAAGCCTAGGCAACTGGCAGGGGTCGGATCAGCCGCACAGTGGTACTGCCGGATCAAACCTTCCCCACAGGCTGCCCTCAGCCCGGAGAGAGGAGGAAAACCCTACAGTCACTCCAGATCGGGCACTTCAGTTCCCATCCCAGCCCCTGTTTCCCCAGTCAGAGGTTTCCCAGCTGTCTCCTGTTTGTACCAGTTGGGCTGCACACTTAAGATGGCCCAGTTAAAGCACAGTGGATGGCCACACACAACTGGGGAGCAAGAGAAAGCTGCCCCACTCCTCCTCCTGCCTTTGGAAGGACCAGCGCCAAGGGATGCAAAAGCACATCTGCAGCGGCACCACCTGGGAAACAGCTGCTGGAGCTGGAGGGGAGGAACCATGCTGTAGGAAGTCCCACACCTCCACCCCAAGAGGTTTCTCCTCCTAAAACAGAGGGCAACCGAGCAGTCTCATGCCAAGTTATACCACCCCCGCAGCCAGATTTTCCACCCCTGCCTCAGAGCAGCGGGCAGGAGCAGACACGAGGCCCAGCTCCCGAGCAGCCCATGCCCACAGCTGCACGCGCACACCCAGTGCGCAGCCTGGTACCCATCCCTCAGCCAGGAGAGGACTCACAGGCCTGTCCTTCCTCAGCAGGGAGCAAGAGGATCAGGGGAGCACATCCTGGCTGAGCTGTGTCTGAGCAGGCAGCGCTTTCCCAAGGGCCAGCACTGCTCCAAGGTCTCTGTGCTACCGTAGATGTCACCTTAGACTTACAGAGAAAACCAGTGATAGCCCCTTGCTGGGACTGGGAAGCACCGCAGGGCTGAGATTCCCCCTCCCGGGAAGGGCATAGGTGCAACCTCTTCACCAGGCAGCTGTACAAGGTAAACAGCTCGCTCAGTATAAGAAATCCCACCTATACTCTCCTGCCTCTCTAAGCAAGAGATCGGCACCTTCTCACTGCTCCCTACACTGCAATGGGGCAGCGTCTCCCCACTGTCAAAGGCTGCCATGTTTCAGCCCAGAGGTGGCTGCGTTTTGGCAGCAGGAACGCCAACAGCACACACTGGCTGCAAGGGTATCCCACACGCACCAGCAGCTGGTGCGGAGCAAGGCCACCAAACCTCAACACAGCGCCAGGCACCCACTGACACCTTGCTCCTGCGTGACTTGGTGCCTAAGAGCTCACGGCAAGGAGAGCTGGGCACCTGCCAGGTCTCACTGCAGCACATCACTGCCATGAACTCTCGGGCGTGACTGCAGCCCACCTGCAGAGCCAACGCACGCGTCCTGCCCAGCAAGGTAAATCCCAACGTGGCCGAGAATCCCAGCACACCAGACACCCGCTGCGCCATCCATGAACAACCTTCCCCACCGCACAGGGCCACAGTCCAGGACAATCCAGCTTTGCTGGGCCCCAAGGCCATCACAGTCCCACCCAGGCGATCCAGCTCAAGCCATCCTAGGACCACCAACCTTCCCTCAGAGCAGTGCCCCAGTGCCTGGCCAGAGATGAATCTGTCACGCAGCCAGCATCTAAATAAATAAAAATTAAAAAGAAAGTTTGCCTTGCTGGTCAGGGAGAGGGAAACCAGACAGACTGTCACAGCCCACACACCAGTGTCTGGGCCACAGCTTGGATTGCAGGCCAGGGCTGCACTGAGCAGCAGGGAAAGGAGAAGCACGGTGCAGAGGAAGCCCCAAGGAGAGGAGCTCAGCCACAAATCCACTGGCGGTTGCCTGCTCCCCGCTACACAAGAGCCATTTCCTACACTGCACTGCTCCAGGAACCAGAAGAAAGAGCAAAAGCCCAGTTGCTCTCTGCTCCCGGCAGACTGGGAGAGGAGCCACATGGCCCTGGGCAGGCAGGATCCCCCCTGCCTGGGGGTTCCTGGCCTTCCCACGGCTCAAAGCGATGCACAGCTGCAGGTGAGCCAGCCCCAATCCTGCCCTCCACGGTAGAGTCAGGTCCTCCTCACCACCCTGACACAGCAGGACAGGCAACACCGCAGCCACAGCCTGGCCAAGGCTTGAAGGAAAAGCACTCTTGGCCTCCACCATTACCCAGGGCTCCCCAGCCAGGCTGGGCACCTTGCACAGGCACTCAGCACCACAATGAGACCACCAGTGCTAACAAGCAGCATGGCAGGGCAGCCCTCCTACATGGGAGCCCTGCAGCTGGGTTGTGTTCCCCTTAATGCAGCCAATTTACTGGAGACAGGTGGGCAAGCTGCTGCTGAGTGCTGCTGGTGGTCCACCTGAGGTCAAAGCCCATCTCACCCCCAGCCCTGGATGGCTCTCACTCTCCTGGAGCAGTTTTCTCCTGTCCAGAGTTTTTCCAAAGCTCTGACCTGGCAAGTGGAGAGGGGGCTGCACTGGCCCCTTTGCTGGGGGCTGCCTGGGGAAACAGGATAAAGCAGCACTGGCTAGAAAGCCCCATGAAAGCCCTCACCCACAGCAGCTTTTACCACGGGGTATAGCTTAGTTTGTCCCTGCCTGAGTCACTCCATCTTCCATCCAGCCAAAAAGCTCTGCTCCATCTCTGCCATAAAACAGGTCCCTGGTACACACACCTCTTCCAAAAAGGGGCTGCCCACGTAAAGGTATTTTTGCTTCCATGCCATTCCCTGCCTCCCTTCTGCCAAACAGGTCACAAGGACCAGCAGAAGCAACAGTTCGAGCCTGCCAAGTCCTTCGGGATCTTCATAAAAGTTCTCTGAGGCCTGTCCCAAGCGCTGCCACAGTGTCCTGCTGAGTGGCCCCAGCCCGTCACCCTAACCCCACAGGCAGCGCCAGGACGTGTGTGTGTTGCGGCTGGGCTGCAGGGACCGATTCTTACCTGCAGCACAGAGAGGCTGGTCTGTCCAGAGAGGCTGAGCTTCTCCTGTTCGGAGGGGTAGGCATTGAAGCGGTGCTCGTACAGCCAGTCCCGAAGGATCTTCACGGACTCCTTGGGCAGATTTCCCCTTCTTTTCCTCTTATTTGACTGAGACAGGTCCAGAGATGTGGCGCTGTCGTCCTCCCCGAGGTCACTATCCGACATGGTGGAGCTGCCTGCAGATCTTTCCTGGCTAAAGCCTAGTAAGGTGGAAACCAAACAGCACACATCACGTGGTGTCCCAGCTAGGGAGTGGGGAAACGGGGGTAAGGACATAGCAGTACAGTGCCCCTCACCACCTCAAAGGCGTGAGGGGGGGGTCAGCCTGCCCCACTCCTAACCGGGGGTAGGAATAATCCAGGCACATTCACAGGGTAACATCTCCAGAGGCCAACCCCCCCCTCCCAGGAGAAGAGAAGCTACAGGCACTTGTAGAGACAACGATCCACCCCACGTCACATTAGTTCGCCTGAACAGAGCCCCTGGAGGTCTGCAGAGACTTCATGGGCCGAAGTGAAGCGCACGCAACTTGAGTTGAACAGGAGCTACTCGCAGCAGGCAAAAAAAAAAAAATAATCAAGCATTTGGGTGGAAAAACCCCTGCAGAAGAGAGAGGCCTGAGCTGGAAAGTCATAGCCATCGAGGAGAGAAAAATCCACGCAAAACGGTGTTCTCGGTTGCCGCTCAGCAGCATGCAGGCTCTCTACTGCCTGTGCAAGGGGCCATTGAGGCGGATGACGGGGACCAGCAGAGGCAACTTCTCATAACTGCTGTCATTTGAAAGACAGCTCTGGAGCCCTGCCAAGAGAGGGGGGGCCCTGAGGGCCCCTTCCCCAGGCTGCCTCAGCGTGGGGACCCTGGCAGAGCCAGTCCAGCACGGGCAGGGTCTTGCTGAGCAGCCGCAGCCCCTCCGCCTCCCGTCCGCCCTGCAACAGGTAGCGCCCCACTCGGCAGGCTGGTGGGCGGGCGGGCGGCTTCCCCCTGCCCCTCCGCAGACACAAAGCGGAGGCCAAGGCACCAACTCGAGAAAATGGCAAACCCTTCTCCCCGCTTGAAAAAAGCGAGGAGAAGAAGAAGAAAAAAGACGCCCCCCCCCCAAGAAAAATCAAAAACAAAACAAAAAACACAAAAGCGAAAAAAAAAAAACAAACCGCCCCCAAAAAATCAAAAAGAAACTCGAAAGCAAAAAAAGGAAGGGAAGGGGAGGAAAAAAAAAAAAAAGAAAGGCAAAAAACCCCCCTAAACACACCAACCCAGGACTTGCAGAAACTTTTCTCGCCGCCCGGGCCGGGGGGCGGCTCCCGGCCCGCACAAAGGGAGCGGGGAGCCGCGCTCCGCCGCCGCGCCGGGGGCCGCGCCGCGCCGGGCGGCCGCGCTCCGCCGGGCAGCGCCGAGCTGCGGCCCCGGAGCCGCCGCGCCCCCGGCCCGGCCCGGCCCGGCCCGGCCCGCCGCGCCCCCGGCCCGGCCGGGACTCCATGTTTTCGCCCGCTCCGGCTGCGCTCTTACCGCCGGGCCGCCGCCGCCGCCGCCTCGGCCCTTGCATGGGTGGCGCCGCCGCCGCTCCGGGGCCGCGGGTGAGGGCCGGGGCCCTGCCCGCAGCGGCGGGGCCGGGCGGCGAGCGGCCGAGGCGCACGGAAAAGTTTGCGGGCCGCGGCGGTGACAGATGCCGAGACAGAGTTCCCTTTGTTCCCAAGGAGGCAGGAACTTGGGCCGGGCCCCCCGCCCCCGGCCCGCCCGCCCGCCCCCGGCTGTCACCGCCGCGGCCCCGCCGCGGGGCGGGCGAGGCGCGGGGCGCCGCAGCGGGGCAGCGCCGCGCCCGAACAAAAGAGCCGGGCGCCGCCGGCCGCGCTGCCCCGCGCGGCTCCCGCAAACTTTGCCCGGGCCCTCGCGCGGCGGCGGCGCCGCTCCTTTGTGCGGCTCGGCCCGGTACCTGGCGGCCCCGCCGCCTCCCGGCCTGACGTCAGCCCCGCACCGGGGCGGCCCCGCGCCCCCCCCGCCGCCCGGCCCGGCCCGGCCGCCGCCGCGGGGCCGCGGACATCTTAGGGCGCCGCTGGAAGGGAGCCATCTCGCCCCGACGCCCGGGCTGCGCCCACGAGGCCGCCGGAGCCCCTGAGAGCCCGCGGCGGCCGAGCGCTGCGCGGGAGCACCTGCGCCGAGCTCCTCGGCCCGGCGAAGGCCGCGTCCCGGCACTGAAACCGGAGGAGGCTGCTGGCGTCTGCGGGCGGACGGGAGGCGCTCGCTGCGGCACCAGGGCTGCCCTCGCCTCCAGGGACGGGGCCTCTGCGGGCAGACGTGGGCGACAGCTCCAGGGTTCCCCAGCTGCGCCTGGGTTTAGAGAGCAGCAAACGGAGCACAACTTGTGCTTGGTTTTATGGCTTCTTAACTCGTAAAATGAGAAAGCAGAAACTCTTGACAAATCACTGCACCCCATAAAAATGGAAGGCATTGCGGAGCAAGGGACGCTGAGCAGGAAACCACCAGACGCGACATTTGCCATGGCCCTTGCTCAGAGGCCAGCACACGTCCTCCCGGCCTGCACCTGCCGGTCGTCACTGCAAGCCCCTGTCCTGGGGTCAGCACCGGCGCGGCGGCCTCATGCCCAGCCATGAGGGCCGTGTTTTCCCGGGGCCCTGCAAGCTGGACCAAGCCTTTGGAGGCTGGCCGCCGGTTCCCTGGGCCTCTGCTGGAACAGCAGACCCAGGAGGACCTCTTGCATTCTGGAGACCAAATTGCTCTGTTTGCACGTGGTGACGCTGCCGATCCCAGATGCGGTTCCCGAAGGCTTTGCTGCACCACGTGCAATGCAGGGCCGGGTTACACGTGGCGACGCTGCCGATCCCGGATGCGGTTCCTGCAGGATCCCCCTCCCAGGGGCTCTGGTTTACACTCCGGTGATGCTGGCCGCATGCTGCTGGGTCGCCCGGGGCGGGGGTTGTTTCTCGGAGCGCGAGCACCCGTTTTGTTCAGGCGTGAGCCAGAGCCTCCCCCATCAATCCCAGCCGCCTTTGCTGCCCGCGGCAAGTGTGAAATAGCCACGGTGCCAGTGCCAGGCACACCTTCGCCCGTTCTGCCAGGCTCCATCTCACACTAAAGGCAGTCGGGGCAAGCATGTGAGAGGCACCCTGGACGGGGACGTGTTCCCCGTTTCCCGTTTCTCCTCCCAGGGTGGCGCGTTTCGTCAGCGTGAGCGTGCTTTCCGCAGAACAGTGCTGCGGTCGGAAAGCCGCAGGTGGGAAACCATGGTGAGAAGAGGCACTCCAAGCAGCGCTGGCGCATCCAGCACGCCAAGCGCTCTCGGGGCAGGTTTGGGGCAGCCGGGTTGGACCGGGGAGAGTTTGGGGCAGCCAGTGGGAAGGAGTGAGGCAGTGCTTCCAGAGTCTGACCTAGCAGGCAGACGTGGAACGTGCAGCCTCTTCGCTTCCCTAGGTGGCCCAGGGGAGTTTTAGCAGAGTAATCCCCTCTCATGGGGAAGCTGTGGATGTCTACGGCTCATATTTGCCAAAGTAAGCGTGGCCTCGCAGGGCGTGCCTGTGTGCGAACCCCCCAGGGAACCGCAGGGCAGGGAGTCGCCAAGTCCCACCGAGTCTCTTTTCGCCCAGAGCTTGTTTGCGCTGGGTGTTTGATCCTACCCCGGCGCACAAGCTGGCCTTCGGAGCGGCGCTCCCCTTCCCATGCTCGCCTGCCGTCTTTGGGGCTGTGCTGCGGCTCCCCTCGCTCCCTTGCCCGCGAGCAGACAGGCAGTCTCCGTGGTGGCCTGTGTTCCTGTCGTTCCCAGGTCCTTTCCTCAGCAATCAGAGAAAAAGGTGTGTATCAACCGGGACAGTGAGAAAGGGTGAAAAAGCCTTCTTTTATGGCAGTTTTCTTTTTGCTACCAAAACAGATCTGCAGCAGAGAGACTGTCGCACTCTGCAGGTACCATGAAAGCCCCGGAGGCCTCGGCAGCCCCAGGCTGAGTGACCCGTCCGCCGTTAACCCCACTTCTCAGCCAGAGGGGACAGCCCTGCTCCTTGGCACTGTGCTGAGCCCGTCAGCACTCCCCAGCCTGAGCTGAGCTGACCCTCTCCTTCCCCAGCCCAGAGCCGGGGGGGGGGGGATCAAGCTCTGTAGGGAGACGGGAGCTTTGGAGGAGGAGGATATTTTCAAGTGGCCCTGGCTGATTCAAGCCCATTCACCCCCCTGAAGGCCAATTCTGGGCTGCTGGGGGAGATGACTTGGCTTTCAATGGGAACAGGCTCCGGGCTCTTTGCCTGGAATTGTCCACACCAAATGTGTGAATTGAGCTGATTATGCTGATTGGGAGGCCAGGGTACGGGAGAGGTGCTTGAGGTCTCAGGTCTGAAAGGGGAACAAGCTGGAGAGAGAGGGAGCCCATCTCCAGGGACAGCAGAGCCTAGCTGCTGCCTCTAGTTACCAGAGGAGCTAAGAGGGGAAACGCGCAGGCCTCGAGAGGCTGTTTGACATGGCTGCAAGGCCAGACTTGGGCTCCAAACTTCTGTGTAACTCTAATTTGCAGCATTCCCGAGGGGCAGGTGCTGGCAGCAGAGCTGTAGATCTGAATGAAGCAGGTTTCATGGTGCAATAAAGGACTAAATAGCAAAATAGGGAGAGCTTCTTAAAGCATTTGTTTAGTTGCCAATAAATCTTCAATGTCCTGAGTGAGATTGTGCCTCCAAACTGCTGTTGCTCAGTGAATGCACACGCAGTGTGGGCTGGTGAACCAAGAGCGAGGTGGGAGCCATCCCTGGGTGCCAATACTGTGTGCTGCAAGCTTGCCTATCCCAGCTTCTGATGGGTCCCCAGCGAGTCCTCTCGCACTGGGATCACTCCTGCCTGGGAAGTGGGGCCATTCCCAGCCCCCCCAGGGCAGGGGCAGAGTGTGTTTATCCAGCCTGCTCTTCTCCCCGCTCTGGGTGCCCCTATAGAGGCAGAACAGTCCTATTTCTCGCACAGACGCTCCTTGCTAGAGTGTCCTGAGCCTGTGTCAGCCGTTGTGCCCTATGCGGGACTGTCTTTCAAAACAGCCTGCTTTCTGCTCAGACCCCATGCGAAAGACCTGATTAGTCTCTTGCCTAATTGGGACAAGCAGGCAATGGTCCCCGAGCTCAAAGCATGGCAGCTACTGCCCACGGTGGTTTTGGGGGGCTGTGGGCCTTCCCATGCTCCCCCAGGTCCTAGGTGCAGATACAGGCAGTGAAGCAGCAGCACTGAAAAAATCCAGCTGGGTGCCTGACTGCAGCATTTGGGGTGCCTAAATCCTAGGCAAATCCAGCCTGGACCAGGAGCTGGGAAGCTCTCATGTGTCCCAGCTGACGGTGGGAGCAGGAGACTTGTGGGGCAAGGGACCAGGCTGAGGAGAGCTGGGTATCTGGCAGGAGCTGCAGAGAAGCCTCACACCCTCCTGGCTGCTCTCACCCAGGGCTTTTGCAGGCAGAGTTGCCCAGCTAAGCACTGCCACCTCCCTGCAGCCTGCACTGCAAAGTCTGGCCAGGCCCATTGACATGATAATGCTGTTAAACTTCAGCAATTGGAAAAACAATCAGCCAGCAAGAGCCCGAAGGGGAGTGCTGGAAACACCGGGCAGCCTGGGCAGGTTTGGTACCTCCCAAAGGAGCAGGGACCACGAGCTAAGACGGGCTGTGACACTGACCCGCTCTGCAACCTTGGCCCAGTCAGGACTCCTCAGGCCTTTTGCCCACCCACTGCTGTTTAATCTGTATGTTTTGCAAGGAGAAGACTTCTGGTCAGCTCCACTGGCTGTTGGTTACAGCCCTCTGCTTGGGTCCTGGCTCCGGTCCTGGCTCCGGCTCTTCCAGCTGTGGGGGATGCTGACCCCTGCTCTGGCTTTTCCAGATGAAAGGGATCGCAGTCCCTTTTTCGGGTGTTGGCTATCAAATGTCTTCAGTGCTCGGTGCCACAGGACCTCCCCCCCCGCCCCCCCCCCCCCCACAGGCTGGGATTCCCCCATTAGGACTGTTCATTAGCAGTGTTAACAGGGCATTTTTACCGGTTAACAATCTGCCTTCACTCTGCACAGGCGTTTGCCAAAGCTGCTGGAGTTATGTTGGTATTAATTACGAGGAAATGATAATGTTCCCAGGGCTGGCCCAGCCTTCACAGCAGCTGGGTTCGTTATTTCCCTGCTGATGGATTTAGTGGGAGCCTCAGGCTAGTGTTCTCCTTCACCCAGCTCCACTAGAGCTTTAAAGGCAGATTTAAAAGTGATCAGTCCCTGCTCTGATTGGAGACTGTTGGTTGCTTTAGAGTGCCTGTAAAGGTCTGTGCATGCCAGCTGAGTAATGATTAGGATCAAGCAGCATGGTGAAAACACCCAGTCTCTAACTGTTTCTGCTGCAACCCTCCGGAGTGCTGTGTTCAGCCTGACGTCAGCCTTGGCACGTGCTCCAGGAGCACCTCCACCACCTCCAGAGGAGCCTTGCTGCTCTGCCCAGCTCCATCATGGAGAGTCCCAGGCTGAGCGTTGTGACTCTGATGACCCTATAACCCCTGCATCATTGGAAACATCCTGGCCTCCCACTGCCTGTCTTCAGATACCCCTGTTCTGGCTTTCTCCTGCTTCCTGCTTTCCTTCTCCATTCATGCTGCAACAAAATAGACTTCTGTCTGGGCTCCCTTGCCCACAGCCAGCTCTCCTGTGGTTTCTGGGCCCCAGAGATGCTCTCTGCAGTCAGTGTGCAATGTCTACATGCTCTGGGGCTGTGGCAGTTGGGCAGTAAACACACCCTTTTCCAAGCTTTGAATTCATCAGTCTGGAAGGAGAAAGCACTTTTGGGTGCCCTGTTGGTTTGGAGACACGTGGAGCTATGAATGGAGGAACAGAACTAAACAGCTGGAGAGCTGTGATTTACAAGGAAGGTCCAAAAACCAGTTGCCCTAAACACAAATGGAGAAATGCCTCTTCTAAACTGAAACAAACTGCAGGAGCCTGATCACTGGCTAGCGCCGTGAGCCAAAATCAGGGCAAATCTGCTGGTGTCGGGAAGGAAAAGGGGGATTGGTGGACATAAATGAAGTCACAGAGGTGTTGGTGGACCTAAAAAAAAAGATCAGAATCACTTTTTTTTAAAGAGAGGAGGCTGATGATTCTGTAACCAGACAAGAGACATCACCTGGAAGGTTTCTGGGAGAGGCAGGAGATGCTGTGCAGACTCCAAAGGGCTCAGAGAGACTGAGGACCCCAGCCTCGAGACCCCCAGTCAGATGACTTGTGGCAGGAAGAAAGCTGCTTGGGCCCGGAGGAGAGCAGGGAGCCCCTGCCCCAGCAGGGATCTGTACAGACCTGGACACAGAGCTCTGCAAAGAGCAGACCTTTGGGGACAGCATGGGACTGGCAGAAAAGGAAAAATCAGCTGTCTTAGACTGACCCAAAAGAACAGGGTTATTTTCTTAACTTGGGGCAACATCTCCCAAGCAAACACTTGCTCTGAAATTAAATGTCTGTTTTTACTGTGGGGCTGTTTAATGCCTTTGGAACAATGGAGTCAGGGTTTTTAAAAGAGAACATCCCCCAGAAATAAAACCTGGGAACCTCTGACAAGGAAATAAACAGTTTTTGGTTTTGCTGATGTTTCTTTCTCCCTCTTTGGATGAAGCAGCTTTACCAAAGTGGCTGAAAGGTGTTTGAGGAAGGCACAGTCCACAGCAAACAAGAGGAATTGCCCCGTCTGCTTGTGTTGCTGGCATGCCAGTGGCTGTTGAGGCCTCCCAGCAGCATTGGCCAATGGACCAATGTCAGCAAGCTCTGCAGCACTCTGGCTTCCCTTCATTGTGCTCCACCTACAAGTCCATGATGTCCTCAGAGGCTGTGGCATTGGCCTCCACGCTCAAACCACTCCATGTCCCAAGCAGAGAAGCTGCTACTGTGCAAGGAAAGATGCTGAGCCACGGGAATGCTTCTAACATGAGTTGATGTGGATGATCGGAAAGGCCGTCCTCCAAGCATCTCTGCATGACTGAAAAAGCAGAGAAGCCAAGAGCTGAGCAACATCAGCGGAAGGTGCTCAGTTAATAACAGGACTGTGAAAAGATAACAAAGTATATAAAGGGCTCTGAGCATTGCAAGTGGCTAATAGAAACACGTCTGCCAGCTCAAGAGATGTAGTTGGAGGGGAAAAGGTTCCGGTACCCACAAGGACAGCTGGACAGGTCAGCCCAAAGTCTCTCTAGCTGAATGTCCTGTGCCCAGCAGAAACCACAGCAGGTGCTGGGGGAAGGCCCAGCATTTCTGCATATGGCTCACCTCTGAAAGGTTGAAGTTCAGCTCCGATCAAATTCATGGGTAGCTGGAGCTCGGTGCACTAAGGATTTCTGGAAGGGAGATTCCCAAACTGCCGGACCAACCTCAGACAGAAACTGTGCCTGAGAATCGACCCCTCTACTCTGTAGGATGGGACCCCCCCCCCCCCCAAGACCATATCAAGTTTAAAACTGGGCTTCAGCAATTTGAAGAAGAAGGTGACAGAGCCAAATGCCACGCAACCATGTGATTCACTGGGATTTGGTTGTGACTAAGTGAGCTGAATGCTGAGAGCCATCTGTGGCAATTCCCTTGGAGGATGTGGTTTGCATGAAGCTGCAGATTTGGATGCAACTGGTTTACAGTTGCCTGCCTCCAGGAGCAGATACGGTAGCCTAGAAAGCCTAGAAAGCTGGGAGCTGTGGAGAACAGAAGCCCTGCTTTGGCTTTGGCGAGACTGTTGCTGCTTGAGGCCCTGCGGATCTGCAGGAGAGGATCCTTGCTTGGTTGTTGAGTGACATGTTGGGAACAGAATCGGGAGATATGGGAAGTGCTGGCATGGGAGCAACGCGCAGGGGCCAAGGGGAAGAGGAGCTCTCACTTTCTGTGGGACATGTTCCAGCATGACTCGGTGTAGCTCAGTGGGGCAGCAGGGCAGGTGAGGGGACCTGCTGCGGAGGACTGGGACAGGAGCTCCCCATCCAACAATGGTACAGTTCTTCTGCACTGGACAAACATAAGAGAAAAAACAGACTCTGGCCCATTACAAATGCTTTGGCATTAATTGGCAAAGGAGAAAAGGGGCTTTGCTAAAGGGCTGGAAATGAAGAGCGGAGGAGAAAATTGAGCCATCCCCCTGGCTTTGTGCCATAGTTTTTGGTATATGACAGAAAAAAGATGACTGCCCCTGGTTACAGAAGACTTCAGAAGACAAGGAGCAGCCCTCTGCAGTTCCGTATTCCCATGCAGGGGGGGACACAGCCATGGAGCAAGTTCAGTCTGGCTTTCCACACCAGGTTGTAATGTGGATATCAGCTAACAGAGGTGGTCCTTTCCCCCTGGTGTCTGATGATAGCCAGTCTTTTGATGTCTGAATGGACACAGCAATGACAGGGACATGGGTCTGCAGAGAGAGGCTGAAGCTGCAGAGGCCCAGCTCCCCAGCCAGCTCCCAGCATCCCTTGGCCTCTCCTCCTGTCTGGGCGTCTCTCAGAGGGGTGGCAGCCCAGTTTTACATCAAAGTTCTGTATTTTACAGACACGGGGAGTGGTTTTGGTTGCTGTTTAAATCAGGGCTGGGTGCAGATGACAGCTTGTCCTCTGAGCCCTGGAGGATGCTGGTCCGCCCCCTCAGCAGCCCTTGCTGGCTCATGGGGCCCTGGCAGCTGGCAGAGGCCGGTTCTCAGTTTGCAAGGCTCCCGTGAGCTGCCCAGCATGGCACGATGCTGCTGCCACAGCAGCAGGCACACTGGCAGCCCGGCCACCAGCAAAGGGCAGCCCCCAGCCTTCACACTGCAGCTTCAGTTCCCGGGGCGCATTGCAGGATGAGGGTGATGATTTGAGTGGATGAAGCAATTTCCTGATCTGTTTTCCACTTCCCATCATGCTCAAATGGAGAATGCACCAGACATGAAACTGGTAAGAACAGATCCTATGCTTCCTCGCAGGCAAAGGGCTAGGCGGCCCCGTAGTCTGAGCCGCTACCTCTGTTCTTGCATTTAATTCAGACCTCAAGGCCAGTTTGCCTCAAACCCTGTCCTCTATTCATCTCCTGTTGCCTCGTCCTGGTTTAATGCATTGAGGTGGGGAAAACTGAGCCGGCTTGGGACACAGGGCACCCTGTCAGGAGCCAGGAGGCAAAGGTCTGGCACTAGTAACACAAAACAGTGTTTGCAAAGAGCCATAAAAGCAGGTTGTTTCACTTCCAGGAATGTGTGACCTTCTCACCCTTTTGCTCTCTTTTCATTTTGGATTGGGAGCTCTTTAGTGAGGAGAATTTTTCAAAGACTGTTCACCTAAAATTAAACTTTTTAATTTTTCCCTTGTCTATAAAATCAAATAATAATGATATTAAAAAAAATCTAGGGAGAAGAGGATGACAAAGAAACTTCAGGAATTTTTAGCCTTCTCTAAAACATTTTTAGTTTTATGTTTTGATGGGTTCTGAAAGGAAAAAGTCCAAATGTTATGTTTAAGTAAATGTTTTGAGTTTCCCTTTTGGGGCCTTTTTTCCCTTCTCCTACATCCATTCTTTTCCTACATGTCCTAACTAAACTTTTCAGTGAATAGATTTTTGCATAGAAAAAAACAATGCCTGTCTCTGCTCTTGGGACTATTCTGTTAGACCACGATCCTCTGTAGCTCCAAACAAGGTGAACAGGAGCCTAAGATTGGCTCGTATATTTTATTACCAGCTTAAGCCAGCTGTTTCACAGCTGGTTGTACTCTAGGGACTGCTCACCTTTTTTCTGAATCACCTCAGTGTGTGAACATGGTGGTTTTCACAAACAGCTCAGCAACATTAGAATATTTTTAATATTCGTAGAATAAACAGGTAATTTTCCTCCATTTCTTACCCCTCTCTCCTGGTTTTGTTGATCTGTGTGGTTTTAAAAGCAATTGCTTGCAGACACTCTTCCGATGTTTTATGGACCGGTGATGGCCAGAGAGGAGAGCCAGAGAACTGGCAGGTTGCCTGGCCCAGCCCTGTAAGAGAAAACTGGCCATCCAGAGACTGTTACCAATAAAGCCCCAGGTGGCTGTGGTGCTTTCCAGGGCCCCTTTTCTCCAAGAACTTGCGAGCTGGCAGGAGAGCGGTGTTCACCTGCATTTCACAGGCACAGGATGGGGAAGGGGAGCCCAGCCTGGCTAAAGCTCTGAGCAACCCGGTCTGACCTCATGGCTGGCCCCTGCTTCGGGCAGGAGGTTGATCTGGAGTCCTGCTGAGGTCCCTTCCACACTGTGTTGTCCCATGGTCCTGCACCTGGTGAGGAGGCGCAGCCCCCCGGTCGGGGCCTTGGTGGCCAATTGCACAGAGCATGACCTACACGATGGCACCAGGAGCATGTGGCCTTGTCCCTGCTCAGCAGGTCAGGGGCTCTCCACCAATGGGGTAAATCCGGTTCAGTCAAGCTCATTCTGCATTGCTGTGCTTGACCAGCAGAGCCCCTTTATGTGCATGCCCTTAGGTCCATTTTCCCCTGGCTTAAATCAGTTGACTTTAGCAAATTGAGCTGCACTGACTGGAAAGTGCAGGTGCAAAGTGGCTTAAGCATGAGCCCATGGGGGAGGAGGGGGTTGCACTGATGAGGCTGAAGTTACTGTAAACTTGGTGTTGCTTTGGAGTGTTGGCAAGGTCCATCTGGAGTGGAGCGTGGCTTTCCTTTTCCAAGAGAAAGGAAGGGGTAAAGCAGTCCTGGTTTAGCAGAGCAGTGGAGTGCTACGCTGGGGTGGATGAGCACCTCTCCCAGTGTCCTGTCTCCCACTGTGGTTAGAAGCAGGTGCCTAAAGAAGAGTATGAGAGCAGAGCAAGAGTGAACAGTCCTTCTCCCAGCCCCCTAATTTCCTGAGCCAGACATGGCTTCTGCATGCTCAGTGACCTTCAGGAGCTTTCCCTTCTGCAAACTTATTCAGTCTCCCTGGAAGTCCCGTAGACTTTTAGCATCCATGCTATTTCCGACAGCAAACACCAGTTTCATCACACACGGGTGAAGGACTGTTTATTTGTTTGGTACTTGGCAGCTCCGTGTGATGGCCCACAGTGCTTGTCCTGGAAGAGGCAGGAAGCAGCACTGTCCCCATGTTGCCTGCAGCTCTGCAGACCTCTGCCGTCCTCCTCACCCATCTCCTTTCCAGGCCGAAGAGTTCAGCCTGCTCAGTATTTCCTTGGATGGAGGCTGTTCCTTGCTGCCAGTCCTCCTCGTTGCTCTTCGCTGAGCACTTCCAATTCAACTGTATCTTTTTTGAGCTGGGAAGGGACCAGAACTGCAGCCCATATACAAGGTGTGGGTGATCTAGGGACTCAGGCAATGACAGAACAGTGATCTCTATTTTAGTATCCTCTCTTCTCCTAGTAATACTTAGCATGCGATTTTCTTTTTTCCTTTGTTCCTTTTTTTTTTTTTTTTTTTTTTTTTTCTGACAGCTACTAACCTCTGACTTTTCCATGGGGCCATCTCTCAAGTCTTGCTCCTCAGCAGTGATGGACTTGGACCCTGTTGTTTTGTCTGTGAAGTCAGGGCTGATTTTCCCCATATGCTTCACTTTACATCAGTCCACCTAGGACTTCCCCTGCATTTCAGTCCTTCTCACTCAGTCTCTTAAGGTCCCTCTGAAGTCCTTCAAGGCAGCCCCATCTTTGTTACTCAAATAACTTTACATGGATTGCCCCATTGGTCCTTCACAGCTCTCCTTCTTCTCACAGATTATTTGATTAGTAGTCTCCTGTGACCTCACTCCTGGAACTGACCATTTATTGCTGAGCTGTGTTGCCTGTCGTAACTACTTATCTCTGAAACGACCTTCCCTTTTATGCAGTGACTCCTTAGGATCCTTTAAAACCCTTGGTGAGGAATCTTGTCAGAAGCCTTTTGGAAGTCCAGTAAGATGGTGTCTCCTGGCTCACCTCGTTCCACCTGCTCAGTGACCTTCAAGACCTCCAGCAGGCTGTGAAGGCAGGACCCCCCCCATTGCAAAAGCCATATTTGTTCCCATATTCACCCAAGTGTCCACTAACAGCTTCTCCTATTTTGCTGGTATCAGGGTCGAAGGATATCCTCCCCTCAGAATCCTTCCACCAAAATTGTCTCCAGTTCATGCCCCCTCTGCCACCCACTCCCCAGGTGGGCTTGGGCATGAGGTTACGCAGATCGGTGTTGGTGCAGTGTTGTGTTTCCATCAAACAGCCCAGTTCCCTGGGTTTAAAGGCGTCTGAGGCCATAATCTGCACATGCCCCTGAATGCTGGTGGACTGTGACTGCCCTGGTGCAACTCATCATTGCAGCCTGCAGTCTAGATTGCATCTGGGCCTACGAATAGGGCAACTGAGGAATGGGGACTTCTGTAGCTGCTTGGAGACAACCCTTCTGAATGCCTGATGCGTGAGCCTCTGACAAATGTCTTCTGTGGGCTCAACTGTGACAGAATAGTGCCTGTTGCTTGCTGCTGAAGATGGCCAACCAACACATCCATCAAACTCCCGACATGAATATTTCCTTGGGAGAACCTGGGCAGCGTTCACACATGCTGATCTGTTGGGAGGTCAGTAAGACTGAGTATTCCTCCCTGACACAGCTGTATCCAGAAGACAGCTTGCCCACAGCATGGCAGAGACCTTGGAAAAGTTGGTGGCTCTTTCCCACACCACTTGGTTCATCTCCAGGATCAGACCTGTACCTGGATGGAGTCATCTGCCTCAACGATGTCTGTGAGATATTCACTTCGGTGTGCATCCCAGTGAAGAGGTTGTTTCACAAAGCATCCTGCCCTTCAACAGCCTTCAGACCTGGGAATTTGCTCAGAAAGCCAAAGAACTGCATGGTTTTTTTCCTGGTAGGTGGCTGGAATTAGGGAACGAGCAAGGCTTCCTGCTCTGATTTGCAAGCACAGAGCTAGGCTTGTTTGGGGCTAGCTGTTGCTGCAGAGCTCTAGGCAAGGCACCAGGATTAGTTTGGAGATCTGAGGAACATGTCCTAGCAGCTTTCCCTGGACACCACATGTTTATCCTTTCACTTCTGTGTGTCCCTGAAAATTTAGTTCATGTCCTTATGTCAGTGGTACCTGGAAGACAGAATCTCTGAGAACTGAGGATAAGCTTTTAAACCACGGGCTGGTATTTCCCAGGTAGGAGCGTGCCTCAACAGGGACTGGCAGGTTCCTGATGCACAGCCTAGGGAGATAGAGTCTGGGAAGTGAGACCTCTTCCATTTCCAGCAACACGTGCTCGAAAGAGCTCCCTTGGACCTAGTCTGAGTCTTCCCAGTGAGCTGGGAGGACTTCAGGTATGAAGTGTGCCATGGGGAGTCACCTTGGCAGTTTATGTGGTTTTGTGATTGCCTTTTCCCATGTCTTAAATAAAGACATTACTCTCTGTGGGGAAAACTTGTCCTTTGAGAGGATGGAAATTGGCTAACTTCAAGCAGGAACCCCCTGCTCCCTCTGCACTCATATCAGGATTATCAAATATTAATTTGATAATTAATCAAACCAAGGAGACAACACAATGAAGCTGACAGCAGAGGAAGGGCTGGCAGTGCAGGGAACGCACTGCCCTAACAGCTTGGCAGCCCAGGAGATCTGCAGGGACAGATGCAGCACAAGTTTAAATGGGGGTATTGGCAGTGACCATGGGAATATGTGACACAGTGGTGGGCATTTATGGGGAGGAGAGGCAGAAGCATCACCTGGAATCTCCTTGCATACATCCACAGTATTTTTATCATTGTAGAAGGATCAGGTCGGGTCAGCCAAAGGAGGCTGGGCCAGGGCCATGCTGTTCTGTGCTGCATGTGGGAATGGTCCCCAAGAAAGCACGCTTGTGCTCAGCCACAGCTCTGCACCTCTGGGCATGAGGAACGGAGCACCAGCCCAGCTGCAAGGCCAGCACTATCAGTGGGTTATCTAACGGCAGTCAGCCATGCCTCAAATGGCTGAAGGGTAGTGAGAGTGGCACTGGCAGCAACAGGGCCAACCTGCGTTGTGCAGGGCTGCCTCCACCCTGGGCTGCCAGTTCGCACTGTGCCCATGCATTGCAGAGCCTGGGCTATGCTGGCAGTGAGAGGGTCAATCCAACGGGGCTGGAGACAGCCCTAGTTTCTGGTCTTCCTCAGGCTTGAGGTTGAGATCTCACTGTGAGGACCTCTAGGCATAAAGCAGCATTTGTCCGTTGAAGGTTTACAACCCCAGGGATGAGTTACTGGGGGCTGTACCTCCCTCTTGCCCACACGCTCTGTGCCATGTGTTGTGCCAGGCCTGGAGAGGTGGAGGTGGCCAGCAAGGGATGATGTGTGATGCAAGACCCAGGCTCTACCAGGGCTGTGGCCTTCCTGCAACCACCTCTTGCTGCATAGGAGGCAAAAATCTCTGCCTGAGCACTCACGAGCTATGGTGTGGCCTCTCGGAAGGGCAGCTGCGCACTGTGAAAGCCCATCTGCTGTGCTGAGCAACAGGGTTAACCTCCTCCGTGTTTGCATTGCCCCATCTCCCCACTTCTGCTATGCCATGCCCTGACTGTTTCCCACAGCACTGCCAGCTCAGGGCCACACAAAAAGGGTGTCTGAACTTCTGGCACCCCAAACCAGGTGATTCTGGGAGTCTCAGCCCTGCTCCCTGGGCTCCCCCAGGGCTCAGAGGACCCAAGCACCACCATTTGATACACATGAGCATCTTCTAATCGCAAGGAAGAGGTAAGGATTTGGGCCAGCTACTTCATAGACACCTGGTTTCCAGGCACCTCCATCACATCACTCAGTCTGCAGAGCCCATGTTGACCTACTAATGCCAAGACTTCAGCAGCTCTGAAACCAGAGCGAGAGATGTCAGCTGGCACTTTTTCAAATGACTTCCCTGTATTTCAAAGCATTTTTCTGCATGCTCCAAAGCAGGGGGTGGCAGAGCAAGCCTTCTTCCATCAGCAAAGACTGAAAATGTTTAAGCTGCGAGAGACTATATAGGCAGAGGGCTTTGGTGGAGACAGGTTGGGAGGGATTTGGCTTCAAAACAGGCTGCCCTGATGGAAAGAGCTGGCATTCGCCCTGCCAGAAGGGATCCTACCTCGTAAAGGCAGCGAGTCAGGGAAAGCCAGTGTAGGAGAGACAGAGGATTTCATGGCACTCAGAGAGAGCAGGGCTTCAAGCCCCGAACTCACCAGCACACACCGGCAGTGCAGCACAGCACCAGGGCTGCTCTGAAATGAGGGAGCCATACACAGCATGCCTTTGTATTACACTCGTCAGACTTTATACGTGGCTTCAGCTTTCTGAATCCCTTAAATCACAGGCTCTCAAGCCATAAAACAACCATAGAAGAGGAAACAAAGTGTTCTTTTTTTTTCCTTTCATAAAGGAAGAGAGTGTGAGAGGAAAGGCGAGAGCCTCTTTCTTTCTGTGTTGTGTCCCTCATGACTGGGATTGCACTGGTTTAAACCAGCCAAAATCCCAACAGGCTAGCACTCACCTGCGATGCTCCTTCCCACACCAGCTCCGTGCCTGGGGAGCAGACCTCCCACTTACTTGCCCCGGAAGCCTGAGTGCTAGGCTACACAGTTGCTTCAAGGGGGCAAACGGCTGTTTGGTGGGGTCCATGCCTGGCTGGGGTTCCTGGGGCTGAAAAGCACAAGGAAAGCAGGAGAAGCCAGCACGGCAACCACAGGTCCTCTGGTCCTGCCACCTGCACCCCATGATGGGCCTGTAATGTGTGTTGCTAGACCCCACCCACCGTGAGGCCAAGGGACGAGGTGGCTGAGGCATGGCAGGGAGATGCTGGCTGACACTGTCAAAGGGAACAGTGGGAGAGCAGTGGATCAGGGCAGATGGGAAGGAAAAACCCTTCTATCGTTCTCCTGTCCACACACCCACACCCTCAGACCTGGCACAGCAGTCAGCATGGCAGGGTAGGCTGTGGATGCCAAGGAGTCAGCACACCGGGCTCATCTCTGCTGAAAGATGCCATCCAAATGCAAAGTGGGGCTGTGCAGCAGAGCCAGGGACTGTAAAAAGGGGGGGGGTTGCAGCAGGCTGTGAAGAGCACCTGTGGCAAGGTCCTCCAGGTAAGGACCACCTGGGACACAGCACGAGGGAGAAGCTGTGATGTTGAGGTGCTCCCCCAGGAGCCTGTGCACAGGATGGGCACATGGCCAGGTTTCAGGACAGTGGGGCAGGTGAGTGCGCAGCACCCCATTGACTCAGAAATCAAATTATCCAAGTAGGATCTTCAGGCAAAATTTGTCAAAGGAGATGGTGGACGATGAGCTGATTGTTCTCCCTGGACAGGGGCCAAAGACAAAGGCAAACCTTCTCTCCCCTGTCAGACAGATAGGTCAGGGAGAGAGAGTGTCTTTTGCAAGGCCTGGATATGGACAAGGCATCCCTAGAAAGGCCTTGGTGTGGGCACCAAGACGTTGCACAGCATCTCTGGGGCCGGGAGGTGGGAGCCTCTGGGTGGGAGAAGAGATGGGAGAGGAGGTCTAGGACCGGTGGATGGGCACACGGGGATACTGGTGGAAGCACTTCCTCTAGAAAGGGTGCAAGGTCATGTGGCAACATAAGTGTAACCTAGAGAAGGGTCAAGTCCTGGAAGATATTTCCCATGGTGTTAGCCTGCTGTGGGGCTAGGCAGCAAGGGGAATGGAGGGAATAGGGGCAGGAGGTGTGTGCAGGAGGAGGCAGAGGCAGTGTAGCAGCTCTAGGCGCTAATCATCTTTGTCCTTGGCCCCATGCTTCAGGATGCGGGTGAACTCCACGTAGTTGAAGTTGCCCTTCTTGTCGATGGGAGCCTCCCGGTACATCTCATCCACCTCCTCATCTGTGAACCTGTCTCCCATGGTGGTCAGTAGCTCACGCAGATGGTCCTCATGAATGAAGCCTGTGGGGATGGCGGAGGAGGTGGAGTTTATGCAGGGCATGGGAGTGCAGGAAAGCAGTGGCTGCGCAGGACACGGTGGGAGGGCTGGGCAGAGGGCTGAGCGGCAGGGCCTTCCTACCCCTCCTACATACTTCCTGCACCCCCACCTTGTTATTCCACTCCCCCAAACTCTGTGCACACTCCCCTTGGACAGGGCCTTCATCACACAGATGTGTGACATGAGGGGGGAGCAGGGAGAGCTAGTGGCCTGCTCAGGAGCTGCTGTGCTTGTGGACTCTTCCCGAGGGTTTGCCTGGTGGCACACACTGGCCGAGCCCCCAGCCTTCATCCTAGCTGGCTCAGCCACCCCTCCGTGTGCAAGAGGGTCCCCAGGTAGGCACCGCTGCCCACCACGGAGCTGGGAAGGCATTGCCCGTACCTGTCGCATCCTCATCAAAGCAGGCAAAGGCGTTGCGGATGACATCTTCTGGGTCGGTACCGTTCAGCTTCTCCCCGAACATGGTGAGGAACATGGTGAAGTTGATGGGCCCCGGCGCCTCACTCATCATGCCTTCCAGGTACTCGTCAGTGGGGTTCTTCCCTGCCAGACACAACCAGCAGGTGTGGGTGCTTCGCCCTCACTCCCCTCCCTGGGAGCACCCATCCTGCCTGTCAAGCCCCAGGACCCATTGGGACAGCAGCCAGCCTCATGCCTCTGCTCTCAGGAAGAAATTCAGCAGTGAGACACCCCTGTGGACCCTTCCATTTTGAGGCATAGCCTGCCTGAACTGTGTCTAAACTTGCCCGCATCCACCTCAGGGTGCACTCCGGATATGCCTGATGGTCCCCAAATGTTTCCTCCTCTATCCATCTCACTTTAGTTTGGGCTGAGAGAGAATAAGCAAGTGATCCTTCCCCCTCAAGTACCTGCAGTTCTGTTTTCAACATTGCACTGGGCAGCAGCCTCCCTTCCCCAGGGAAGCAGCAGGGCCAAGGTTCCAAAGCCACTTAGACCCAGCTCCCCAAAAGATAAATCCCACTGACTTCTGTGGCCACCAGTCTTTAGTGCCCTCCTGTCCCCTGCTAGGTGGGAATGAAGAGTGGTACGTGCCAACAGGAATTTTAAAATAATTTTGATGGGGCCTGTTCACTCACCCCAGAAACAAGGAAATGGGGTTTCCCCAGGGCCCAGCCCCACCACCTCTCCCCGCGGCCTGTCCTGTGGCTGTCCTGACCCCTCACTACATTTTCTGTGCTGGAGGCAAATGGGAACTAGGTGGTTTCCCAACACTGGTAGGCCCAGCCTTGCGGGAGATGCAGGAATTCATCTGGGGCTTACCGAGAGCTAAAAAGGTGGGGGGTTTTCACATTTCCTTGACAGCTGATACCCAGCATCCACCCAAGGAGAGGGGCAGCACTGTCCCAACATGAACCTCATGTTGTTGATATCCCAAACAGTGCTTCTATCATGAATGCAACAGGGACAGTTTAACCTCCTCTGCTGAGCGCAGCCTTGATGTACAAATCTCCCTCAATGCCCAGCCCCTCTCTTCTGAGAGCTGTAGTTTATGGGGAGGAGATTCCCTCCCAACTGGACAGGGCCTTCAGAACAGGTTTGGTTGCCGGGTCAATAATTGACAGACCTCCCAAAGAGCCACAGAGGTAGCACAGGGAACAGAGAGGGAAAATTGAGCCATGGCCTGCAGCTAAGAAGAAAGGGCTCTGGGTGGGGAGGGAGGCCAGATAAGCAAGTCTCAACGGGCCGAGGTATCGAGCTTTTCACCTATCCACAGAGATTCTTTGTGCTGGGTGACCTATTGAACAAGACTGGGCAGAGCTAGCCAAGAATGCCATTTGGAAACCTGTGCTTTCCCAAGGCTTCTGCCTGGATCTGTGGGCTCCGTCTGTGTCCAGAGTTATCCCAGTTCCGACGGGGGCCCATCTGACAACACTGGTCTGCTGCAGCTCCCTGTCAGCACTGACACAAACCTTATGCCTGGCCAGTTGGACCACATGGCCTCCTTGAACTGCCATTATAGATGGAGATGAAAAGATTTGGGACAGCAGAGCTGGGCAGAAGTCTGCACACTGATAAGACACCTGCTGTGAAGGTATCCTGTTGTAGAGGGGATGTTGTTATGTGGACTGGCTCTGGCAAAATGGCTTGGTAAGGACTGGTACAGGCTGCAGGAGCTGACGAGGACACTGATCCCTGCCACCCTCTTGCCACTCTGCCACGGCATCTGCTGCTGGTAGCTGATGTGGGCAGCGTCCCCTCTACTTAGCTGACTGACCAGGCTCCTGCCCTTAAACGTCCCCATGAACATGCTTTCAAAGGTCTACCAGAGCCAGCAGAGATGGCTTCCCAGTCTTCAACACCCGCATCAAACTGGCCCAAAGCAGGAGGTCTTTGCGTCAGTACAATCCTACTAGAGTGGGTTTTCAACACAGGCACGCTGTAGGAGTGTGACAGCAACTCCCTGTCATGCAAGGCACGACTGCACCCAGGCAGCTCTCTTCCTTTGCAGAGGAGGCATAAGGACAGAGCTCTTTAATGCAGAGGGGCTGACTGCTGCACGGAGGGAGAGGGGAAAGGTTTCCTCACCTAGAGAAGCCAGCATGTCATGCAGATCCTCCTTGTCAATGAATCCATCGCGGTTCTGGTCAATCATGTTGAAGGCTTCCTTGAACTCCTGGATCTGTGACTGGTCGAACATAGCAAAGACATTGGAGGTGGCGCGCTGAGGGCGCTTCTTGGTGGTCTTGGCTTTGGCGCGCTTGCTGGACATCTTGGCGGCTGGTGTGGAACCTATGAGCAGGGCAAGGAAAGCAGGCAGGAAGGTCAGGAGGGAGGGAAGGCAGAGTCCAGAGGACTGAAGCAGGGCACCAGGTGGACAAGGGCAGCGCAAGGAGTCAAGACTCCTGGATTCCCTTTCTGGACATGCAAACAGCCGCCTACTAGTCCCATGCCTCAGTTTCCCTGGCTGACAAACAGTTTGACATTAGTAAGATAATTTGGTCGCAATGTCAGGCATGGGGATAGGTGAGGCTAAGGCTAGGAAGTCACATATTCCTTCAATATGCACACAAGACTGCTGGAAAGGTGTCACTGCTCCCATGGGCTTTGTTTCCTTTGAAGAAAATTCAAAGGACTCTGAAGCCCCAGCTCCAGTCCTCCCAGCCTCCTGCTCTTCATGGCTTTGCAGGGGCACCACAAGACAGCTGAAACGTGACTCCCACGGAGGAGCATGCAGCTTCCCAGCAATGGCAAAAGCCCTCATGGTAGACAGGCCCCAAGGCTGTCCCAAGGTGCGCGGGGCAGACGGGGCTCCAAGGCTGGCCCTGTTTGCTCTGAGCATGGTTAATGAAAGCGCTTTTTTGCTGGGTATTTCTTGTCGGTGCCCTGCAGATGCTGGGAGAGTGGCAGAACCTACCTAGTGACAGGACTTGCACTGGTGTTTCCTTTGCTGACTTGTAGCATCAGCTCCTACTGCAGCAAAAGCCGGGGGGAGTGAGCAGAGCACACTGTCTGCTCCACGAGCTCCTCCAAACCCGTTCTGCGGGCCTTTCCCTTTGCACCCCGTGAGCAGGGAGAGGCACCGAGCGCAGCACCCCATGGCTCCCCCACCAGGATCAGTCTCCCGGGCGGGATGAGATGCCACCCTGGCTTTTTGGGCATAAGAATTTACTGCTGCCTTGCACGTGCAAGGGGCCAGATTCTGCCTTTGTTGACACAGCATGGACTTTGTGCAACTTGCCTGCGTGCGTGCCTGAAAGCAGAACTGCCTAAGCCTTTCCTAGAAGAGCATCTCCAGGAGTTGGGCCCTGTGGAGCGAGGAGGCACCGCTGACCGTGGCGCCGGTGGCGGCAGCACAAAGCCCCGGCCCTGCGAAGCAAGCCCTCCTCATCCCCGCGTCATGGCGTGCATCCCTCCATCTCACTGCGCGCACGCAAACCCCGGGCTCTCCCCGCAGAGGCCCACCGGCCGCCGGCAGCTCTCCCCTGCCGGCCGCGGTGATCTGCTTTCCTCGCCCCGCTGGCACGCACAAAGGGAGGCTCACCAGCGGCTGCTTCCCAGCGCCCAGCACCCAGCAGGAAGAGGGTTATCTGCTCTGGGCACATTCCTCACATACCACTGCCTTCCCTTCCCCCTCTTTGTTTAGGCAGCCGGAGCCAGAGGCTCTCAGCTCTCCATCCCTCCCACCACCGTCGCTTCTCCGGGTCCCTGCACAGCAAGTCAGGCCAAAGGCCACCCATCCGGGAAGCCGGCGAGCACCCCACCGGGGCCAGAGCCCTCCCCCAGGGTCTTACGCCCGGCGCTGGCGCCGGCCCTGCAATCAGCGCGCCCCATGCACTGGGAGAGCGCGGGATGGGCCTCCGAAAGGGGGGCAGGGGGAGGGAAGGCAGGGCCGGCAAGCTCTGCGAAACCTCAAAGCCAGGCCACTCTTTGGGCTTGGGCCAGGTCACTGGACGGCGCTTTTATATGGACTCCACAGCTTTGGGGGTTGTTTTAGAGCAGCAGCTCCCAAAGGCCTGAAGCACACAGCTTTTAGGAGGAAAGAGGCTGCTCAGCACCAGTCAGTGGAGGAGAGAAGCTGAGCAGAGCAGCGAACACGGGGTGCAGAGACCCGATGCTCTCATTGCAGATAACTAAACTCACAGGAGAAGGTAACAGCCTGGAAGGGCAAAGAGGGAGTTAGCAGTGAGCTCCTCTGCCCTCGCGGATCTGTGACGGGGTGACAGGTCTGGAGCGGCAGCGGGTGGCCAGCCTGGGTCGTCATGCTGCAGCGCTCTGCAGGAGTCGGGCTGCAGCGGCCGTGGCCTGCTGCATAACGGGACATCAAGCCTCCGGGGGACTCAGGGCATTACCACCCCATGGCAGGCTGGCCATGGCATGGACGCCAAGCCCTGCCGCTGCCCAAGGTGAAGGCGTGCAAGGACACCTGCAAGGAACCACGAAGGAATTTGCTAAGGAGAAAAGTGGCTTGGGGTCCTCACCTGCCCTGCTATGAGCCCTCTGCCTGCTCTAGGCTCCGGGATTTCTTGCTGGGGTAAACACGAGCAGCTTCCAGCAGTGCCAGGGACAGGTATTGCAAGGCTATGGCTGAGCCCCAGCTTCTCCTGACAACGGCACATGGTGGATTCTCAACTCGGGCAATACGTGCCCCACTGGGAACAGCCCCATGCCACTGAGCAGACAAGGAGCGCGTGTGGGCAAGGCATAAACCCATCAGTCACCACTGCCTCAGGGAAGCCCTTTCTGGGGTGAGAGACCTTTCACTCCTGCGGGGTTTCTCTCATCTTGCCCTACCCAAAGCAGTGGCATGTTGTGTCCAAGCACCTGACAAGGACAGGGACCAAGGATGCCCACAGCCCAGGGCACCAGGGCAGAGGAGCACTATGTGCGCCCCAAACGCAACCAAAGCAGGAGTAGCCGTGCACAGCCCGACAACGTAGCGCAGAAACCGATTTTTCGAAGCAGGTTTCCTCCTTGCTGAAAGGTGGAGGCAAGGCACAGCCGCGGCAGGGGAAAGGAGTCTCCCTGCTTACTGCAGCACGCCCTGCCCCATGCAGGCTGCAGCGCTCACAGCCCAGACAGGGAGCACAGCCACCTTCCCGGAGGGGCTGCTCAGCCCAGCCCAGAGCACCCGTTCAAGGCCACGGACCATCCCCTGCACCTGTAGGCTGGAGCTCCCTCCCAAGGCAACCACGCCAGGCAGGAGCAGCCAGTGCAGGGCCCACCTGCTTCCTTTCCAGCCACCCCTCACGAGAAAAGTTAACCGGTTTGGAGCTAAGAGCTAATTACAGCTAACAAGGAGCCCCAGTAAATGGTACCTGAGCCCTCCCAACATCTGTGCTAAGCATGGCCAATGGACACAATAAGTATTTAAAACAGTCTGTACCGAGGGTGCTGGGGGTCCAAACCTTATCTTTAGGGAGTGTGATGCACCCATGGCTACCACTGACGTTACCTGGGAAAAAGGTGCTCAGATCTCTCCTAGTCAAGCCTCTGAAGATATCCTGACAACTGTAATTCAACAAGGCACCAGGAAAGACAGGCTTGGCAAAGGGGGGTTTCTCGGCTCTCCCCTAGGACCACGTCGGCTGCCAGCTCCCCATGGCCCAGTGAGAAAGTCTGAGGTTAGGTAAGGCCAAGATAGAGATGCTGTTCAGAGCCTCCACATTTTGAAAGCCGTCATTTCTCCCTCACGTGCACCCCCGTGCCTCAGTTTCCCCATTGAGGGCAGGGAGTATGGGCCTGCTGCATTGGGGAACAGGCTGGGGGAAGCTATGATAAATTAATGGACTCTGAATGGGTTCCTTGGGTGGAAGAGCAGGGTATTATGATAATTGCTGTGTGCCCCCCTGCCTTGGTGAGGAGTAGGTCTCCTGGGTTCCCGGTTTATCTGGCAGGGGAAACAAAGCAGCCGAGGAGCCATGTCACATTACATTAAGCAGCACAAAGCAACAATGCCACCGAGTGCTGTGTGCCAGATACTGTACCTGGCTGTTCCGGCCACCTTGCATGTGCTGCTCTAGGAAACGCTTTCGAGCTGCACCCTTAATGCTGACATACCGTGGGGACTACAGGGTCTTCAGGAGCCTCCCACCCAGCTGGGATCCCAGTGCTGGCAAGGACTTGCTCCGACTAGGGCAGAGCAAGCAATCGGGACTGCTCTCGCTGCCCCCCTGCGGCACCCTTCTCGTGCGTCCGCACAGCTCCTGCCAGCCTTCTCCAATCTGTAGCCTCTTTCCTGTTCTTTCCTTGCCTCATTCTATCTTTTTTCTAGTTCCCCCGCTTTCTTCTCCTCCTGCCTGCTATTCACCTCTCAACAAGGCTGCAAAGGTGGGAGCTGAGTGGCCACCAGCCTGCTTCCCAGCCCTGCCATGGTTCCCAGGCTCCCCTAGCTGGGCTGTGCTGGAAGGACAACCCCAGGGGGCTGGACGAGGCCTGCAGAAAGTACAAAATCCCTAGCTATTGTGTCAGCAGGGCTTCCCGGCACCTCTCTTACCGCACAGCACCCAGCTGTAGCTCAGAGATTCAGAAATGGCCGGAGGCTGTCTCACAGCCTGCTGGCTCCCCGTGCCCCAGTGCCTGCTCCCACCCTGACCGACGGCAGCAGTGCTGCTGAGCACCACGTGCAGCCCGGGCAGGGAGAACCTGGCAGCACCCAGCCGAGCCAAAGCTGTGCCCTTCATCTGCAGGGGACAAGCCCAGTGTCCCATGGGAGACAGCCCTCCCTCACTCCCCAGGGCCCACAGCAGCTGCAGGCACTGGCATGAAGACCACGCTGCCCTCAGCCCACCCTCCCCAGCATCACTCCCCTCTTGCAGCACCGTATGCTCCTCTGGCTGGGACCCACCAGCTAATGTCCATGGTGAGGTACGCAGAATAGATTCAGGCCAGTCACCAAATTGCCCTGTCATCCCCCTTTCCCAGTGCCCACATGAAAAGAGGTGCTTGAGACCAGCCAGCTAAGGAAAACAGCATAACCGAAAAGCCAAGACATGCCCATTGCTAGTGTGGGCAGGCGACCTCACCCTTCTCAGCCCACCACTTGCCTGCCAATTCCTCCACCACGTCTGGTCTGTAAAGCTCTTTGCAACAGGACAATATCTTCCTGTGTGTCCTGTTAAATACCAGCACATGCTCCCTCTCCATAACAATAATCAGGGGTCCCGACAACAGTGTGGGTATCAGTCTACAAGGGGAAATTCAGTTGAACAGCACGAATCACCCCAACTTTGCTATGCCTGGTCAGAGCCGGCAATAAAAACTCTGCTGCCTGCCATCACGCTGCGCTGCAGATCAGGCCAGCACTGAGCTTTCAGAACACACACAATAATTAGCAGAATTATTAGCAGAAGACAAGAGAAACAAGCAGGAGTTTTACTCTCACCACATGAACTAATATTATCCAAATATTTACCTTGCCCTGGCTGTGACCAGAGAGCACAAGAGTGGCTTGGCACATTCTCCCAGAGAGATGGTTCTTGTTAGGTGGATTAAGCGGGATTTTGACAGCACATGGTTTTGTTGTTTGATTCTGCTGTTTGATTTTAAAAAATCTCTGGAAAGATGCTTGGTTCCCAGATCCAGCCTGACTTGGTCATGTCCTAACTGTTTTACTTCTGCTTTCAGCAGAATCCCTTGGGGCTGGCTGGGACGTGCAAAGACACTTTTTTTAGGTTGCTGGAGGGAAAGGGGACATCAGCCATCCCTGTTTCAAGAGGCAAGTGGTTTCAGTCAGGTCTGATTTGAGACAGGCAATCTGTGCTGTGCTAAAGGGCTTGACGGCTGCTCTCCTTTGGTCTTCAAGCCCTGCCGAAAGCTGCCCGTGCAGCTCTGGGCTCTGGCCACAGGACGGTGGCTGACCGAGGGCTTTCAGCCAACAAACCTGAGGGCCAGACCATTTCAGGTAATGCCCGGTCACAACGCCCTGCCAACCCGGATGGACTCAAGCAGGCTGAGCAAACTGATGCAGCCTCAGAACCTCTGACTTCCCACCAGCCAGAAGAAAACCCACGGAGGCTGATCTTGCTCCTATCAAACCTAGGTAAAAGCCTTATCCCAATGGCTGCTCCCACCCAGGACCTCCTCAGACAACGGTGATGGGTGAGCTTAGCTGATGGTTAAATCCCAGCTAGCCCAGCATGTAAGCCATTTGCCAGCAGACCATTGCTGAGCAGTATCAAGCCGACCAGGTCCTTCCCAGATGAAGCACCACCTGCCCTGTCATGGGCTGCCCTTATTTCCTTGACCTTCTGTCACCTCTCCTGCCAAGATAGTGTCCCTTCCTCCTGCACTGCTAGGCTTGTGCCTTCCCCCCTTGAGAGTCAGACCTAAGCAGCCATGGGGCTGGCTTAAGAAGATCATAAATTATTTAAGAATACAGTTACAGTTTTAAAGGGTAAGAGCAAAGGCTCACGGTTACTATATGGATCAACCAACATATTTCCTTATTGGTAAAAACCAGCCAAGTAACTTCATCTCTACGCTGTTTTGTGATGGTTGTGCTAAGGGAGGGTGGGATAAGCCAAATGGACATCTTGCTGCTATCCAGGGAGAGAGGTCCAGTCCTATTTCCATCTTCCTCCCAGCTGCTCACTTCCACCCTTACCTACACCTGATCTTCTCATGAGCCACTTCAACTCACTAGCCCAGCTGAAAAATGAAACAGCAGAGAGCTTCTGCTGGGTCAGTGAGCTGAACTGGCTTGTGGAAGGTCTGACTAGCATGAAGGAGAGAAGCGCATGGCCAGGGTAGGGGGAGAGCTCTCCTTTGCAGTGCCAGCAGGCTCTTACACCAGCTCAGCTGCTTGTGAAACTTGGAGACCATGCTGTGTCATGGGCTATGCAAACACAATGCTGTCTAACCAAATACGAGTGGGGCAGAGGAAACAGATATGGAAACACCAGAAATACAGGGAAATAAGGCTAACGTTTACAGAGAGCAAGTTAAGTCCTCAACATCAGAGTTAACACATTACCAAGGCAAGCAAGTCCACATCTCTGGCAGCTACTGTGGTGGTAGACCTGGCCAGAGACCATGCAAGGCCAAAGGCAGTCATGTTCCATGGGGATATGTGCCATCGAGCTGCACCTATCCCTCCACACATGCCCACATGCAGAGGCACAGGGGAGGGGCTGTATGCCCTTTGCTCCCATCACTCCCAATAAATCCCCCTCCCACCCCATACTGCACTCTCCCTGTTCCCAGGGCGTTCCTACAAGGTGCCCTGCTCCTCAATCATTCCTCCCACACTCATTGTGGGAAGAAGGAAACTCTCTGAGGCTGGACCCAAACACAGCTCTTTGGAAAAGAGACCTTTCAGAAAAGCTACCCTCATGTTTCCTGGGTGTTGGTAGCCTCTGGCAGCCTGGGGCAAGTGGCCCAGGTCCTGCTTCATGTCAGTGGTGAGTGCACTGCCATTCCAGGGCCCAGGGCAGGTTTGGACAGCATGGGTAATGAGCTCGCCTCAGCTGCTGGGGAGCTCCTCCCTGCTCTGTCCAAAGCAAAACTGCAAGGACAGCAAAAGGGCAAAGTTGACAGCACGGATACAGCTTTGAGGGTCTCTCTACTGCAAACGGGCCAGATGATAGCGATCACAAGCCATGCTCTTGGGTTGCATTCACTAGCTCCCTGGGCAGCAAGGAGCACAGAAGAAAGAAGGTGGCATCAGGATTATCTCTAGTGTGGAGAGGCAGCTGTGCTGTTGGATGTATTCTGCAGGGCCCTTGGAAATGGGCCATGGTATTCAGAAGTCATTAGTCACCTGGAGTATGCCACCAAAGGGTACCCGAAGGACCCAGTTTCTCCAGCATGGCTCCTCCAAGGCTGGGCTTGCAACTACAGCAGTCATTTCTAGAAATCCTGACAGGACTTCAGCATTGCACTGGGCTCACACATGGTCTCTAGCATGTCCCAAGAGCCTGAGAACCCTTCTGCACTGCAGAGAGTGCCTCTCCACCATGAGACTCCAGGAGCCAGACAAACACGTGATGTGCATCTGCTGGATGCTTTTGGTCAGGCTTCATGGGGGGGGAAGGGTGATTCAAACAGCCTGGACTGTCCCAGAGGACATCCCTGCCATCCATGTCAGAAAAAACTTTGAGAAACTGTGATTAAATCTCTGCCCAAAGTCTCTTCCCCAGATTGGCTGCTAGTACCACCAAACCAGACCACCGGTGCACTTGCTGCAGGGTGAGCTCCAGGTCTCCCTAACCCAGGGCCAGCCACAGCTCAGTGCAGCACGGCAGTGCAAGCAGAGTAGTCCAGCACAGGCAGCAGTACTCAGTCCCCTTCCCAGGGTGGCATGAGGGCCAGCTTGGGTGATGCTTTGAAGTGTCCTGCACTGGCACGGGAGGTCACAGGGTAGTGGCACAGACAGTGCTTCCTTTCACCCATAAAGCCGTGCTGACTGCGAGGCTCCTCTCCCAGAACCGGGGCTGCCCGTGAGAGTCGGAGCAGATATCCTGTCCCCAGAGGCAGCAGAAGAAATGCATCTTGTTTTCCCAGCAGCTTCTAGCTGTCAGATGTTGGAGGAGTGAGCAGTAAGCAGCCTTTACTCCCTGCCCAATCTGTTGTTAAAGCAGCCGTTTTCTCCAGTATAGCTCTGCTCACAATACCAGCTAACCTTGGGATGTGGCATTGCCCAGCTACATCCTCACCGCAGAGCTGTCTAGGGGAGCCGGTGCCGGGGCTAGCCACACCACCAGCCAGAGGCACCCACAGCTGCTGGAGGAGCAACCCACACTGCTCGGCACTGCAGGAACAGCGATGGGCTACTGTACTGTCCCTTTTTGGCCTCATTAGAGTAGAGACAGATGCAGAAAAGGCAGATTGGAGGCTAAGGGAAAGCAGAACCAGGGCCCTGAGCTGTCCCCATATGCATACCAGAGTCACCAGAACTAAAGCCAGTGAGTGGGTTTCGCATGTGGATAGGAAATGTCAGGTCTTAAGGACAGTGCTTAAGAGCCAGTGACAACGTCTCTGCAGTGACTTGACAGGAAGCAGAGGCTTCCTGGGCTGCACAGCAGCTGGGGAAGAGCATTGCAGCATGTAGCTGGAGCTTGGGAGAGGCTCTCCCCCCACCCCATACTCCTCTCCTCTCCCCCAGTCCAGTAAGCCTAGAAATGGCTCGATTCCCTCCTAGCGAGCAGGAGGAACTGGAGAAGGTTTCTGTGGCTCTCCAACAATATTAAGGCAATGAAGAGTAATTCAGCTAAGCCAATGTGTCCCAGCTGCCAGCACCACGTGGCAGAGCTGAGAGCCATACAACGGAGTGGACAATAAACTAACACTTGGGCCAAGGTGCAGGAGTGGTTCGTTACTGATCCAGGCACCCTGCCCCTTCGAAGAGCCAGTGAGTAGCTGCAGGATGTCTCAGGCTATTCCACATCCTCAGACATACAGAAACTCATGATGTATAACAGTGCCAGCTTCCCCACCACATCACAGCCAGCCTTACCAGGGGCCCTCCAAGTGAGAGAGCTCATCCCTTTCCTCCCCTTCTGCCCTCCCACCGGGATACTAGGTGGCAGGCCCAGAGCATGGCTGGGTGGGCTCTGATGACAGGCCTGCAGGCTCAAGCAGTCAGCAGGGCAAATGGATTCTGGGCCAGTTCCTGCCCTTTGGGCTTAGAAGAAAAGGACCTTTCCATGCCCACACGGCGCACACAAAACCTGCTCCAGCAGAACTCCTGGGGCCACCACAAGAAGACTCAGCACAGCCCAGGGGCAATTCTGCACACAAATGCTGTCAGCAAATGAACGACCTGCTACCAAGCATCCTTCTGAGGCCCTGAGAGGCATCTCGTGAGGGGGTATCAAGGGAGCATGCAGAGGAAAAATCTGCTGGCCCTTGGCCAGCAGCATACTGGAGCCTGGACTGGGTTTGATATTTTCCCAGAAGAATTAAGGGGCTCACCCCAGAGGGGCAATCTGGCCCTAACACGTCAGAGAGGGAGGTGACCATAAACTCCTCCTATCAGCAACACAGAGCCTGCCAGTGACGAGAGGAAAAAATGCAAGTGACTGAAGAAACCAACCATCTTTGGTAAGCAGCGGTGGTTGTTGATATGTAGGGATGTTCCACTCCAAAGAAAGCTGCTCCTGCCTCCTTTTTTCTGCTGCCCATCCATGTTTAAGAGCCTTCCCGACTGTTTTATCGCATTCATAACATTTCATAATAGATGGGCATGCAGCTGAGCACAGGAAGCCAAAAGAACCTCAAGTTTTCATAGCCAAGGCTAAACAAGACACAAAGTTCCTCTGTGTTTAACTCTGAGGGAAAGGAGCTAAATAAAGCTTTTCTTCTTTACAACAATTTTTTGCCTCAAGTTGCTCACTGGTCACTTGGGACATCTCTGGAGCATCACACAAGCATCAGGATCTTGGCTCTGGCCATCAGTAGAAAGACTTGGAAAAAGCAGATGTTCCAGACAAAAATAGCTCTCACAAAACAAGATGTAGGTGAAGACATGGACATAAGTACAATCTGCTCTTGCAACATTGCCCTCCTGGTGAAGCCAGGCAGCACAGGAAAGGGGTCCTGGCTTCAGGTCATTGCAGAGAGCCACAGAGAGCTTCGCTCAAGACCCATCCTCACCTCTCCTAGCCAGGAGCTCCCCCACAGGAGCCCCGGAGAAAGGCTCCCCTCATCCTCCCCGGGGGGGTGCAGAGCTGCACCTGGCTGCACCAGGGCTTCCCCTGCCGCTGCGCCTCCCTGTCCCCAAGGGCTGAGCCCGGCTCCGCCGCCGCGGCAGTGATGAGGCAGCGCCCGGCCACCCCCTCCCGCTCCGGCTGCTTCCCTCCCGCCCCGTCGGGGGGCTGCCCCCGGCTCCCTCCCGCCCGGTCCCGCCGCCCCGTCGGGGGGCTGCCCCCGGCTCCCTCCCGCCCCGTCGGGGCTGCCCCGCGGGCAGGGACGTCGGCGGAGGGCAGAGGCGGCGCCTCACCTGGGCCGGAGCGGGCGAGCTGCGGGGCCGGAGCGGGCGAGCTGCGGGGACGTCGGCGCTGCTCTGGCGCGGCGCAGCCCTAGGCGCGGCCCTAGGCGCGGGCGGGCGGGGCGGTGTCGGCCCGGGTCGGCCCATACAAGGCAGAAGAATGCGGCGGGGCCGGAGCCGCCGGGCCGGGTCGGTGGACGGTGCTCCCGGCCTTTTATAGACGAAACGGCCCCGCGCGGCCGGCCGCGGCGAGGGGAGCTCCGCGGGGGCTGGCTGGGGGTCCGGGGTCCGGGCCCGGTGAGCCCCCCGTCGAGGGGAGCGCTGGGCAGCGCCCGGGGCTCGGAGACCCGGCTGAGCGCAAGCCCAGCCGGACGCCAAGGCTGGGCGCCGCACCAGCTTCAGCAAGGTGGGGCATCCCTGCACCTCGGGCCCCCGGTGACAGAGGGGACACTGCTCTCTTAAGGCCCAGTGGCACCGGGAGACCTGGCTGGGGCAAGGTGGCTGCACTGCAGAGGGTGGCCAGCCACTGCTGCTGACAAGGGACCCCAAGCAAGCTGTCCTGTGCGCAATGTTTCATCCCGCCCAACTTTCAAGCATGGTACCAGCCCTGGCACTGTTTGCCCCAGTTAGTCCTGTGCAGGCGTAGCTAAGGATCTCCATGACATGACATGCAGCCCCAGTCCAACACCCTGGTTCCCGCTCTCCTTAGCCCTTTTCCAAACCCTGGCAGCACCCCACACCTTCTCAACAGCCCAGTCCTGTGCTGCTTGGGGCAGCTGGAGTGGGGCTGCCTGACCTGCTCGTAGCTGGGGTGTGGGACATGGTCCATTTGGAGTTACATGAGGAAGTCTTCAGGGCATCCAAAGGTGAGAACTGAGGCTTGGCTGAAAGTCCCAATTAACGGTACAACCAGTGGGGCCCAGCCTGCAAGGGAAAACGGGCCACAGAGATCAGCGTGCTGGCTCCTGCTCAGCACTGACCCTCACCTCTCTCTTGGCTGCGAGTCTGCCAAAGGACCTAGTTAAACAGCCCTAGGAGATCATGTGGAAAGTGCCCTGGAATGGGGAAAAGTTGGGGCCGTGGGGTGCCACCCTACTCACAAAGTTGGGGCCCCAAGCCCAGAGGTGAGGGGATTGGGAGCACCCCATAGCAGAGTGAGGAACCAGTCCTAGGGATGCCTCTTGGGGTGGCAGCAGGTCTTGCACACCTTTAAGGGAGCTACTGGCCAGTCAGCCTCACCTCCATTCCTGGAAAGGTGATGGAACAGCTAATTCTGAATACCATTTCCCTATTTTCCCCCTTTCCATGAGGAAAAACTTCTTTGCTGTGAGGATGACTGAGCATTGGAACAAATTGCCCAGAGAGGCTGTGGAGTCTCCATCCTTATGGAGATATTCAAAAGCCATCTGGACAGGGTCCTGTGCAACGTGCTCTGAGTGACCTTGCTTGAGCAGGGGCAGTCAGACTAGATGACCTCCAGAGGTGCCTTCCAACCTCAACCATTCTGTGATCCTGTGATTCTGTGATTCCAGTCATGTGGGGCACAAACAGGGGCTCCCAGTCCTGCATGCTCTCAGTTTGGAGGGTGATGCTCTCCCAGTAATCCTCCAACGGAGGTTCTGCCTTTGGTTTGGAGGCAGCCATGTGCTGCCCATGACACTGGAGCCAGAATTCAGCCTGGGGAGAAACAGGCAAGTGCCTGAAGAACAAACTGGGAACCTTTCTGAGAGGGATTCACATGCCCCCAATGCTGGACCAGGCAACTGGAAGCAGGGCTGTCCACCTGGGCACTGCTGGTGGCTCAGTCACTGCCTGTGGACAGGCTGGAGCTCAAGGATGAAGGACCGTATCTTCTTGTGACCCTAGGCATTTCTCATCATGGTAGGGCTGTGCTGAGGGGACAGTGTGGGGCACATGGCCTGGAACTACAGCAACACAGCTGGAGAGAGGAAATGAGCTGTGACATAAATTAATAGCGAGTTACTGTCCTCCTGTGGGTCATTACTTTTATTATTATACTGAACAACACTTGATTTTAAAAAGCCCTGGCCTCTGTTTCATTGCTGGAACAAAAGAAACAGCCGTGTCCTCCAGCAGCCTGATGTGACTCTGCCCAGGGCACTGGTTGTGTACCCGCTGACTCAGAAGGCTAATGACCTGCTCTACCCACTGCCTGCCAAATTCGGGGGACTCTCGGTGGCGACCATGCCCTTTCGCTGCTTCGAAGAAATCTGTCAGGGCTACTGCCTCCTCTGGGCAGTCAGAAATCTGCTGAGTTTATTCAGTCACAGCAGTGTAGAAGTGCCACTATTGAAAAGGTTTTGTTGGAGGCAAGACAGTGTCTGCCGGTTCAACAGGTGAAAAGTCATCTCCAAAGGATGGGCTGTGGCTTCAGACTGACCGTGCCAGAGAAGAGGGCGAGCTTGGGAGAGCACGAGACTGATGCAAGGAGCTCATAGTGTTACTTCTACCTGCTGCTGCCCTGCGTGGCAACTCTGGGACCCGGGAGCCAGCGTTTATGCCTTGCCATGCAGAGCCTTTGCTATGCTTGAGCTCTGTCCGGAGGTTTCCCAAGGAAAGAAGGAAAGAGGGTCAGTAGTAAGAGTGCACGAGCTGCCACCTCGTGGCTGTTACCGGGTTTTTCTGTGCATGTGCTGGAGAAAAGCCCCAAACTCAGCTCTGTCAGTGAATTTTTCCTCAGAGAGGTTTGCAAGAGGAAGGCTCTGTAACGAACCGTTTCTTGCCTGGTCTTTGAGGAGCCACTGCTCCTTGCTGTGCCTCTGTTTCCCCACCTTCGAGCAGACATCATGCCAAGCCCTGCGTGAATGACTGATGAAGAGTGGCAATATTGGACCTGGGAGATCACGGAATCACAGAATCACAGACGGGTCAAGGTTGGAAGGCACCTCCGGATATCCTCTAGTCCAACCCCCCTGCTCAGGCAGGGTCACCTAGAGCACATTGCCCAGGACTCTGTCCAGACAGCTTTTGAATACCTCCAAGGATGGAGACTCCACAATCTCTCTGGGCAATTTGTTTCAGTGCTCAGTCACCCTCATAGCAAAGAAGTTTTTCCTCATGTTCAGGTGGAACTTCCTGTGTTTCAGTTTGTGCCCATTGCCTCTTGCCCGTCACTGGGCACCACTGAAAATAGTCTGGCCCCATCCTCTTTACATCCTCCCTTAAGATATTTGTATACATTGATAAGATCCTCCCTGAGTCTTCTCTTCTCCAGGCTGAAAATTCCCAGCTCTCTCAGCCTTTCCTCATAGGAGAGGTGCTCCAGTCCCCTAATCATCTTCATAGCCCTATGCTGGACTCTTTCCAGTAGTTTCATGTCTCTCTTGTACTGGGGAACCCAGAATTGCACACAATTCTGCAAAGCATCCACACGTACTTTGCAGCCTGTGCAGCTGTACACACATAATTTGCTATTGCTGGGACTTCCTGTGCAATTCCTCAGGCTCTCCTTCCTCCCAGAATTTATAGCCCCTCTCAAGTCCCATTCAGCCTTTCCCAGGTTCCCGTTTCTCTCTGTACCCAGGGCCCCTTGGGTACTCCTTTTCCTCTACTTCCATGTGCCTGCCAACATGCATCCCTTCCTGGGGTCCCCTTTGTACCTGCATGCCTTCCTTTGTCCCCGGCCTCCTTCTTATCTTGTTCTTTCAAGCCGTGATTTCACTTGCTTTTCTCTTTGGGCAGTGAATCATGAAATGGAGATGGAGTAAAACAAGATAGCTTTTTAGCATATGAGTTTTAGATCACTTCTCTCATCCACTGTGTCTCATAGTCATGCAAACGCTTCTGGCCCTGTGAAGCAGCATGGTGCAGGATCATGGACCTGGGGACAATGAGATTGCTTATGTGCCCTGAACACTGCACAAAGACCTGGAAGAGATCCACCCTGGTCACCCTCTGATATCACCTCTCCTGTGTGCTTGGTGACTCTGTCTATCACAAAGTGGAGGACACAGAGCAGGAAGGGGGCTGCTGCGCCTCAAGCATCTGAGGAGCTCCAGGGGAGTGAGGCCAGAGCCAGCTATACATGTGTGCCTGTGAGACCTGGCCCCTCTCTGAAGGGCTGTGTCACAGTGGGGATATCAGATGCAAAACTCCCTGTGTGAGATACAGCAATGACCCTGTTGTGTGTCATCCTCCTGCTAATGCACCATGGGTCCATTGACTTGGACCAGCTTCTTGGGCCTGTGGCAAATGCCACAAATACCTAGGAGCATGGCCCTGATAGCTGGGATGGCACTGATCTGGGGGAGGCCCACAAGTACCTTGCAAAATCTGTATTTAAATGATATCGACAAAGTTGGAAGTGATCAGGGGTCTGGGACAAGGACTCATCTGTCTACTCCCATCTGTGTTAATCACACACAACCCAGAGAGGTTCAATCTATCCCTTGAGATGCCCAGCTCCTGCTAAAATCAATAGCGAAGTTGCTGCTACTGAAGTATTTAGTGATGCAAGTAGAAAGCAATTAAGCTCCTGAGAGGCTTAGCAAGTTTGTGTATGTGCATTTGCTGGTCTGTGTAAGAGAATGAAATGCAGGACTGTGGACCTATGGTTTGTAAATTGGAAATAAAACAGTGAACCTCATCATGCATCGATGTGTGAGCAGGGAAGTGCATAGACAAGCAAATAAGGAATGGTTCCATATGAAATACCTGTGTAAGACTCAGGCCTCACTGACACCTGCAAGTTTAATTGCAGCACTGACACCGACAAGGTCAAAGTCTTCCAGCAATGTCTTTAGTGACCCAAGCGCTGCTGAACTGAATTGATCCTCATGCTGACCACCAGAAGGAGGTATCCAGACTCACATCCATGCATATGTAGGATATAGGATCATATATTGTCACAGACCTTCACTCGGGTGTCCATCTGTGCATGTGTTCCTTTATACTCCTGAGACAAAATCAGCCAGATAAGCTAGAATCATTAATTAAAACCAGTGAAGGTAGCCTCTCCATTATCGCTGGAGCACATTAGGGACTGCCTCTGAACTCTTGGTGCCTGACAGGAGAGTCACCAAGCCAAATGGGGAGCAATGCCTGAGCCCAAACAGGGCTACCTGAGCCCGTCCACTGTCTAAATTTGCTACACCTCTTTATCTGCCATTCTACCAGGTCTGTTTATGCCCACCTGTACAAACAAAGCACATCCTGAGGATGATACGGTAGTGAATCAATCACAATTGAACAGAAAGCAGGGACTAATACCCTGCCCACCCTTTCGATAGGGATGCTGAAGAAGTAATTCCCAACATATTTTCTCATGAGGAATGCAACTGACGTGGATTTCATGCTGTTGCTCTTGTAAGGCAAGAATATTGGAAAGCAGTGGTCAAATCTTTAGGACCCCACACATATGCCAGTTAGTGTTTTATTTGCAGATACTTCCACTAGCATAATTTCTGCAGACAGAGTATGTTTGGCTTGCCATAATGGCTTATATATATGTCCACCTGAATAAACATACAGCTATAGCTCTTAGCCCAACTACTTCTCATTTTCAAGGCTATCCCACTTTAAATGCCTCAGGTCTTGCAGTTTGTATCCAAGAAGGAGCTACTGAGAGTCTTGAAGGCACAGATTTTGAGCAGACAATATGGCACGATGGAAGTGTGCCATCAAACTGTACAGCATGGGAGGGAAGCTGTCCTCAAGGAATCTGTTTATCTGCTCACGGCTGTCTTATCTGCATGCCTCAGTATGGAATGGATTTCAGCTTTGCAAGCATCCAAGAGCGGCCAGCAAAGGGCTATTCCCCTTTTACGCTGAGTGTGCAAGGACAGATAGGAAGGCTGTCCTAGGGCAGTCACTGGCTTGCTTTACTGCTCAGAAGCAGCTCTGCAAGGTGGTCTTCATGGGGTCATTGACTTCCTAAGACAAATGCTGGGCCCTTTCTGTGCTGGAAGCAGCATCTGCACACAGCAATGCCCTTCGTGGCGTGTTAATGGCATGGGTGTGTTTTACATTGAGCGGGGCTGCCAGCCAAAGCACCATACCCAGCGTTGGCTCCTGGACGTGCATGTCTCTCTTTGTAAAGCTCTGGAGCAGGCGACTGCCCTGTCATGGGGTACCCACGCTGGTGGCCCCAGGCCACTCAGGCATAGGCCACCGCTCTGCCCAGGTGCAGGGGACTGGCCAGGCACTCAGCAACTTGTGGGCTGACAGGGGGGCCCAGCGGGGGAACCCTGCCAAGGAGCCGTGCTGCAGGCTGGGCTGGGCTTCGCCCCGCTGCGGGCCTTGGAGGGCCTCCTTGGCTGCTCCCTGCCTCAGCCTCCCCTTGTGGGAGGCAGGAGCAAGGCTGCGGGGCAAGGCCATGCGCTGCCAGGGCTTGCCTGGGTGGAGGGGTAGGACCCTGTCCCCCATGCAGCACGGCGGTGTGAGAGGGGCCATGGAGGCCATGGGGGCCGTGCAGGACGGTGGTGTGAGGTGGGACTGTGGGGCCATGGGGGCCGTGCAGCACGGCGGTGTGAGGGGGGCCGTGGAGGCCATGGGGGGCCGTGCAGGACGGCGGTGTGAGGGGGGGCCGTGGGGGCTGTGCAGCACGGCGGTGTGAGGGGGGGCCGTGGAAGCCATAGGGGCCGTGGGGGCCATGGGGGACTGTGGAGGCCATGGGGGGCCGTGCAGGATGGCGGTGTGAGGGGGGCCGTGGAGGCCATGGGGGGCCATGCAGGACGGTGGTGTGAGGTGGGACTGTGGAGGCCATGGGGGCTGTGCAGCACAGCGGTGTGAGGGGGGCCGTGGGGGCCGTGCAGCGCGGCGGTGTGAGATGGGACTGTGGAGGCCATGGGGGCTGTGCAGCACAGCGGTGTGAGGGGGGGCCATGGGGGCCGTGCAGCGCGGCAGTGTGAGATGGGACTGTGGGGCCATGGGGGCCATGCAGCGCAGCGGTGTGAGGGGGGGGCCGTGGAGGCCATGGGGGGCCGTGCAGCACAGCGGTGTGAGGGGGTCCGTGGGGGCCATGGGGGTCCGTGGAGCCGGGGGGGCCGTGCAGGACGGCGGTGTGAGGGGGGCCACCCCCACATGCGTCGCCGCACCCGGACTCCGCCCATGCCGCCTAAGCCGCCCCGAGCCCCAGCGAGCAGCGCGTTTCAGAGTGGTCCCGCTCGCGGTCCGTAGTGGGAGAGGGCGGGGTGGTGTCGTCACGTGCGAGGGGAGGCCGCGCCGCGATTGGCGGGCCGCGGGCGCCTGCGGATGACGCGCTGGAGCGGCCGCCTCCTGGCCAGTGTCGGCGGCGGGCTGGGGCGCGGGGCGGCTGGCGGCGCGCGGGAGGATGAGCGGCGCGCGGCGCAGGGAGGAGCCGCCGCCGCACGCGCAGCAGCACGCGGTGGCCAACGGCGGTGCGGCGCTGCGCGGCTCCGTGTGGAGCAAGGCGCTGCGCAGCGACTCGGCCTGGCAGGACAAGGTGGGGGCGGCGGCGCCGAGCGCCCCCCCGGCACCGCGCGCCTGTGGGCAGGGCCTGCCGCGGGGCGGGCGGGGCCCCGGCGTGGGGTGCCCGGAGCGGGAGGAAGGGGGCCGCGGCATGGCGTGGCGTCAGCGGGGAGGGGGTCGGGGACGCTGGGGAGTGTTACCGGCAGGGAGGGTGGGTGCCCGGGGTGGTGTGACCAGGCGAGTGGGGGCCCGGGGGGAAGGCGAGTGGCCCCTGGGTGGCAGGACCGGGTGCAGGCTTCCTTCCTGGGGTGGCGTGACTGGGGGGACGGGGACCCTGCACGTTCCTCCCGGGTGGCGTGACCAGGGGCAGGACCCGGCGGGGTCTTTCCTGGGGTGGCATTACTGAGGAGGGCGTAGATGCTTGTTGGGGCGCCAGTGGCAGGCGGAGCCACCCTGGAGCTTGGGGTGCTCTCTGCTTTTGCCCCTCATCGTGCCTTCAGGCCTGCCTCAGCTGGGGAAGTGGGCTGGGCTGCTCTGGCTTGGCAGTGCTGGGGGAGACTGCTTGCCCCTGAGCGGAGTGTGGCTAGTGCTGCTGTGCCACAATGGGAGAAACTACAGCCTGCTTGCCTGGGCCCGGGTGCCTCCCGTGGCCCCGGGCATATGGCTGGGCTGGCCCCAGGCTTCAGGCTGTCCCAGATGAGTTAGGGTGCAGTTGTGCTGACACAGAGACTAGCCTAAAAGGTGAAGGAAACCGACTTTCAGAGCATTGCAGGAATAAGGAATTGCCAGCTGAGCAAAACTGTGTAGACCCGCGTTGCATCTGAAAGAAAAGGGTAGCAACAAGAACAAGCTTGTGAGACTTTGTCCGTTACAATGTCACGGCATCTTTACATTCCTAAAAAAAACCAAAAAACAAAAAAACCCATAGCAGTTGTCCAGCCATCTCTGGTGTGCTTTACTGTCCCCTTAGCTAGTCCAGCTCGTGTGCAGAAAAAGATCTGGTTTCTACAAAAATCTATGTATATGCTAAACTTGTATGTTTTGACAGTGTTTCTAAATGTTTGCAACAGCAGTAAATCTTCTGAGTATGCACAAGTGTTTGTCTTCCATAGACTTTTGGGGAGAATGTGCAAGTCAAAGTCTGCAAGTGCTAAGAGGACTGACTGAATTCTTTTCTGCTGTTGTTCACAGAACTTGTAGGAATACTGTGTACTTGAATTCATGCTTCTTGAACAAATCTGGCAGGAACAGGATGAAGTATTCAAAGTTGGAGGGGGGCAGGCAGGTAGCAGCGTATGATGGGCTGGACCATACCTGGGCAATCCTGCCTTTGGGAATGTTAGAGAAAGGAGCAAAAATGAATTTTATTTAAAGCATGAGTCAGCAAGATCCAGCTGCAATGTTTGCAGTTGCTCTGTGGGAGAACAGGAATGACCACTGCACTGTTGCTGTGAAAGAAGATGCAGTTGTAGTAAGCCGAAGACAGTATGGAGTTCGCATGAGCACTGGCTACTGGCAGCACTCATTTTTGGGTAGAGGAGCACGAAAGGTGGCTATAACAGTCTTAAAAGTATAATATATATATATATGAACATAGTTTAAGTTTAAAGAATATAATTTATGCTTTGTTCCAATGAGTTTTTATGGAATTGAATCTTTATTCATCAAAGGGACTACATACTTGTTTTTTCCTGCAGTTAGCCCATCAAAGGACAAAGCTGGGTATTTAATTTGAGAACAGAAATGTCCAAGGTACATGATGTCATAAGCTTCTTTTGTCTGCTCTGAATACAATAGCTTAATATAACTTTAAAAAAAGTGCTCAGAGTGTTACTTATCACTTGTTAAGTGTATGATGCCTTTAAAAAAAGAAAATGCAGTAAATGCCAAAATGTTTTTTGTGCTTTGTCTCCCCAGGACGAGTTTTTAGATGTGATCTACTGGTTCCGGCAGATCATTGCAGTTATTTTGGGAATCATCTGGGGAGTAGTTCCACTGAAGGGATTCGTGGGAATAGCAATGTAAGGTTTATTTCCTTCTCTATTTTTTGTATTTTCCCACATTTATTTTTTTCTTGTCTGTTTTAAAGTTGCATTATAAACAGTGGACTGGCCAAATGCAATGTCTTTCTGCTGTGCTTCTGAAATCCAGCATTGCATTCCAGACTGTTACTTGTCATGAACTGTCTTTCATACAAATCAGCCTCTTCCTACCCCTTTGACCTGACTAATGCTTTTATTATTATTATTATTATTATTATTATTATTATTATTATTATTTTTATTTTATTAAAGGGGGAAGGGGTGGAAGAAAGGAATAAAAGGTTTGATTAACTTGTGAAGTAGGTTGTTCCTGCCTGTGTGAATAGGGTCTATGAGTATGGTGCCTAGTAGAGTCTTTGAGGAAGTAAGGATACACACAGGGAAAGGCGAGGTAGACCTTATCTTTGAGTCGGGAGCCCTCCTTGGAGAGGAGGTTGTATTAGTATACAAGAGAGGGCAGCTTCTCTTTAAAAAGAAAAGCTTTCTTCAAGACATCAAAGAGGGTAAGTAACAAACAGGCAAAGTGGCATCCTTGGTTGCAGAGCTTCTGCAGCTCTGCCAGCTTGCTGAAGTTATTGTTCTTTCAAGCCATGATGTGGGGGAAAGGCAAGGCCTAGAAGACTGCATACGCATCCACCTCTCGGATCCCCACAGAATCATGGGATTCATGTCACCTCCCACCAGGTGTCTGAAAGCTGCAGTGAGTGTTCTAAGTTATGGAGTGACAGCTTATGTGTGGCAGGGGCCAAACCTGTGGGCCTGTGGAGGGACAGCAGAGATGGGGCTCGTGGGAAAGCATGGCTCTTCTCTCTGACCTTTGGCGGTGGGAAGATGCTCTGTATGCTCTGGGGAGTCTCTGTTTGCAGATGTCTTTGCCTAGTCAAGGTCTCCTTACCAACAGCTCACAATCTTAGTGTCATGATTCACCTGTGCCTTGGTTTGTTTGGCTTTCAAACTTAAAGGTCAATGTACTGTGCAAATCAGACATTACTTCATGAGCTCATTAGGTAGAAGTCCCTCTCCTATAGGTTAGCCTAATTCATTAATTTACTAATCTGTTAATTTGTGTGCTCATGAGCAAAACAGTTAGCCAATGGTGAGAGTGCTCAGCCTTCCTCCTCTGTCACGACATGGGTGTTCCCTGAATCACACCAGGAAGCATGAGATTCTCAGCAGACTGGCTGCTGGTGGATCTGCTTCCGTGGGTAAGCTGATGTATTTGTACCTTCCACCCTGGAAGTTTGGTCTGTGTAGGTCCTGTTGATCATTTCAGTTACTAGGCCAGAGCTTGCTTATTCTAAGAGTTTTGGTCTTCTTGGGAACTAGCAGTTTTGCAAGTAACTGTGCAAGGTTAGCAGACCCTGTTCTTTTCTGTCCTTGGGTATCTGGTGTTCCCAGCACACGTCAGGCCTTAGCATGAGCCAAGTATTAGGCCCAAAGTTTGACTGGGAGTTGAGTGAGCAGCCACGGTCCACCTCGTGGTATAGACCAAACGTCTAGCAAACTCAGTACGTTGGTCAGTGGAGGTACTGTTGCTCCTCTTGTCTCGCAGGGCTTGAAGGTAGGGGAAAGATGTGAGCACTTTTGTTCAAGCGTAGCTTTACCCTTTATTATTAGGTAATAACTGATGATTTGTGCTGATAATGGATGATAAGCAATAGCTTTTTCATATGTGGTGATTAAAGTTTTCAGTTCTCCAATCTGAGAATATCCTGTGTTTCATATCAGTCTTAAGAGTGCCGTCCAAGTCATAGGCCAGTATTTCACCAGCATTGATGTGAGATTAGGTTTATGATTCCTATAAAGTCTTCTGCAGGTTTCTAGTGCTGATGTTGCACTGGCATTCTCACGCAGGACTGATTGTTTTATTCCTGTCATTCCACAGGGCATCACAAAGAGGAAACAACGTATGTACAACCTGGTTTTCTCTTAAGTACAGCGGTGTGATTAACATACACTGAGTCTAAATAGCAGGTACTGGAGGTTAGATTACTCAGATAAGGGTCTTATTACTAAACGTTTGGGGCAGTACAACTCATGGTTTCTCCATTGTTCACATCCATGAGCATCAATTAGATAGATTACCTTTTGTTATGCATGCGTTTGCTTCCTTGAACTGGAGCCTCTATTCTATTAGCTGCAATAACAGGGAGTGGGGTGTACTGGTAAATTGGTTTGTATGGTGCAGTAATGAATGGATCCACTTTACAGACTGCTCCTGCTTCCTACCCCCGAGTATACAATTTCGGTAAAACAAGTTTTACATTTCTGACACAAAAATGATAATAAGGTCCCTAACACAGCAGGATTTCCACTATGGATGCAATTGGCATATTGTTTGCATTCGTTTATGCCAAAAGGTTGCATGGTAACACAAGCAATGGCACTGCTGGTATTAGAAGCAAAATTGTGAACATCAGCATACATCCCCTTCAGAATCTCTTGGAGCTTTTCCCAAGGGCTTAGGCTAATAGTCAGGATGCTAGTGGTTGTATCTGTTCCCTTTACTATCCATAGTCTGACCAATTCTAGCTTGTTTGCTTAATTGTCCTAGCCTAGATGCTTTAATGATATCTAAGTCCGTGGAATTCAACCCTCCTATTCCTAATCCATCGGCTCCAAATCTGGTGGAAATGTCCCTAATTGCGTGGGTTTTCCAATGGGACTTACGTCACTGATCATACATGGGTACTGTCCACTATGAGCAATTTGAATATACTTTACTAATATTAACATTGTTCCACCAAATCTTAACATGAAATTCATGTGCTTCAGAGGTGAAATTCACAAACTTCTGGGGAAGTCCTTGGACAGCTATTACTGGTATTGCAGTATTGGTAGTGGAAACTGGGGAAATTTTAAACTGCACGTTGCTCATCTTAGTGCACGAGCCATGAGCTCGATGGTTAATTGGCATACAAACCTCCATAATGAGTCCTAATGGTTCTGTTCCTTGTGGGCATTGCCACCCCTAGTCAAGGCCATCTAATAGATTCACACGTGTATTGTTAACACTCCGTGATGATGACACAGCAACATCAAAACTAATGGTGTAACAAGTAACAAAATGGGATAATGCTATTTGTAGTTCTGAGGCTGGACCGTAGTTTTCACTGCAGACTTCATCCCTACATGACAGTTAGCATACTTGCTGTATGGATGCTTTCTGTAGTAGGCAGATTGAACGATGGCTTCTATTCATTTGTCCAGGAGGCCAGCAGTCCCTGGGGAGGGAACAAGCTGACTTGGGTTTTGTTTGGTATCCAAGCCTCAGTAATAATTAATTCCACTCCCATAGTACCTACAGTTTCACACAGTCCTTTCTGTCAAAAGCGTTTCAAAGTAACCCAGCGTTTTCTGAGCAATGAATGCTGACTCCTTACCTGCTCTCCAGGATGCCTACTGAGGTGTCCAAGTTACCCTGCTGGTATTGGTTCAGCACAAGGGTTGTTCAGAGCTTTTGTATAGCAGACTACCAGTAGGTCTCTGCTGGGAGTTTAAGGCTCGTGCATCTTCCCATAAGTTTCTTCCCCAGTTGGTGCCACTGTTACGCCATTTGAGTTCTTTTTAATGGACCCGTTCCATCTTTCTACTCTACCATTACTCTGGGGTCAGTAGGGTAAGTGGAAAGTCCACTTGACTCCATGCTTGAGACATCATTCATGTACTATTTTATTTTTAAGATGCGATCAGTTATTTGACTATCTGTTGTGGCATTGGGTTTGTAGCAAACCATCAGTGTAATCCTGTTACTATTACCAATCTGGATGTGGTGTGTGTGAGGTAAACATTACTCAAACCACTCACTACTTTCAACTCCAGTCATAATAAAACACGAGGAGTTCTGTCTGAACATGAAGAAAAACTTCTTTACTGTGAGGGTGACTGAGCACTGGAACAAATTGCCTGGAGAGGTTGTGGAGTCTCCATCCTTGGAGATATTCAGAAGCCGTCTGGACAGAGTCCTGGGCAACATGCTCTAGGTGACCCTGCTTGAGCAGGGGGTTTGGACTAGATCTCCAGAGGTGCCTTCCAACCTCAACCATTCTGTGATTCTGTGGCAGCCTGTTTCTCTGTCTTGGAGAGAACCCTTTGTCTAAACATATCTTCCACAACCTCTTATGTTTTATAGTGACTGAGGGTGTTCCCCAGTTTCTCCATTTTGCTTTCCCCTTTTGCACAGAGACAGGCTGGCTCTTTTCCCTATGTTTCCTTTAGCTGGTGTTCTCCCTTGGTTTTTATCTTTTGTGGTGTAAATCTACTAGCTTGTGTTGGGGGATCTCTTGGAAGGTATTGCTATTTAAGCATGTCTTAATGGCTAAAGCTAATGATTTCAATGCTACCTCTGCTTCCTTTGCTGTGGGATGGAGGTGTTCTGGTTCACAAATAATGGTCCGGGGATTCAATTCTGCAGAGGGGAGTTGTCCAGCACTTGGGGCAACATGGACTGGTCCCTCCAATTCAACTAAAATAGTGGTTTTCAGCAAGGCAGCTTGTAGGGTAGCTGCTGAGTTCCAAGGCCACATGCCTTTTACACTTTATTTTGCGGATGAAATTTATATCCTACTGACCATGGTGGAAGTCCATAATAGACTTGTGATACTGGGCCCTGCAATATCTAACAATATTCCTGGGCCTAATGCTAATGATCAGACTTTGTCTGGGGTAAGATGGCTCTGGCTGTCCAGATTTGCACCAGCCATTCCACAGGTGTTTTTCCTAGGTTGGCTTGGTATCTCCTCTCCAAATCTCTTAATTCGAAGGCAGTAAACATTCTAGTAGTCATTATAAGGGCAGGTGGGTTTTGTGCCCCCACTGGTGCACTCTGTTGTTTGGTCTTGATTACTGGTGGCTAGAGGGGTGGGGTGAGTCATCCAGTTCATCATCTGGCCCTGAGGAGAGAGGGGTCAGGTTCCAAAAGACCCCAGATATCCTTATCCCAATTATTGTCATACATGGCATGGTGGACTTTTACTGGGTCTACCGTAGTGGCTTCCAGCAACCTTCTCCTGCACTCTTCAGCTTTTGCAGTTGTCTGGGGCTGGAGTTTTGACTCGAGCAATTCATTTTGCATTCCTAATGGTTTATACTTTACTTCCTAAGCGTTCTTTCCATTTTTCTCCTCCTCATTCTCCTTTTTCAATCATGTATTCTCCCCCTTCAACTTACCAATCTTGTATCTGTTGATGCTCTAAAAAATGAAGTTTGAAACTTGTAGAAATGGAGATCTAAACACATCACCCTCCAGCAGTGGCTGAATAGCTATGTGCAAACAGTTAAATCTAAAATGCTCTCAGTAATAGATATGGAATAGTTGAGAAGCATTGTTCTTACTTAGTCATCCATTAGTTCACAAGGCACCTTCAGGCACATGAGTCAATTCCTGTGCTGAATGTTAATAGGAAATAAAAATGATTTGGTGTACAACAGAAAAACTAAAAGCTTCTAAAAGTGTACGTGGTTGGTTTCTTTGACTGTGCTACGCATTCGAGCTGCTGTTTGCGACTTGCTGCCAATCAGTGACCTTACGTATATGGGAGTCTTTTGCAGCATCACCCTTCTTAAACAGACTTCTTTCCAGGAAACATACTCTTTGCTTTGCAGACTGTCCCAGCCCTAAGTTGGGGTTGGGAGCAAGGCCAAACCAGCCTGAGGACAGAAAGGAGGTCACGTATATCCTTTGTTGGCACAGACTAGAGAGCACGGCACAGACTAAAGAGCACTGCGACTTGCCTCAAGTTGAACCCCAGTGCTGTGGCTCTGAGGGGCTCTATCAAGTCACTGCATTTGGTCAAAGGACACTAACACAGGGGGTCTAACACTGAGCATGGAGTGTCTTCCCTTTTAGCAGCCTCAAAATCCAGTAATGTGCACAAGCAAATTGGATTCTGTGTTGAGCAGAATAAGTGGTGCTCATCTGCAGTAGATGAAAACTTGCAGGGCCCCTTTCCAGGTGATGTGAAAGATGCTGATACTGCATCAGCCTTGCAATTGTAGACATCCTGCTGCTAATGCTTCCAGCTTTTGACTGCTTGTTGTTGAGTTTTAATAGGAGTAAGCTGTGCCTGGGGAAGGTGAACTTCACCCAAACCTAGTATGCTATATCAAGCTGACCTGGAGGTGCTCTTTTAAGGAGATCACTGAGGAACGTGGGGAATGTTGCAGAAATACTGTTCCTTTTTGCTTCCACTCTGCTGAGGAGGAGAAGTGATTCACAGCTATGATGCTGTGTGGCAGATTGGATACCTGCACTCTTATTGTGGAAATTACAGTTCATAATCTCTTTTTTTTCCAGATTCTGCCTGATCAATGCCGGTGTTCTGTACCTCTACTTCAGTAGCTTCCAGCAGATAGATGAGGAGGAATATGGTGGAACATGGGAGTTGACAAAGGAAGGATTCATGACATCATTTGCACTCTTTTTGGTAATACTTCTTGTTCCCTTTAAGTTGATTTGTGAATTGGATTGGTATACTTTCTGCAGTAAAAATCCTGGGAAGAAAAGCAGGTGATCCGTCACGTAGATAGAAGAGAGAGATGTTAACGTAATCTAATAAATGGGCTTGATCAGCAAAGAGAAGCCTGATATCTGATGGCTACTGGCTGTGAAGTAATACAGTATTAGTGACTGGCATTTCCCTGTGGGGAAGGAGGTAGGAACAGGCAGACATATTTTTGCATCCACCACTTAACTTTTATGCCTTCCTATCCTCTGTCACAGATGCACTGCTCCCCAACTCTAGTGGAGCTTCATGCAGAGCTATTTATACCCAAACTGAGCTCATGTTTGAGTGTCTTTACATTTTCTCCCTTACTCACCTTCCCTCCCCCAAGCCTCTGAATACACTCATGACTTGATTTGGTGGTGCCTCTAAAACAATATAGATACTTTGACAGAATTTTAGTACAGAGATGTTAATTACCCTGGAAACTGAGCAAATTGAGTGCCACAGGTTGTGGTGCATGGTGATCCTAACATCTCTCTGAGACAGTGTCTCTTGAGAGCTAGGCATGAGGTTTGTTTTCAGTGTTTGAAGCCTCTCTAGAGGTATCAGAATAACCTCAGCTTCCTTTCCTCTCCACAGGTTGTTTGGATAATCTTCTATACTGCCATCCACTATGATTGACACAGTCGGCAGCCCTTGCCTGTTAAATCAGTCTTCAGTAAATCAAGAAGGTTTTAATAAATCATAGTCTCTAGTGGACTGGTGGGAAGGTGGGGGAAGTCAAATCAACTCCCTTCTGTACCAGTGGTCTGATTAGCCTGGAAGAACCCCAACTGTTCTGCTGGAGAAGCTAGTCCATCTCAGTTTTATATACCCGTTATTCATTGGAACTTTTAAAAAAGCCATTGAAATTTTCAAAAGTGGTTCAAGACTGTTCAACTTTCGAACTCTTCCTGTGACTGTAGCCAGTAACTGTGTCGAACTTCTGTATGCTGAAGGTTGAATCTGATAATTTAATGTGTGTATGCCCTCTGTTTGAGATCTGTCATTAAATCCTGACTTGTCTTCCATTGTTGTCCTTCAGACAAACAGTTTTTTTTTTTTTTTTTAAAAAAAAAAAAAAAAGAAAAGCAGCTGTAAGGTACTTGGAAGGATGGCACTGCAGCATGCAGGGTATGAGTTCAGTGGCTGTCCTCAACATGTTTGGAAGTGATCAGGTCTGACTTGATTAAACAGACTGTTGTCACCATTTCTAATAGTTTTTCTGTTTTACTTGCAAATTGCTTTCTCACCAGAATTTTCAAATGGTCTTTGATGAAGACAGTTTTTAAGTAACTTTGTTGGAAATAATTATGATTAATTGGTTAATGAATGTTTAACTTGAGAGCAGTATTCAGGAGACTTAGAAACTCCACTGCATTCTGCTAGCCTGACTATTCACTTGCTGGAGCTTACCCCAGAGTTCAGTAGTCCTAATGGACAGTCATTCTGGAGGTATCCTTTTAAAGGTTAAGCATTTAAATTCTAAAATAATTTTTTTTAAAGATGTTGAATTCAATGGTATTCAGATGCTCTTTGTTGATAAATGCAGGAGCCTAAGACACGAATGAGGCAGCTGATATCTTAAACACAGAATTACTGACTTGGAAATCAGGCATACTCAATAAAGTACAAGGCCTCAAAAATCAGAGGGTTTTTTTGAGCTGATCACTCAATAGCTCGGTTCTTCCTTAGTGATGCCCTTTTTGGGCATCAGTCGGAGGAACTCTCCTTTAAAATATTTTTAAAGACATGTCTTTCAGAATTTGTTACTGCGAAACACGCACAGTCCCATCTGCTTGTTGTCAGAGGACCTCGTAGTCTAGTTGCTGTGTAGTCCTTGCTTTTCTACAGCTCACACACTCAAAGAGTCTTTATCTAAAGTTGCCTTATAGTGAGGATTTGATAGTTTTAAATACTCTTGCTAAAAGTCTATGTTGCTTCCTTGTTGCTGGAAGTCTAACAGTCTGATTCTTACATGTGAGTGTGCAAAGCTGGGGATCTAAATCACTCAAAGTGCTGAGCCGAGGCTCCAGAATCACCCCCCTACACCCACCCATGCAGGCCTCCATCCTTATCAAGGAAGATTATCTGTTCTGCGTGGAAAAAAACAGCTGGCTGTCTTAGGTCCTCGGTCTGCTGATGGAAGAGTGCAATAGCAGACAGCTTCTGCTACATGTGAGTTGCCAAGTAAGTTATCTCAAACTGGAACTTCTATACTTGTTCCTCTCCAACCCCAAGCTTGCTCGACTTTTCAATTCAATCTTCTTCCTCTTCTGTCGGATGAAAGCATTAATTTTCCGTGAGAATTATATAGCCTGCTATTTCTAGGTCACCCTTTGCTACTGGCATCAGTTTGCCTCTTTGCTGTCCTCAGCCATCAGTAAAATCATTGTATACTTGAAATGCTCTAATAAATATCACCTGGATAACCACTGTGCAGTTTCTCTGTCCTCTGTTTTTCTGTATCCTCTGAAGTTCTGCAAAATGCTGAAAAATTCCTTTAAGAGTTTGACCTTTTGTACGTGTCTTCGCCAGCAGCTCTTTGGGATTCTCAGGTCTCTCGTCGTGCTGCAGACTTCACTCCTACCCTTTCAGAAGGGGACAGAAGCATTTTTAGTGGTAGTAGTAGCTAATGTTTAAGTCCATGCTTTGGTGATTAAGCAAGAATGCCAAGTGTTGCATCTATGTGAGCTGTTCCTGCTCTTTCAGCACCTGCTGTGCCCAGTGACTGGCAATCATGGCAGACCCACTGCTGCATTGCAGAATGCCCAAGTCTGGTCCAGAGCAGGACTTCAAGCACTGTTGTAAAACATGCAGAGTGAAAGAAAGCAGAGCTGGAGAGAGTTGTTTGCCTGCCTTTTTGCTTTACTACCAGTTGAATTTCTTGTTTTTTACAGTTCTCTACAGTTCTGCAGACTGGAAGCTGAGGCAGAGCCTGAGTGAATTCTCTGCTGAAAGGACTGTGATGTGGCAAGGAAGAGACATTGGCTTCTGGATCTCTCTAAGTCTTCTGGTAAAAAGTTGGTGACTGCAGCTGCTCAATTGCAAGCTTTTAGCCTCTTAAGGTTTCTGTTTCATGGAGTGTCTCAATGGCTAGAAGTAGCTTCCTCCACTGCTGGTCTTCAAGAGATCTGAAGCTATGGCACCTGTCCCCACATAACTGAGACTTATTTTAAGAAGCCCAAGGGGATGCAGCAGCCTGCAGAGTGGGGCTGAGCATCTTACAAGGATGAACACTGTAAAAACAAGAGCCTTTTTGCAGAGACTTTAGAGATTGTTGGGGGGAGTGTCTAGGAGAGAGCATGAAGATGAATGCTGGGAGGAAAGAGAAGAGTAGCAGCTGGCAGGTTTAGGGGTTGCAGTGAGGGGGAGCAGTCGGTTTGTGCAGCACCTCTGCTTCGCAATTTTGCTACTAGCGCAATGGACATGCTTGCTTTGCGCTCTCTCTCTGAATGGCAGGTAACTAAACCAACGGGTGATGGGAGTCTGTGCCACTGTGGAGCAGACTCCGGGAGAACAAGGCCTTTCCAGAGCTAGGGAACTGAGCTGTGCAACCAGGTAGTAACAGTGCTTTGGCTCTTGGCAAAAAGCAGCAGGTCCCCAGCAGGAGGGAGAGCAAGGAAGATATTCCCTAGCCTAATCTCACCACAAGGAGAGGAATAAAGGTGTTCTGGCATGGAATTGGCAGAGAAGCTTTTTGGGATCTCCTGGGCTCCTTTGGACTTCAAGCATGAAATTAAAGCTTTAAAGCAAGTTATTTTTGTTGTTAAAGGGAAAATCAGAGGTGTAGGTGCAAATATGTGCTAAGACTTGGTGAGAGGAAGTTGCATCTTGTGTCTTGACAATAATAGTTGTCAGACCACAGCTAGAAGAGCTGTGCCAGCTGTGGGGTAGCTCTGCAATTCTGTGGTGGATGAGCACGCAGCATGGTGTAAATGTATCATCTGCATTTTTGGTTCAGCAAGGGAGTTCTGCTGGTGTTGCTTATCTTTAACAGCACTTGGGATGTCCTTAAAGTGGTGCTTGTTGAGATTGGGAGCACACCACTGAGGCTTCAGGGCCTCTGTCCACCCTGTGGAGGTGTCATCATCCCTGCATTTTCTCTGCTTAATTTCCAAGCTTGCAAAAGCTGTACTCTCAGCTTGCTGGGATTCACCTCTAGACAGGTGACAGAGCTAATTGGTTTTGGTACATGAGAAAGCACAAGAGCAGTAGAGGCCAGAGCTGGACTGGTCCGAGGCAAGCAAGGATCTAGAAAACTAAAGAAGTGGGAAGTAGAGCCGTGCCTTCAAGCCCTGTCGAATCATGTATAAATCAAACAACTGGAGATGGTGTTCACTGAGGTCTTGTGAGTCAGCAGTGTTCCTGATCACACGTTTAAGGGACTTTAATTTCAAGGATGTCTTTTAAAGGAATCAGATGAATGGAGTAGGGTGCAGCATGCACAGAGCTCATGGCTTTGGGGGAGACACTGTGACGGGGAAGGGACCCCCTGGAACTTGGGGATGGGTAGACAGGAGAGATGTGCAAATAGAGCAGGCTGAAATTGGCTTGCAAAAGCCAAATTATCCTCCCATGAGTATTCAGTTAATGACTGGCAGCACCCATCATGCATGCCCTCAGGCTGCTGGCGTGGATGAACAAAACCTTGCCACTGCCACAGCAAAGGTAGGTTTACATCTCCCTTCATTAAGGGGCACTGAGTTAGTTAACACTGTTTTTCACACAGTTGTAGCTTGGGAAGAGCAGAGGGCATTTACTGGCTCATTGGAGGATGAGAAAATAGGATGTCTTCCTCAGAGCCAAAAAGCCCAGCACCCAACATGCTCTGTTTCCAAAAGCAACAGATGTCCAGGATACCTAGGGCAAAGAATGAATTTTTCAGATTTGGCAGCCAAACCAACAAGTGGCATGAGCCAAGCTGAAAGAGAAATAGTCCTGTTTTGTCACTGGTGGGGAGGGGGAAGTAATTTCTGCAAACCTGAAGCACTTTATTCGGCCCAGAATGAAACAATCTCTTACATTTTTCTGGTTATTTTACTGGTATTTTTTGGAAGAAGTGTTCGGAAAAAATGGAAAGTTGAAACGTTGGCCATTTTGATTTCAGAAATGTCAGTGAAAAATAGTTAGATAGTCGTCCCCCCCCATATGTATTTCAACAAAAAGTCTTCACCAAATGTCATCAGGTAAAGACAATGTTTCAGCTCATTTACTGTGTGTCAAAACCCTGTCTGCCCGCTGTACCACTAGGCTGGAAACAGCAACGTTTGATTTCATTGAAAACCCAACATGCAAAGTTGGACCTAGTGGATAACACGCTGGTCTTGAGGTAGGTGAATGCTCTTGGACTGTGGACGTCGAGCGACTCACACAGGGCCTCGGAGCTGATGAGACTCAAAGCTCAGGTTTGGCCCAGGCCTTCCTGGTTCTCTGGCCCCAACCCAGGCTCTGCACCCGCCTGGCTCCATGCCGGCCAGCAGCCACGTGGCATGCCAGGCTCAGCCCCTCCTGGCACACATGTTCATGGTGGTGGAGTCCACAGCGGCAAAGTCTGCTTGTGCCAGGTTTGAACCTGGCTGGCGTCACCCTGAAAACACCGCCTTGAAACCTGTTCTGCTGTGGGGAGGACCACCGTTCAGCTCTCATCTCCCATGCAGCCCTGAGCGAGAGGTCCGTGTTTGAAGGACAAGCCTGCTACGAGAGATAACACACCAGGCAGTTCTGTGACAATACCACAGTGCATTTCACAGACAGTGTCTTGATTTGTGGGGTGGGTGGGAATGCAGCTTCCTCACCAGAATACCTGGGGTCAAGCCAAGGAGCAAGCGCAGAGAGTTGTCTACCAAATATGGCCAGCCTTTCTGGCTGTGAAGGACGGATCTGTCACTGCCACCCTCCTGGCCCCTTCTCCAGCTAGGAAACCACTCCTGTGGGCTGTGTGTGGAGAGACCAGCCCCCCTTGTCCCCAAGCTCTCCCTGAGTACTTAGCTCCACAGGCTGTCCCACTGGGGCACTCATTCCCCTTGCCATCATGGTCATGGGTCCCTGGTGAAACAGCAGTGTGGACCTCACCGCAGTGGCACAAAGTATGTGTGGGTCCCTGGGAAAACTCTTTCAGTCTTTCTGGAGACAGGACTAAGCAATCTCTGAGACAGCTGCACCAGAGGTTTGGATCCTAGAAAGCAGAAGTGGAAGGGAGCTGGGGCTCCCTCTATATCCCCCACCTCCTAGCTCCGATCCCAGCATTTATAGCAGGGGGTACCCAGGGGACTTGGCCCTGCAGAGCTTCACCCTGCTGGAGCCCAAACTAGATTCAGCCCTTTTCCCACCCCCCTGGGCTATGCTGTGCCCAACCCCCTCCTCCATGGACAATCCCCCCATTCTCACCCAGTCCTCTCCCAGGACCTCATGTGCACAGCTGCCGTCCTCCAACGCTCAGGGCGTGGGGAAGCCCCCACAACCTGCTGTCAGCCCCTGAGGTCAGTGTCACCCAGCTCCATGAAAGGCTGGGAGGGAGGACAGGAGGCATGTATTCAGGGCAGACCTGTTCGTGCAGAGGAGAACAAGAGCAGGATTGCAGGGCCCAGGTCTTTTTGGCATCTTTTTTGTGTAGGTTCCTCTAGGACCTTTATATCACCTCTTGATGACCAAAGACTGCAGTGTAGTGCCCTGCAAGCACAGGCACTGCCCTGAGATAACACCTTTCCTTCTTACAGGTCACAGGACGAAGCAAGTGCCCAAGCAAGCACCTGTGTCCTAGAGGGGTTAGCTACTTGCCAACGGGAGCTGAGGTTGAGCAGAACCTGCTGGCAAGGTGGAAAGGGAAGCAGCTCAAAGCCAGCTATCTGCTGCCTGGAACCTCAGGGCAACTGCCCAGAGCTGCACTGGGATGTTGCTGGACTGTCCTAGTAGCTAGGCTGGGCTCTTTGTCATAGCACTTCCCAGCTCTGCCTCTGCAGCCCCAGGGCAGTGCCCATGGTGGGGACCGCTGGGCTGTTTGTCCACAGAGCTCCCTGAGAGCAGCCTTCTGCCCCTTGGCATGTTCCTGGGGAGCTGATGTACAAAGAAAGTGGATTAAGCTGTATCCTGCTCTCTGTCCGCCCTCCCAATTTCAGAGACTGAATCCCCATCTGGCATTTGCAACCCTGTGATAAGGTTGCCTTACAGCATGGTGTACCCTTTTCCAAAGTGGGGTCCAGGCCAGCCAAAGGTTAGGACACATGTTCCTCCGTATAATTACACTGCCTTAATCTCTTCCCCCTTAGACTGGCCAGTAAATCCTCCAGCAGCATGAGACAATGAGCACCCATGACCAGGCACAATCCTCTTAGCAGCAGTGAGCAAAATGGCTTGCTTTTCCGAGATGTGAAGCAGCCTTTCGCCTGCCTTTCCCCTGCCTGGGAGAGGATCTAGCCCATGGCTACTTCAGTGGCTGGCAAAGTGGGCTGCACTGTCTTCATGGCCATAGCCACAAACCTGCCCTGTCTCTCGTCTGAAGGTCAAATTCTCCTGGGGTATGTATGGAAATTACTACAGGGCCTTCCCTGGGTCTCCAGCAGTGAGCAATTAGGCTGCAGAGTGATTCCGGGTGGCAAGATGCATGAGCCCTTGGGAGGATGGGAGAGGACAGAGCAGAGGAGACTCGACGGGCCTTGGGTCCGTCCATGTGGCAGCAGTCTCAGGGCACAGAAGATCTCTGGACGGAGGGACGCCCAGAGTTTGTGCACAGCGTGGCAGGGCCTGCCAGATGGCATTTATTTATTTTGCTAGAAAAAAGTCAGCCGCCAAAACATTCTTTTTATTTTGCAAGAGTGGCAATGTGCCCGCTGCAGCTAAACTTTCCCAGCACCAGACGGACATTTGGGATTGAAGCTAGAGAGATCAGGACAACTGGTGGTTGCTGGCCTGGGCCTTGCCCTGAGAGCTGGGATACTCCTCCAAGCTCTCCCATGCAGAAGATCATGCTGCAAAGCAGAAAAGCCCCAGGAGCAGAGTGTCTCCAGGACATCCCGTGCAGCGGGAGGGCCAGCTCGGCCCTGATGCTGCTCGGGCTCAGGTCGCAGGCCACCAGGCCGCCCCTGCTCCGCCGCGGCAGCGGGACCCCCCGGCCTGCCCACGCGCCTTCGGAGGAGCCGGGTGGCGGGGCTGCTGCGGGGCTGGGGATCCCTGTCGGTGACGGCGCCTGGGGACACCCGGGCACGGGCGCCCGTGGCACTGCGGGGCCCGTCCGCCGGGGCAGCGAGCTAAGCCCAGGCTAAGCCCTGGCAGGGGGAGGCCGCCATCCGCCAGCTGAGGCCGGAGCGGGCTCCCCGCGGGCTCCCCGCGGGCTCAGGCCTGGTCCCCGCGGCGGAGGCGGTCCCCGGCCCTGCTCGGCCCGGCGCGCTCGGCCACTTCCGGCTCCTCACATCCGCACCGGGCGCGGAGCGGCATGGCGGTGGCGGAGAAGGAGGCGAGCCAGCAGAGCACCCTGGGCGCTTACTCGCCCGTGGACTACATGAGCATCACCAGCTTCCCGCGCCTGCCCGAGGAGGAGGCAGGCGGCGCGGCCGATACGGGCCTGCGCTCCCGGAAGGAGGAGGACGCGTTCCTGGGCGAGCAGGACACGGGTGAGAGGGGCAGGCGGCCGGCCTCACCCTGCATGCAGCCTGCACCTCTCCCCGGGCCGCTCCGGGGGCACCCGGCCCCGACCCCTCTCGCCGTCCCAGGCTCTGTGCCCCTGCTCCATCCCCAAGCCCTCCGAGTCCCTTCGCCCCTGCATGCTCCTGCTCGCAGCTCCCGGGCCCTGCTCACCGCCCGTCCCTGCCTCCCCCTCCCCGGGCCCTCCCCTCCCTCGCATCCCCCAGACCCCGCACGCCCACCGCGATGCTCCCCAGCTCCAGCCGCTCCAGAGCCCTCCAGCACTGCCCCTCACATCCTTCCGGCCGCCCCACAGCCATTGAAAGCCCCTGATCCTAGTTTTCCATGAACATCCCAGCAGCGGTTCCTGGTCGGTCTGTCGCCCACTCATACATCTGCACGAGCTGAAAGGGACCGCTCCGCAACCCGCGTCACGCAGGATTTAGGCACTTTGGGGGTAACAGATCAGGTAATCCCAGTACAAACTTACCCCCACACTCCTTCCCTGCCCTGTCACATCACTGTGTCCCCAGGTACAGGGCAGAGAGGGGACAGCTGAGCCGCAGGGCAAGCGAGGCTCTGCCACGCGCCGATGCACATGGCCCATGAGCCAGGAAAGATCAGGTAGGGCTCCTGTGCGTCTCTCCAGGAACGGAAACACAGCGGCAAGTATTGCCAAGCTCAGTCCACGTCGAGGTGGGGGACGAGCCAGCTGACACTGCCTGGACACTGCGCAGCAGCGGGTGCATCCCAGCCCCACTGCCCAGTGCCTGTGACCCCGGGTGGCCCCACTGCCCCATCCATCCCCATGAAGCGTCAGCCTTTCACTGTGCTAAATCTTGGGGGCTCTCATCAAACCACAACTGTGTCTGTTACTCATTTTCCAAATCACTACCACATTGCATTTGTCACTGCACACATGCAACACTGTTCATTTGTCTGTCTTGGCCACATGCTCCAGTGGGTCTGAGCGGTACCGTCTTCTTAGCCTTGGTGCCTTATTCACTAAACAGGAGCTTGCTGGAATCCTACATCCTCATTTTCCCCAGGCCCTGCCTAACTCCCTATTTAATTTGCTGGGACATGGCAAGAATCACAGGCACTGAAGCTGATCTGGAAGCTGGGTACTAGCTGCAGATACCAGGAAGTTTTGCAAAATCCTAGTGATCTTTCCTGTCAAATACACAGCTTTAATAAAATCAGGTGTTCCTTTTAATTGCCTGTTTTTAATTAATGCTTCTTCGTAAATAGTTCAGAGTCACATTTTTCTCCTCTCCATTTTGAGTTTCCTCAAGTAATGTAGCCTTTCTCTGTGTTAAAAATCCCTCAGGATTTTGCATCATGATGCAAAATTGAACCTTGCAGTTTTAACAGCCTGTAAGTTATCCTAGTGTAACACTGTTGATTGTGATTCACTGCCACAAGTATTAATTCGTCCAAAGGCCTGTTTCTCTTCACACAGTGGTGATGGATGCCAGGGACCTGCTTCTGCTCCAACCACTCTGCCAAAGGAATAGGGTTTGGTTCTGCGGACCGAAGGCTCTGCAGTCTGAGATCGAATGCATGCAGCTTGTGGGGGCTGTTTTATAGCCCCCAGGCAGATCTTTGGCCAGGTGACCCTCCAAGCCCAAAGCCAGTATTTGAATAGGTCCCACATGCACCTCGTCCTTCACCTCACCCTGTTCTGACTGTTGAGTAAAGTTTCCATCATCCATTTTCATCCTGTTCCATTCCAGCACCGCTTCACGACCGGCGCCAAGAAAGTGAAGCCCCTCGTGACGTGTTTCACAGGAACAGCTCTTTCAAAAGCACGAGGCCTCTCATTTCTCACATGACGCACAAGCAGAGTTTTATGCTGCTTTGGATGTGCAAGTATCCTGCTGGGGCATGAAGGTTTCCAGGTCTGTGTGCTCAGTCATATAATCTCCCTATGTGCCCACGTGTGGGATGGTTCAAAGAGCTTCCTCTCTCCTCTGCTACCACGTGTCACTTAGAAATTCACACTCATATAACATTGTGTGTCTGTTGCAAAAGCCATCCGTGGTTTTTCATGCCACACTATCTGCCAGACCAAAAGGGGTGGGAGCCTAGACCTTTGTTTTCTGCCACATGGAAGATTTAATGAAAAAGAAGGCTCCATTCTAGCATTCTTGGTTCTAAGGAGAAGCCTCCTGAAGAACCAAATGGTCCCAGATAGCAGCATCTTCCTGAGCCTGCAAGCAGCTCCAGTCTCTCTGCTGTCCCCTCACAGCATTTCTAGTGCTGAGGTGACCCAGGTTCCTCAAAGTGCCACTTCCCACATGAAACTAGGTTTCCTTCCTGGCCACTCACGGAAGTCAAGTAGCATTTGGCAGCTTTTCTTTCAAGGGAGAAAGGTGAATTGTGGTGCCTGGCACAGGCATCTGGATGTTGGCGCAGCAGCCTGCTCCCTGCCCTTCATGCTTGAGGCCATCAGTGACACTCTGCTCCTATTCCTCGTGCAGTGTGAGCGGCTGCAAAGAGCCTAAGTGACTTGCCCAAGGTCTTGCAGGAAGTCTGTGGCAGAGAAGGAAGGGCAATGTAAGGCTTCCGAGCTGGCTGGGGGCAGCCATCCCAGGGGGCAGTGGCCTGTCCTTTCTTCCCCCCTCCCATGGCTGCGCTCTGGGTGGTTAAAGATCAGCCCAGGACCCCAAGGACACCCTGGACTGCCCTCCTGTCACCAGGTGCTATGCGAACCCGAGGCAGAGCAGACCGACGCCTCTTGGAGAGGTTGGTGAAGGACTCCAGGTCAGGTCTCACTCTGTTTCCCCACTGCTGGTGGAACTGGAAGGGGAAATGTGCCCACAGCAGTGAGTGTCAGGGACTGTGCATGGCACCCCTCACCGAGAGCATCCGCTGCCAGTCCAGTCGTGGCCCTCACTGGAGACACCCCAGCCTACCACCTCCAGTGGGCCTGGGCTTCCCCCCGCAGTGCCCACACGCTGCAGGCCTCACTCGCTCAGACCTGACCGTCTTGTGAGGGGCTGCGGGTGTGCTGAGTGCTGCCGTGCTCAGGGGTCCAGGCTGGGAAAGTTGAGCCCTTCCCAATCCCCCTCTTGAATCACTGCAGCATGGCTGAGAATGGATTCACCTTAAGGGGATTCCCTGACTGTAGGGGATTTACTTCGAGTTACAGCATCACTGAAATTAAAACTAACTCCCTGCCTGGCCCTAGGAGAACTGCACAAGGTCTGAGTTGGACCCCGGGGTTTTTAATGTCATGACAAGGACATGTCTGGCAGTCCCCCAGGAGATGCTGCCTGCTGGAGGAGGCTGAGAGAGGCAGAGGGGTTATTGGGGCTGTGGGGCTTCCACCTGCTCCTGCTTGCTAGGTCGCCGCCTACACCAAACCCAGACAATGTCCCCTGAGCAGAGGGGCAGCTCCAGCACAGGCCCAGCAAACAGCAGGTGTCCCTGCTGCCCCGAGCGTGCACGTTGCGGCTGTGAGAGCTGCAGCCCTTTCCCTTTTCTCTGCTCAGGGTGTCTTCTGGCAGGGGAGGAAGCTGGCAGTCAGACCTTCAGCCTCATCTTTTACAGATGAAGCCCCAGAAGGTCCAGGTTCGGGTCCCAGCCCTACTGCAAAAGGGGCCGATCCCAGGGAGTTCACAGCCCCCTGGCCATGCATGCAGGATTAGCCTGCAGACACAAGACTATTCAGCATTTCCTGACAGTCTTCATGAGGGAAAAGTCCTCCCTGTCTTATCTTCTCCCTGTAAAGTAATAGTCACCCACTCAGCGCCCCTCTTCTTCCCACCATGGATGCACAGAGCACTGTAGCCCTTGGGCAATGGGAACGGCCTGTCCCTGAGGAGGGCTAACTGGCTCTCAGGAGCCCAGGAGAAATTCAGTCAGGAGGTCCCAGCTGTTCTGAGCCACTCAGCCCTGTTTGGTGCCTGGCAGCGATGGGCATGTCCCCTCCAGCAGCCTGCTGCACCCAGCCTTGGGCCCTACGGCTGCCTCCAGCAGCATCGTGTGCTTGACATCAGCTGTGTGCAGGCAGTGCGTGCTCAGCGGGCACCCTCTCTGCCTCGAAAGCAACAGCTGAAGCAAGCAGAGATTTGAGATATGTTTCAGAGCAAACCAGAGACTTTTTAGTCACACTGAACTTTGCTTGCTGTCCAGCGGACGCCAGGCAGCGGGAGGCCAAGACTTCCTCCCATTGCATTTGCCATCTCAGAGGCTGGGAGTTCAGCAAGCAGCTTGATTTCACAGCGGGCCTTGTCAGCCTGAGGACGTGAGAAATTACAGCTGTAATTTCTTTCCTGCTGTAAGATCTGGTGGACCTCCTGAGACCCTCCAGTTTGCAGGTTTGCTCTCCTCTGCCCCCACTTTGTCATGCTTCAACAGAGGTATTTCCTGTGCCTGTGTCACATGTTCTGCTTTGAGTCTGTTTTGCTCAGGTGCTTGAGCTCAAGCATAGCTCCACATAAGGCTGCTGGATTTTTTTTTTAATCTTAATCTCCTCTTCTTCATTTCTGCTGCATTTCTGAGAAGTTTTGGCAAGTTAATTCTGTGTAAGAAACAATCCAAAGGAACAGTAATTGTGGGTTCATTGCTGAAGGCTGATGAATTGACTGAAATGGAGCAAAATTCAGGTTTCTTACCCCTCTCCAGGGAAAAGTAATCTTGGGATAACTAGCACTAAAGGAAAGGAAGAGTAAAATGACCCAGAGCAGCATCTGAGCCAGAAAGTCTATTGAGAGCTCAGATCAACAGGTCAGGTAACAGCCCTGCTGGAAGCGGCACAGTGTAATGTTAGTGCTGGGTAAACACTGCAATAAGAACCCAGTGTTGCTCAATAAACTAACACTTGTTTTTTCCCTGCTGCCCACAAAGATCCAGACTCCTTCTTGAAGTCTGCTCGCCTCCAGCGCCTGCCCTCGTCCTCCTCAGAGATGGGCAGCCAGGATGTGTCCCCTCTCCGGGAGACGAGCAAGGACCCCTTCTCCGGGGACTGTAGCTGCCGGCAGGATGGGCTAACCGTCATCATCACCGCCTGCCTAACCTTTGCCACAGGGGTCACAGTGGCCTTGATCATGCAGATCTATTTTGGGGACCCACAGGTAAGACAAAACAGTGACTTTGCAGTCTGCTCTGTGCTTTGGCTCTGAAAATAGCAGAGCCATACTGGGCGCTGTGCTCCTGCACCGTGGCTGCAGCTGCAAGCAGCAGTGCCTGGCAGGTTTGGGGGTGGTCCAGGATGGAGCACAGAGACCTGCTGCTGTGTATCCAGCTGTGATTTGAGCCAGATGTGAAGGTTTTTCAGAGATCAACTCCCATTTAAGCAGGAGACATCTTCTGTACATCTCCACTTGCAAGAAGTTTTACGGATCTGTCTGTCAGAGCCCACCTCCGAAAGTATCTATTTCCACCCAGGATCAGGCAGGGGAATGTCTGAAAACAGAGCAGAACTTCCTGCTAATCCTCCCCATGGGCCAATGCTAAGTTGCAGAGCAAAGGTAGCATGGCGATGAGACCATACTTTCCTTAGAGGAAATACGCGACAGAACATTTCCTGCGAAGTAGTGTAGCCTGAGAATGGCAAGGGGGCATCCAGTAGACACAGTTGTCTTTGCCACATGCCACCCAGAAGGGCAGACCTGGCTGCAAGTCCAGACAGAGAAAGAGAGGACTTTGCTGTTTTAATTTTTTCTTCTCTTACTGGGATGCAAGCACAACTGCTGGCAGTGGAGTGGCTTGTTCTTTTGCCTCTCTGTTTGGGGCAGCTGAGAGTACCCAGAATTATAATGCCAGGGACAAATGGAGGTTGTGCAATTCAGTCCCTTTGATGCAGCTACTGAGAGGGCTGGTCCTGCCCGCCAGCCTGTCATGTCCCTTCCATCTTAACACATCCCAAGGCCACCCTGGCTCATGCTAAGAGTCAGCAATTTGGACTTGAGAATTAACTTGGCTGAAAATGGACCTTTTTGAACTTCATGCAACTGCATGAACACTGGTGCTGGCATGAAGAAAGGATGAGAACAAGCCATGATGCTGTGGTAGGGAGGTGGGACTGTTGCTTTTAGCAGTTGCACAAGTGTATTCCTGTTTCCAGGGATTGCATTGCCACACCTGTAAAGAGGGCAAACCATCCCTCTGTCACTCCTGAAGATTATTCCAACTCTGCCCTTGGGCTGTGGAGGATAGGGGCAAAACATGACCAACCAGCTTAGCATGCCTGCTGCTGCCCACCCTTTGAAAGCCAGTTGTGCTGATGACTATGGTCAAATGCTGGCACACAGAGTGGCCGCAGTTTTTCTGGTGTGGATGTGTGCTGAGAGACATGTTGCTTCCACCCACATTTGGAAGTACCTGAAAACTCAGGTCAGGCACAGCCTTGGCTCTGGCAAATGGGAGCCAAGCAGCTGGCCTCATAACTACTGCTACATCGACCACAGCACTTGAATCATCCCGCAGAACCGGGCTAAGACCTGGGTGGCACTGGCACCTTCTCCTCAGGCACAACCACTCTTTTTTCCTCTTCTGGCAGCTCTTCCATCGGGGCGCTGTGGTCACGGATGCTGCCCGCTGCACGGCCCTGGGGATAGAGGTGCTCAACAAGCAGGGCTCCTCGGTAGATGCAGCCATTGCCTCGGCCCTCTGCGCAGGAATAGTCAACCCCCACACATCAGGGATTGGCGGGTAGGTATTAGCTGCTTCCCCCGTGTATCCCCCATGCTTCACGTTGTCTGCGGTTGTCCTCAAGCAGGCCATTTCCCTATGAGCGGAGATTTGCCCCTCTGCTAGTCCAAGTCCCAGCTTGCAGGATGCGTTTGCAGCAAGTCTGGCCCCCCCTCGAAAGAGGGCAGGCAAGCCTCAGATCAGCAGAAGCCTTCTCCCCTGCTTTGGTGTGTCTCCATGGCAGCTGTGGCCATCCAAACTCACATCTCCAGCTGTGTCCATACAGAGGTGGCACTGTTCAGCTGCTGCTTGTGCCTTCACATCCTCCTTAAGAGCACAAGGAAGCCCCCAGTCACCAGTCAGCAGAGGCTGAACCAGAGCTGACAGCAGGGCAGAGAGATCCATAGCCTAGCCCCAGTGAGAGCAATCATGTGCCTGCTTTAGTGAGCAACAAGCTAATCTGAGCCTTAGGATTGAGAGTGTAGAAAAAGTGACCACGGGCTACCTCAAACTCTGTGCAGATGTGCCAGGGAGTTTGCAACATCCCAGGCTCAGTCCCAGTCCCAATGTTGTTAGAGATCAGATGGTTCCCTCTATAAACTCTGTTGCTTGTGGAACAGAAGAGTGAGGTCTGACTCTGGCTCCAGGCTGGAGCTGGGGAAGGTGAGGGAGGTGTGCATGGGAAGGCTTGGATAAGAGCACTGCTTGGGCTGGCAAGCCCTCAGCCTGGGCTCCCTGCCTCCTCCCAGTGCTTCTCTCCTGGGCTGGGAACCACATGAGATTTTCACATTCACCAGCCATCCAGGAAGTCTCAGGAGTGTTGCATAAAACACCGTCACCTGATAGCATCTCTGAGCTGAACTGGAGCTTGTTCTATTGTAAGCAACTCCCCCCACCCCCATCTTGTTGCAAAATTGCTAGGATTAGAAAGAAAATCCTGCATAGTCCCAGCCCCAAAGTGGAACAGACCCAGTAGCCCTGCTGGTCAGGCTGATGGGAACTGATCCAGCCTCACTTCCTGACTCAATCCCATGGACAACCTACTTCAGACACCAGGCCTCACTCGGTCATCCTGAAGAGCTCCCTTCACGGCTCTGGAAGCCGCCAGGACCTGAAAAAGGGCAGAAACATTCCCCTTACACTGCCAATGCCCTGGCCCAGGTCTGGGTCACTTCTGTGCGGGGAGCATCCAAGAAGGGCTCTGTTCCCGAGGTAACACCTCTGGCTTGCAGTGATGCCAGGCAGGAGCCACACGTTGAACCTGGCAGCCTGTGTCATGCAGGAAGGCAGCCAGAATGGACACCATGGCCTTTCTTTCCTAACGGGCTGTGAGTCCTGGATCTCTGAAGGGATCTGACCAACTTGCTACAATGGCCCCCTTTGCACTGGTGCCAGCAGGGCCTGTGTTCTTTTGGGTTTTATGGTAGCATGGCTATTCATGTGAGGGTTGGCTAATCCCACCATTTCTCTGCAGGGGTGGGGTGATGCTGGTCCATGACATCCGGAAGAACAAGAGCGAAGTGATTGATTTCCGTGAAGTGGCTCCCCTGGGCATCCCGGAGGAGGAAGGCCTGCAGAAGGCCTTGGATACCAGGGTGAGGACCAGTGTCTGGATGGTTTTCTTCTCTGGAGCTGTAGCTGGCTGATGTCTCCAAGTCTCCTCTCTCTCCATGTCCACATTCCGCCCTGACTCCCAGGCTGAGGGGAGGAGAGGCCTGGGGAAAGCAATCAGCTGGGGGCCCAGAGCCAGAAGTCACCTTTCATAGGGCAGCAGAGGTCAGCATGGGCCAGACTGCCTTATGCCCGTCCTCCTTGCAGCCAAGAAGGCTGAGCCACATCTCCTCTGATAATATCCTCTCTCATTTGTTGTGCGCTAGGAGATGAGGGGAAAGATCCCAGGCCGTGAGGACCTGAGGAGCCCTAGGGAAATACTCCTGTGGCACTTCTGAAATGCCTGAAGCCTGCAGGGCTCTGGGGAGTAAACAGGCCCAGCAGGGCAAGGGAAGTGAGTGAAACATCTCCCTCCAGCAGTGAGATGCCAGAAGAACAAGAGTCCTAGGAGGGAGCAAAAGTCCTGTGTTGCTCTGCTAAGTTATTTCTCCTGATTTCACTGGCTTGACATTGGGAATGCATTTACTTCTCTTTCTTTCTGAAGACCTTTATTCCTTAATTTACTGTGTTAGAACAGACCTCAGCCTCTTCCCTTCTCCTAAAGACCATGCAAGCATCTTCCATGTGAGCATGACTTGCATCTCCTTTCTGTCAATTCTTTGACTTGCAATTGGGGAACATGTCCTTATAGGAAGGAAATGGTACTCTTCCTTTTTGTCCTTCCTTTTTTACAGCCAGGTCTCCTCGTGGGGGTGCCAGGCATGATACAAGGAATGCATCAGGCACACCAACTATATGGGAGGTAAGACAACTTGACTGGTGCAGGTGGGCCGGCACCATGCTGCAGTGGTTGGACAGTTTGCACTCTGTGGTCCTTGCGGGGGAGCTGGGAGCACATGACCACTTGCCATTGGACCACAGACTCATCTATCAGTCACAACCATTAGCTAAGGAGTGCTTGGAGGTAAAAAATACATTCATTTTTTATTGTTTTATTTAAAAGAAAGAATTCAGTTTTGTCAGGTTTTCTGGGTTTTCACTAATGAATCGAAAAGTGAAGAATGCCTAGAATAGAGGGTTTCCATCTTTATCTCTCATTCTCTTTTTTTCTTCTTGTCTTTGGTAAGAAAAGAAAGTTGATTACAACTGAAAAATGATCCACTGCTTAAAAAGTGATAATTTTCAGCTTTGATTTTATCCAAAAAGCAAAAATTTTTGCAAACATTTTCTAACAAGTGAGAGGAAGAGTTCGAATGACTTGCTTGGAGTTGTGGTCTGATTGGAAATTTTGCTTCAGAGATCTCCCTCTCCCCTGTCATTTTACTGATGTTTCTCTCTGGGGCACATTGTGGATCACTGAGATGATCTCGGTGAAAAGAAATAACCCACCAAAAGCTCAGTGCTCATTTTGGTGGTCTGGGCTGCAGCTTGCCCCACAGTCTGGTGTTGCAAGAGTGCCCTTACGGCAGACCCGAACCCTGTGCTTGCTCCCCACAACCAGTGCTGCCCTGCTGCATGACTCTCCAAGACAGATTTCTCCTTGTTTTTTCTTTGGCAGACTCCCATGGTCTGAGCTGCTGGGCCTTGTTGCTGGTGTTGCCCAGGATGGGTTCAATGTCACGCATGATTTGGGTGAGTAAATGAAGGGGAGACAAGGGTCCTTACTCAGCATGGAGAAGCCCACTGCCCATTGCGCTGAAGAGGGAGAAGAGAGGCAGGAGGTAGATGGCTATTTGCTGGAAATTAGGGCTTTTCTAACCTGGAAATGGATGGTGTCAGGAGCTGAGCAAGGCAAGAGGAGACCATGATGACAAGAAAACAGGAGCCCTTTCCAAGAGTCGGTTGAGACCAGGGCACAGCAGACCAAGCCGGGCAGCCGGCCAGGGCTGGCCAGGGGAATGGCACTCTGCTCTTAGGGCTACAGCCTGGACCACACTCCAGCTCTAAGCTGGGACAAGAGGCGAGGGCTGCCATGCTGGCTCTGCTAAAGCCTCACTACGTGATGTTGGGGGAGACCCTCGTTCCCCCTTTTCTACACTCTCTGCCCAGTCAGGCTTTAAATGTGTGCAATACATGAGCTGAACAGGGAGCTGAGGACTTAGTTTCCTTCCCAGCTGTAATGGGAGCACAATCTGACCACCCTGTGATCTGGGGCTCTACTTTTGAAATAGGGCAACAGATAGCAGCAGCTCCCAGACTTCCCCATCAGGCACACAATGACTCCAAGTAGTCTGCACGTTGGGTTGTCTGGATGTCCTTCCTCACTTCCCTGAGATACTATTCTTCTCCCTTTTGCCTGCAGCCAAAGCTGTAAGTGAACTGAAGGACTTGAACTATTCTGACAAGTTTCGGGAGACCTTCCTGCCGGATGGCCAGCCCTTACTGCCTGGCATGTTCGTGAGGCGACTGGACCTTGCAGCCATTCTGGAGCTGGTGGGAGCAGAAGGAGCATCAGCTTTCTACAGCGGAAACTTGACACAGGAGATAATCTCTGAGGTGAGCCATATCTGTCCTTATCTCTGCCCCTGACAATGGCACAGCACAGAACAGCCTAGGAAGGTGCTACCCACCTTATCACCTGCTTAAAATGGGACAAGCACCTGGAGATAAGCCATAGCCAGGTGCCACTTCAACGATAGGGACAAATACATGGAGCCTCCGTTTTTCCTGCTGTCCATGTCAGTGCAGTGGTGTAAGTGACACAAAGGTCATTTCTACAGTCTACAGAAGTGAAACCTGTGCTTTCCTGTATAACCAGGACAGACTGACCTTTTTGATGGGGGGAAAAAAAAATCACAGTTTCAGAACACCTTCTGGGCTGTATCAAGGTAGCATTAGTGACAGCCCCTGCTTCCCCATAGGAGAGGCACCCCATTGCTGGAAAGCATTTTTTTTTTTTTTGTTAATGGGACTGTGTGAGTTACAGACTTCAAGAAGATGGTTTAAAAATAAAACTGGAGTAAGAAGTTCACTGCCTTCTAACTTAAATAAATGTTCCCTCTCTATTAAATGGTATAGGCTTTTGAGTCAGTTCAACCCATGAGCTGCATCACTGCTGCCCTTTATAGGACATCTCTATAAGTAGTGAAGTTATTTCAGATTTGTGAGTGAACTTATGAGATGGATACCCCCATGAACAGTCCTGCTTTAGTGACAGAAGCAACTTAGTATTTGCAGTGTCACTGCAGGTCTTTTCTCCCTCCTTTCCAGCCAACCTGCTTTTTCCACTGGCTGTTGGGACTGTCCCCAGAAGGGACATGAGTGATCCACCCTCCACCACCTACTCACCTCCCTTCCTGCCAATACGTCATGTACACGAGTGATCAGTGTACAGATATCTCAATCACCAAGTACATCAGACGCAAAGGCAGGTCTCATGCTGGGTGTGTTTGAACCCGGGTGAAAGTTTGTTACCATCTCCTTGCCCTTGAGGCCTCTTTTCAATGAAGGAAAGCATCACAGCCAGGGTCTGACTGCCAAAGTATCCCCAGAGAGTGCTGGCACGCTTTGTGTGATTCACTCCTCAAAGCGGTGTCGGCACTAGCCTGTGCTCACTGGCACTCCTGCATCAGGAGCCATCCCTGAGGTGTCAGGAGGCTCCTGCAGTCCAGAGTGATTGATATGGAGAGAGATGATTTCCTGGCCAGAAGAGGAATGAGAGTCCTGGATCTCTACGCAGCTTCTTTGTATTGCCATGGGCGCATCATGTACACTCCAGGCAGCAAAAATCATCCCTCATTCACAGTGCCTGGTTCCACAATTGCCACCATCCTCTGCTGACATCAGGAGGTCAGAGCATGGTCTAATTTTGGGCATCTGGCACTGTGAGCCTTGTGAGCAGAGGATCAGACTGACTTGGACACACTGAGTGTTGCCCTGGTTGAACTCCTGTTGTTAGGGGTGATCTGGAAAAAATACTGACAACGAAGTAACTGTTCTGGTAAAAAAAAATATTGTCAGCACAGTGGCAGTGGCATGAATGTTTATTAGCATACTAAGTCCCATTGTCATATAAGTTATACTGGAAAACTACTTTTATAACTGTGTAACTGCAGTCACAGTGGTTGGTGGCACCGTTTTTCCCCTACCACCTTGGTTAACCTGATGCATCTTTTAACATGTCATTAGTAATCTGAATGGGCTCATTTGGCTGAAGTCTTAGACATTTGCAAGCTCTGTGTTTGGAAACCTTCTCCTGCAATTCACCTGCACCACAGCAGAGATGGAGAACAAGGAACAGGAGCAAAGGTGGAAAGAGGCTCTGTCCAAACACCACTTTGTTGTTGAGTCGCACGTCCAGACTTCACTGCTGAATATAGAGCCCTGCCTTAGGACTGGAAACATTATGTCCTTCCCATGATAATATTGATTTTATCAGCACCCCTGAAACACCATCACACATGTGAAAAGCTGCTGTTTGTACAGCAGTAGTTCAAAATGATCCTGGGAAAAAGTCCCAAGCTTGTGGTGCATCTCCACAACTAAATCCTTAATTATCACCCAGTCCCCCCAATCTTTAAGCCTGCTCGTGGGGGAAAACAAGCTCTCTATGGAGGAGAAAAGCCTGGTATTGCAACACAAAGGACACTGGCAAGCTCTGGGGTCAAACGTGCAATTACAGGTTTGGCTGCAGAGTTTGCTCTCTGGCTTCCCACATCAGCTTCACGGTGTTTATTGTTCCAGCAAAGGGAGGACAATTAAAGCAGTGAAATCATGTAAATCTCCAAAGAGCTTATGCTTTCTTTCAACCCCAATATGGGAAAGCACAGGTACAAAAAAGTGTTGTTCAGGGAATTTGAGACAGTGTCTGCAGTGTGTGGCCGACAGAGGCTTCTCCCCCTTCTGTACCTTCGGACTCCTCCTGCTCCACTCCCAGCAGCTTCACTCAGGCCTTCCCCCGGCCCAGCTCCAGGGAGCCAGCTCCTCCGGCACGGGCACCTGCCTGCTGATTTCAGCTGTTGTGTTCAACCAGGCCTTTTCCCTGGGATTGTTTTCAGAAGAGAGAAGGGATCCCAAGTGGGAGCCTTTTGCAGTTTGGGGGTGATTTGGCACACTGAAACAGGCATTGAACCTAATGCTCTGAAGTGCTTCAGCACACAGGCACCATGCCTGACTCACCCCTGTTGATGTGCTCTCCATATTAATGCATTAGCTTTCCTGCTCCTGTGTTTCGTCAACTTCTGCCAGAGAAAGTGTTTTCTTGCTAAGTTAGCTGGTTAGTTTGGAAACCAGAACATGTAAAGGTTCTTTGTTTTTCCCCATTTTTGGATGGAAGTCCAGAGGACTCTCAGCAGCAGCTCACCCCACCAGAATCTGTCACTGGCCTCTGTGTGGTTTCTCCTGGCTGAGAGAAAAGAGTTGGCCCACCAGCATGGTAGCACCTGCAAGCTGACAGAGGGGTCATATGACATCTACTTCAGAGGTTTTAAGGCCAGAAAAACAGTTACGATGGTCCCTGCTTCATCTCCATCAGGACTCAGCCTCAGAAAACCTGCAGTGGAGGGAATTACTCATCTTTACTGTGTGGATGAAAATTATCAAGCCCAGTAAATTATACCTCTAGGAAAGTCTCACAGAAAGGCCAAGGGTATAGCAGCCCCTCCTTTCACCTGAAATCCTAAAAAATAGGGTCAGAATCCTGAGCTAAAGAATTCTAGTGATCAGGGACTTACTACATCCAGGGTCCTTCTCTTCTGGATCCATAGTACCTTTTATCCTGTCAATATTCAAATGCTTCATAACTTTTAACATACTCATCCTTGCCGCCCACTGGGAGGAAAGGCTGCAAGGCAGTGCTATTTTCCATCCTCATGGGTAGGCAAAACTTTTTCAGGGCACCTGTGGTGAGTGGGAGCTTTTGGGGGTGATCCACAGATTTTGACCATGGTGAACCAGGCCTACAAGGCTTTGTGTCATGAAAGCACAGATTTTTAAATAACTAGCCTTCTTGATTATGGTGGAAGTCCTCAGCACTCAGGAATCTCAATGGCATTTGTTTAATAACACAGTATTTGTTCACCTGGGCTGGCAGGAGAAATGCCTTAATCCAGCTTTCTCAGTGGGATCTGCTTTGCTCTCCTATTCAGGTCCAAAACTACGGAGGAGTCTTGATGGAGGAAGACTTCAGTAATTACAGTGTCATGGTGGAGAATCCAGTCCACACAATATATCGAGGTAAACAGTGCTGCCTGGCCCACTGCCATGCAGCTCCAGGTAAAGGTTTGCTTCATCTGGCAGGAGGTGGTAGCAGTACCTAACAAGCAAGTGCTGCACTGAGCAGTTCCTAACAAGCTCAAAGCTGCACTGAGCTCTGTAACCGAAGAGCCCTCCAGTGGGTTTCCTGCTATTGCCTATTGACACTGATGCGTCGTAGTCAGTTAGGGAGATTTTCAGCACTTGACATGGGCTTTTTTTCCCTCGACAGTGACTGGTGGTGTTTTGGTATAACATTACTGCCTAAAGATGCAACGTAAACACATGCTGATGCAATATCTAGATATAAATTGGACTATAGACTAGTGCCTACATCTGCAGGCAGCTCTCAAAGTTGATCTGCAAAGGAGAAAAACGTGCTTTATGCAGAAAGTTTTTAAAATGTCATTCTTTTATCAAAATTGCTCTATTCACTCTCCTGATACCCATAATGTTACAAATCCATTTGATCTCCATTTATCCATACTGCAGTCCAGAAACCAACCAGCCAACCAGCAAGAGCTGAATTTCAGATACAAAAACCAAACCCTATTTGGGCTTCCTTTATCCATCATAAAGAAATAGAATGACACAATATGAAGGTTTTGGGAAAACCTTTTCAAATCATGTTGTTTTCCATTATCTCCCCAAGTCTGCAAAGCTTTCCATGTCCTCAAGGACAACAGCTTATGGGAAAATACTATAATTAGACAGCATCTGGCAAAAGCAGCTTCATTCCTCTCTTCTTCCCTTCACAGGTCATCTTGTTTTCAGTCCCCCACCTCCACATGCAGGGCCTGCACTAATCACAGCACTGAATATCCTTGAGGGCTTTAACATCACAAATCAAGTATCCAGGGGGAATATCTTGCACTGGATGGCAGAGGTAAGAGTAGGTTAAACATTTGGCTGAATTCATTGTGCTGCTAGAGAATTTATTGATTTGCTGGTTGTACAAAAGTGTTTGTAGGCAATTCCCAGAGGAGAACGAGCAAATAGACTGCTAAGGTGTAAATCTGAGCTGTACTGCTGCCTCAGGTATGTGCAGATGCCGGAATCTCCTCCCTAGCTGATCTCTTTCTCGCTTAAGCAGAGCTTTTTCAGGAAGAAAGAGCTATGCCTTTTGTCCATATCTTCTATGTGGTCGTCTCTACAGCAGATCCTACAGCAGCTGAGGATAGTCCTATCTATTTCCTTTGCCTCTTATGCCGCAGCAGCCCGCGCAGCACTAGAGCACTGTGAGGGCTCTGGTGGGAGAGTCAGCAATGTGTGGCTGCTGCAGCCAAAAAGCCACAAATGGCGATCACAAGGAAAATTAATCTAACACTTTTTTTTTTTTAATCTTTACATTTTAGCTAACCTCATCATCTCAGGGGTCCAGATCACAATTTATGCAGTATTTATGTCAGTAAACAGCCCTACCAAAATATTGCAAGTTTCTAGGAAGACAGGCAAGTGCTCAGTTTCCTGCTCGGTAAGCACAGTTATGTTGTTAGACATTAACAGGTCCACAGCTGGGTTCTAAGAGTCGGGAATTTTAAGCAAGGATGCGATCACATCTCTGTAGCAGCTGGGCCAGCTACAGCTGGCTCACAAATTACTGCCCCTCAGCAAAGGCACAGCAACTAGAGCTGTTACAACTAGAGTTGCTCCTAGGGCTGTGCGAAGGCTGAGAAAGTTGACTCAGATAAATTATTTTCATTGAGCCCACTTCAGGGAGCCTTAAATGAATGTGTTATGTTCTGTGTTTGCACTGGGCCAAGATCTTCCCCCAGCTGGCTAGCGTGTCCCAGCTGAGGAACAGCAACCTCCAGATAAGGAGCAACCACTTCAGAAGCAGAATTCAATTCATCTTGATTACACATGATCACAAGCCTGAAGACATGGCTGAGATTCAGTGCTAGAAGGTCAACACCAAATAGTTCATCCCTGGGGTAGCAATGACCAAGATGTCCTTAACTTGAGCTTCTGGGGTGGGCACATGCTCTGCCTGTTTCCATGGAGCTCTTCTCTGGCCACCAAGCCTCTTGTACATCCTCACCACACTACTAACGGTGGCCAGGAGACTGTTTCATGGAAATGGCCACCTTCTCCAAAAGTTAATCATGTCTGAAGTTGTACATCAGAAGATAAATGATAAGGAGAGATCGTTCGTGCATAACATATCAAAACAGAATTCATGTCTGGCTATCTACCTGGAGGATTATGAGCTGACTTGAACCTTGAATGAAAATGGCATGAACTAAAAACTGAAAGAATCTAGTGTGTTTCTACTAGGCACATGCTGGTTTGGTTGAAGAGCACATTTCTTCTCATGGCTGTCCTCTGGGTATGTCCCATAACTCTGTCCTGGCCCAAAGCTGCTAGTCTACCAGAGTCAAATCCCAGCTGTTAGGGGCTGGAACAAAATGTACCTTTACACAAGGTCTGGGCAGTCATCCTGCACTATGCCCTGTGTGCCATTTGTGAAAATCAGCTATTCAGTCCAAAACCAGGGCTGGATAAACTGTGTCTCGATATCACGTCTTCTTTCCTGATGTCTAACAGCCTGGCTGAGGCTGGTGGGATTCTGTATTTATGAAAAAAACAGATTCCATCCTCTTTAAAAGTGTCATCCCCAAAGTGTCCTGGGACTAACATTTTCTGTTCAAAGCTTTTGGGTGACTTACAGCTAGATAGATGGGTAACACTAGTTGGTGAGGAGAATAGTGTCTTTCTGCTCAGCTGTGGTGGTATGCCACTGGAGCTGTGTTCCGGAGGCATGGGCAAATCCATTCCCATTGGGATGTGGTGTGATTTCTGCTGTTGTGGTGAACACTTCAGAATGGAAAAAAGAAAGCAGCATTCTGGTGACCCTGTTTCCCAGATGGCAGTGCAGCTGAACCACTGAGCTGGGCTGAGTCAGCTGGACAATTACTGTTGGGCATGTTTCGCCTTGGATAGCATATGTACAAATCCTGCTGGATACACTTGGCTCCCCAGCACACAATTTGCCATGCAAAACCTGGTGGCCTTGTGTCACCATATCCATGCCTGGTGGCCTGAGATATTCCCAGAACCAGGCTTTTAGACATTTTGGTTCATAGGCTTTAGCCAACATGCTGAGAGAGCAGATACCTTTTCCTGTGTGAAGAATAGAAAGTGGTATTTCTAGGGCCACCTAAATGTTCCTCTTTCTTTCTCTGTGTTCAATTTAGACATTAAAAATAGCCCTGAGCCTAGCTAGCAACTTGGGAGACCCAACTGATGATGTGTCCATCACTCACACTACAGAAGGCATGCTGAGGTAGGTCTGCGTCTGACAGGCACATTCGTAGTTGCAAGAACCTGTGGTTTGGATATCATTCCTCGATTTGTTCTTTTCCTTGCACAGGGAAAGCTTGTTTTTTTTCTACCTCTGTTTTACTGAGGAAAGACCAGTCCTTGAGGGTCCTCCTAGGGCTCACTCTTCCAAAGCATCACAACTGACCCCAGAAGGCTCTGGGGATTTCCTCACACAGAGGTTTCCTAGAACTAGCTCAGTCTTGAGGGTTCCTCCCACTTTGTCACTCCTCTAAATATTATTTCTCAGCAGGTCAGACAAATAGCTGTCCCTGTGTTCATGGCTGTGACCGCAGTATCTTGCTTTTCTTTCCCCACAACACCTGCAATGGTGCTTGGTGCCTTTACAGTACATCCAGCATCATAGGAGAGGCCAGGCCTGGGATTTCAGCCCAGCTTTTACCTCAGAGCCATTTTTAGCTGTGGTTGCTGGCACAAAGCTGGATTTAACTTGCCCTCCTCTGCACTCAAAAAGACCAGCATTCAGCCAGGTTCTAGTACCTCTTGTCAATCAGGAGTGAGTTCATCACCACAGGTAATGCCTGGGGGGTCTATGGCATTCCCTCTCTGTGCTGACTGAGACATCTCATCTTCTTCTATTTGATAATCCATAGGAGCTCCCTCTCCTCAGTAAGAGCCCTTTCAGGCAGCTACAGCCAGTAGCTGTGTAGGTATACCGCAACCAAGAGACCAAGAAATGTTCAGCTTTCTAAGCTCATTGCTTTCTCTCCTCTTTCCCCCCTCATCACTGCAGTAAATCAGAAGCTAATTCCCTGCGTCAGCTGATTAACGACTCCCAGTCCTTCTCTTCTGATCTCCGCATGCCTCACTTCTCTGTGGAGAGTGGACCATCTGCTAGCCAGGTCCTTGTCATGGGACCTGATGATTTCATTGTTGCAGCTGTAAGGTAAAGGATTTACCTCTTCTCTCCATAACAGGTTCAGAGGGAAGCAGCAGGGAGAAGAACATACATTCAGCATGGAAGCATGGGACCAGATCTGGAGCTCAGTAATATGGGTTGTGGGGTTTGCCTCTCAGAATTAACTTAGCCTAGGGCTGTGGCTTTCAGCTTGTAGAATCAGTCCATGGTCTGCTTCTCAAGGAGTCTCAAAAGGCAAGAGAAATAAGCTTATTATGAGAGGCTGTGTTTTCTAGACAAGATTTGCACTTCCAGAGGAAATTTTGTATTGATCTTTAAAGTAAAAACGGTTTAAAATCACTGGGCTATATCAGTGACACTCCTACACTCCCCAGCTGCTCATGGGGCAGGAATGTAAAGGCAGCTAGGCCTGCCCTGTCCGAGTGAGTCCCAGAACAGGAAGAATGGGGAAGATGGGGTGGAGGTGCGTGAGCTGGGAAGGCCTTGTGGTGCTGCTCTGCCTGTGCAGTCTTGCTCTGCCCACAGCCCTTGCACAGTGCAAACATCTCCGGAGCAGTCTGAGTCTGTTCCCTAGAGAAGAGGTGATAGCTGAATTTGAGGACTGACTGGGACATGGAGACTGACATAACCTATTACCTAGATGGGAATCCTTAAACACAGGCAAGGATTGAGCCTCTGTGGCCCACATGGTTCCTGCTCCTAAATACATGGACATCTTCATTATTCATGTCTAGGCAGCCCAAAAACCTGCTGAAGATTCTCTGTCAAGACAATATGGGACAGAAAATTAGAGCATTGAAAGCCTTGAGGTGTACAGTGAATCACTGGGAGGATTTTGATGAAATTCCCTTGTGTTTCTTTTCAGTTCCCTGAATCGTCCATTTGGCAGTGGAATAATAACACCCTCTGGAATCCTTCTGAACAGTCAGATGTTGGACTTCTCCTGGCAAAATAAAACAATGAACCACTCCATTCCCAGGCTGGTAATGAATAACATGACAAATTCTTTATTTGAATTGTCTGTACTATTTTTATTAATTTTACTCTCATCTCCACAACAATGAGGCTATTTAATGCCTTATTAATAACTTAGAGAGGACTTTTTATAGAAAAGCTCCTGCTTTGGCATTATATGAGCCACCAAAATAGATTAAAGAGAAGGCTTCATGTGTATCAGTTATCACCATAATGCAGTGTAATCAAACAGCATAGTACAGCTGCACTTCTCAGGTATATATTCTTCCTGTAGTCCAGCAGCACTTTAAAGTAACCATCCTTTTCTGTGGACTTGAATTAAGAAGACTTTTTATGATTTATTGCTCTGCATGCTTAAAAATAATTGACAGTGGAAGAAAAAGCTTCAAGTCTTAAAAAGAAACAACTACAGATGGCTACTGGTGGCTTGCAGTGCTGCCTTGTTGTTCCTTCTTGCCATGCATTGAAAAACCATGCCACTTTGCCTTGAAAGCATGGCACTTTAGAAGTGGTGAATGGCTCTCTATACCCTCTGTAAAAGAGCTTTGGGAGCAATGGCATGAAAACTGCCAGATTCTGTTAACATCAGAGCACATTTTCATAGCAGTGTGAATAGTAGCCTTGTAAAAAATGACACAGAATCTGGCTGGCTCAAGTGGAAAGAGAAACAAGGCAAGAAGAGTAATGAGCAACAGAAAAACTTTGGTCAGCTTGACTGAATTGTTTTCAAGTGTCTTTTCTTCAACTGCAGCAAAATCTTATGCAGCCTCGGAAACGGCCCCTGTCTTTTTTGTTGCCCACCATTGTGAGACCGTCAGAGGGGATGTGCGGGACATACCTTTGTCTGGGAGCCAACAACGGGGACAAAGCCTTGAGCAGCATCGTTCAGGTCAGTGTGGAGCAGGGTCCAGGCACCAGCCCTCCCGGAGTTCCTGGTTAGGGTGTGTCCCTCAGTGCTGAATAGGGTCCCCTCCTGCAACACACGCTTTCCATTTTTAACATCCCAGGCGTTGGCTGAAACCGATGGCCACAGGTTTATCAGTTGGTGCCACCAATTCCACACATCTGGTTATTCAGATCCCTAAGAATTATCACAGAATCACAGAATGGTTGAGGTTGGAAAGGACCTCTGGAGATCATCTAGTCCAATCCCCCTGCTCAAGCAGGGTCACCTAGAGCACCTTGCTCAGGATTGCATCCAGACGGCTTTTGAATATCTCCAAGGAAGGAGACTCCACAACCTCACTGTTCCGGTGCTCTGTTACCCTCACAGTAAAGAAGCTTTTTTCTCATGTTCAGATGGAACTTCTTGTGCTTCAGTTTGTGCCTGTTGCCTCTCGTCCTATCGCTGGGCACCACTGAAAACAGTCTGGCCCTATGCTCTCTACACCCTCCCTTCAGATACTTACCTACTGGTTTGCTTCTTCTGCTAAGACAGAGTTTTACACCTTTCCTGATGGTACTGCTCGTAATTGTAGTGGAAAAGGATCTTGACAAACTCCATAATGATTTTGTGTCATTGAAATACCTGTTCAAAGCTCGTCTTAAGGATCAATAGGAGAAAAGGAGCTCTTTGTATTCAGAGAATTGCAGGAGGCTGGCAGCCCTTTAGCCCTTTTCCCTATGAAAAGTTCCTTTTAGCACAGTCCTGACTGGATTCCTCCCTGCTCAGAACCCTCTATAAATTGCTCCTCCTAATTTATGATTTGTAATGAGGTGAGGTACTTGCCAGTAGTTTGACTGTGTGCACAACAGCACCAGATTATTAAAAAGAAAGGCAAAACTGAAGCTGGCTCCCATTCTGCTTTACCTCTTGGAAGGCATTAGTCAGAGCAAAATTAAAGCCAACCATTGCCTCCTAATGCTCTGTTTGGAGAGATCACATGCTGTTCTTTTGGCTGTAACAAATACCTTTTTAGAGATGACGTCAAGTTCCAGACATACAACTCTCTTAATTCAGCAGGAGCTATGTAACAAAAAGCCCTTACAATCCTGAAAAGGTACCGTTTTTTCCAAGAACAATATAAAGGCAGTATTTCAAGGGTCTCTTTTTATGTGTGAAACCCTGCATTTAGTTCATGCAGCTTGGTAAGCCGTTCAAGTCCTCCTTGCCTGCTGCAGCTGCAGATGTTGGAGACACTGGTGAGGGAGTGCTCAGGAATTTTGTGTCTCATATTCTCGTCACTTTGTTATTATTGGGGATCTTTTATTCTCTTGCAGGTTTTAGTAAATGTTTTAACATTTAACAAGAATCTGAGCGAAAGTTTGTCACTTGGTCGACTTCATCCACAGCTTCAATCCAACACCTTGCAGGTTGACAGTGAGTATGGAAACTGGGTATGGGGTAGCCTACAAATCTAGCATGTTTAGAAAACTAGCAGGATTTTCTTAGCACAGTGCTGTGAAAGTGTGGCACAGCCCAGCACACAGCTCATCATCTTCTAGATGATAACCCAGTGGGTGCAGAGCGTTTTGGGGCAGACAAAAAGCTGCTTCTCCCCAACCACCCCTCTATCCCAGCCCACCTCTTGGTAGCAGTTTTGTCCTTAAAACCTTTTGGTGATATGACACTGTCACTGGGGATATCCAAATAAACAAGATCACACCCACATCTTTACCCAAACAGGTCCTCAAAGCAGGCAGATCTTTATATACAGCAAGCAGGCAGTGTGAGCTCCAGGTACTACCCTTGCCATAAATGCTTTTTCTTTCACTTTCCATCCCCTAACACCACCCAGCTGGAGAAGGCAAGGTTCATGACATGGCTTTTTGCTTGGCAGTGCTGGAAATCCACATCAATGCTAACACTCTGGAGACTGAACTGCTAGCTCCTGTCCTTGTTATTGAAAGTCTTGGGCTATTTGGTATTTTTCATGAAGGCCTATATTTTAGCAGAATGCAACCATAAGTGAAATTTGGTTCTCATTTCAGATAAAATAGCCTAAGTTTCTAGGCCTTGCCATTTCAGAGGGAAACCTAAAAATGTATGTTGAGTATGACCCACAGGCTTGCAAATTAGAAATAAATTAAAATGAATTAATAAAATTAATTAAATAAAATTAATTAAACTAATTAAAACAAGCTAAAAACTTCAAAAGCATTTGTAGGTCCTGATTTGCGTGTTTGGACATTTGGCATCAACAAAACATATGTTAAGATAAATCTACAATATATATATACCTTAAATTATTACAGGAATTTTTGCGTGTCTGAATGGTTTGTCCAGGTGCTTCCCCAGTTTCTTACCCTATTCATATGGAAATTATAAAACACCAAATAAAATAAACAAAATGAAAGCAGAAGAGCAAGAAACCTAAGGTAGATGGCTGAAAGAATGAGAATTACATGAAGGGGAAGTTGGGAGGCTTATCACATTTCAATTCAGTTTGTCATTTGGCAACTTGTTCTATTATCGTTTCTTTTGAGCTGCCTTGCACCTTACTTTGATTAATGATTTTTCACAACTAAGCTCTTCAGAACAGGGACTGCCTTCTGTTCTATGAACAGAAAAATGAAAATAGATGCCAGCATTTTCCCCCTTTTCCAAAGAGGAGGATCTTCCACATCTTTAAGTGATCTTCTGGATCCCCTTATTTTCTCCCACCACGCAGAGCACTGCTCGCCTCTGAACACAGTTATGATCACTTTCTTTGCTGCTGAGACCTGAATGTCTTCTCCTTAGAGCTAGTCGATGCTGATTCTCTTTGGCTCACCTATCTGGGACACCTTCTGAAACATTTGCAGGCAGTTTCCTTCACACTGGAGATCTCAAAGGAGTTAAGAGAGAATTTTGTATCACAGATAATGGTGATTTTGGTTACAAACTTCTCTTTTAAAATCCCTACAGGTGAATTTCCTCAAGAAGATATTGAATTTCTTGTAGCCAGGGGCCATCAAGTGGATAAAGTCAAAGTGGTCTCCCTAGTTCACGGGGCCAGGAGAACCAACAGTTTCATCATTGGCCTGAAGGATCCCAGGAGCGTGGATGCTGCAGGAGCCACAATACTGTAGCAACTCCCAGATGGTGTGTTCACTGAACAAGGCTTTAGACAAATCAACAGAAGTGATGTGCATGTTCTGAAATGGCCCCCACAGTGGGATCACCGTATACACACTGCTGAGTAGACTCTCCGCATTCCCTATCCTGGATAACACAAGAGTGGTTAGGAAAGCAAACATATGGGCCTCTGATTTTTCTTTTTCAATAATTGGATTGCAAGCAGCTCACTGTTATAGAAATGCAGAGCACACACTTCTCTTTTGGCAGTCCTGTTAATAATTCCAGTCATTTCAAAAGCCCAGTTTTAGCCAGCATCTTAATTCTAATGAGCAGGAACTTCAGCAAAGGAAACAATCACAGGACCAAACAGCTGCTGATGCTACTGTAATCTTCACCTCCATTTCTTCCTCAAGTTTATTCTTTGCCTCTTGCATAAGTCACTAATTAATACAGCCAGACTAATGTAGTGTTTGCAGGTGCCTGTAGATGGAATATCAGCGAGTCCTTTAATACTCCATATAGGCCAGCTGATTTTTAGAAGCTTACAGCCTCCTATGTTAGCTCCTTTTCACACATCACTGCATACCTTGAATTCTTGGAGTAAATGTTTTGAATCAAGGCCCTGCAGGCTCACTGGAGGTCTGACTCAGAATTGGTTTGCCTCTTTAATGGCAAACTTGGACCAGTAATTCACTGCTCTTGTTCCCAGAACAGCTGTACCACCATATATTGTGTAATGCAGAGCAATGGTTTTCAGCATCTAACAATTTGTGGCCCCCCCCACCCAAAACCGTTTTCTTACAGAGGTGCAGGCTCCTCCACGGTGAATTTAAGCTTACTGGTAATGGGCTTATTTTTCTTGGATACTTTTTGGTGATGTCTTAGAAGTAGTCCACAAACTTTCAAGAATCCACAGACTGAAAATCAGATGGAGAGAATTTAGGCAGATTCAGGGCTTTCTTTACACTGCCTTATCTCAGCCTGCTTTGAAAGCAGGAATTGTATAATCCCTACAGAGAGGCTTGGGATTTTCTGCTTACTAAATTCATGTCTGTACTTCAGCTCAGTATTTTAATGCTGGTGATTGCATTAGAAAAGCTGAAGAGAGTGAGAGGAAAAGATGCACAACAAAGCAAAAACTACTGAGATATTTTTCTTTTTCCAACATGTAACATAGAATATACGAATAATTCTGCATTTCATGCACCAAATAGAATGGAAAAAATATCACAACCGATTGCTGCACAATCTCATTCAATCCACATTTGAACATTTCCCTCTATTTTTACTAGTAAGTTAGGCAGAGATACCTAGCACTACAAAGTTTTGGAATTTGGTCATTTGTTTCTTGCAGTCTAAATTGTAATGATTTCCTTTGAGGTGCAAATGGGTCTATGGCCACTGTACATTTTATGTATGTATGTCTGCTTATGGCTGTCTTGGTCTTTCATTTGGTGATTATGCAAGTTATCCCAGACCTTCCTTCTGAGGGAAAAGGAAGCTGGACCCTTGTATATACTGATTTGTTTGTAACACACCTCCTTACGTTAGTTCCACTTTGATAAGGGGAGTGAGCAGGGCTGTTTTGAGGTGGTCACTGGACTACCATAGATAATCAGACTAATCATTCCTGACATCTGCCAGCTGAGGATCTCAAGCATCTTACGTTAAGTCTTGCACGCTGTGCTGAGGAAGGAAAGAGATACTTCTATGCTCCACTGAGATGCAGCCACCCATGAGGCAAGTGAGGCAGCTATTTAGCAAACATGAACATCTCCAATATTTTATGTTACAAATAAATCAATAGCAGAGTGTAGCCGAGAGACAGCAGAAGTACAACAGCACACATTATCTTTGAGAAGAAAATTGTATTCTGTATCACCAAAATGTTGTTATGGCAAGGACAGGATTTCTTCACTGCAGAGATGCAGAATCTATTTATTTATTTTTCTGTCATAGCAGCTAGCATTGATCACTGTCCAAAGTTGGAATATTCATAAAAATGTACATCTCTTGTCACAGATATTTTAAGGCTTAACAGGAAAAGAGAACTGATTTCTGTGCAGTGAACCTCACTGATGAAAATTCGGGATTTTCTGGCACAGTGACAGCATTGATCTGTCCCTCAGACATGGAGCTTTACCAGACATAACTGCAAAATAAGTGGTCAAGTAATTGTTATTACAGTACTTTGCATGGAATATTACAAAACACTTTGAAAGATACAATTTCTACTTATTAATTGAATTCTTTTCACCAGTTCACTTCTGGTGCTGGGAACTGAGTGTTCACTTGTGAGTTAAAGACTCTGCTCTGATTCAAAAGGGCACTTATATGCCCAAAGGTGAGATTTCAGAGTGATTATTTAGAATCTTAATAGTAAGCACGCTCCTAAGTGCTCTGCTGGATCACAGCCTAATTGCGGAAAAAAGAGAAAATCTAAAATTACTGGAATATGGGTCTTACAACCTTACATCCTGGCTAAGAGAAGCAAAAATATTTTGAATTATTTCCCATTTGCTCTGTTTAAAAATACCATCAGTGCAGCACAGATGTATTTGATACCGAAACCTTTATCAGCTAACGTCTGATTGGCCCAGTGTCTCCAATACTTTGCGTCAATCTGTTGTGATGAGATCTGATGAACTTAATTTCTGGTACTAAAAAATACCTGATGTTTCCTTATGTACAGGTGAGATAGACACTGTGAAATAAAGGGCCATGTTCTAGAGAAATACGTGTGCAGAGTAACTGCATTGATTTCGACCCAGCTATTGCAGACTTCCGACTGCTCAGAAGCAGAATTTGTCCTAAGACTCTGACATCAAAGCCTGCCCCAGTGTCAGTGAGGGGCTCTGGATGCAAAATACTGTGTAAGGTGGCCAAGAGGGAGCTTGAACATTTAACACAGCACTACAAAAAAAAAAAAAAAAGCCTTTGCCAGGTGTGACTGTTACGACCTTAAAAGTGATCAGCCCATTTCTGTCCACGTTTGCATTGCTCTACATCACTGTGTGCTATGTTTTTTACATCAGGATTAACTGAAGACAGGAGCTGGCTGTTAGTGTTAGCTCAATTAATCAGCGATTTCTCGCAGAGGCTCGGTGCAGCCCGTGACTGCAGCTAACAAGCAGTGCTTCGCTAGCTTTAAATACAGTTGTTTGCCCGTGCGTGCCGAGCACACGTTGCTGTGTATAAAAGCCTAAAGGAAGGGTTAGGCAAAGGTGAGGACTGGCGTCAAGCAGCTCAGGGGCATGAGGACGCCTTTGGCCCCTCTGCTGTGCTGGGAGCCAGTTTCTTTCCCTCACTCCCCACTTCAGGGCCTGGACACAGCAAGTGACTGGAGCCTGCCCCAGACCCACCAGTGTGAACCAGTGCAGACGTCAGGACGTCTGCAATGCAGACGTCAGCGGGGCTGCGGAGGCGGTTACAGCCATGCTGCTGCTGGGCCCGCGGCCGTGCTGTGGCCGGGATGGGGACAGGGCAGCCCCCTGTGCCAGCTAAAGGAAGGGGGTCAGTGTCCCACCATCCCCTCTTGCCCTCATCACTCGTGCAGCAAATCCACACCGTTGTCCCGTAAGACCAGCCGAAGAGAGACCTGAAGCTCCCTCCACGTTCCTGCTCGGCCGCCAGCCCCCCGGCCGCCAGCCAGCGAGCGGCTCTGGCAGCTCATGCGCTCCCCCGCCACGCCGCCCCGCACACCCCGCCGCTGCCCATCCTGGCAGCACGCCGTGCCGGCCACGGAGCCGCGCAGGAGCCGCGAGCTGTGAGGGGCTGCCAAGGGCGGCGAGGGGCTGGGGCAGTGCTGTGGCCGCAGCTGGGCCAGAAGACGCAGATCCCCTTTCTTCAAGCACGAGCGGGCTCCTGCGATCCGCACGGGTACCCACGTAGCAGCTGCTTTGCTGCATGTCTGCTAACGTCTCCCTGAATGCGGTGACACCTACGTCTCTTAGAGGAACTGCAAAACTGTATTATGCGTTAGAAATGCTGAGGATTTTGTGAGGTTTAAAAAAAAATCCGGCGGAGTGGGAAGAGCTGCTGTAGTACATAGATATTTTCCTTAGAGTGGCTTTCAAAAGATCTTTCATACTTCAGCAGTGGACATCTGAATGTAGGCCAGAGAAAGAAGAGCTCTGAGAGGCAGAGCCAGTTTTCAGAAGAGGTAGGGTAGCATATAAAAACAAAACACGTCTGTGTGAAGGTCGGAAGAGATTATACAGTAGGAGAAGTCAAATACTGAAACACTGCCAACAAAGGGCCCTCCAGTGGTCAGAACATTTTTAGGTGCAGAGTGGCCTCATAGAGATGAGCCTGCCTTGAGGGAGAAAACCCTGTATGACAACAGCTACTTGGCAGCTGTGATCCTCCACGCTAATTTGAAGCAGTCAGTCCACCGGGACAGCACAGACTTCCCACCTGCGGCTCTCAGAAGTCCATGTCCCAGAGGTGGAGAGGGAGATGATAATTCCTGTGTATCCATCACCACATCTATCAGGTTGGTGGCCAGCTGCCCATCTTTCTCTTCCTTGCCACACTCACAGTTTAACAAAATCCCAGAGAGATAGTTACAGACTGGCAATGAAAGTAATTAAAATCTCAACACAACAGCTCTTCTCCCTTCCCTCTCTATATTAAAATGAGCACTGTACTAATTTTAGAGGAGACATCATTTTGTTCAACTCATTTTATAGTATTTAATTTTGGAAAATCTGAAACTGTCTACCTATGTCTACCTATGAAAATGTCACTTTTTTCTGTACAGTATCTTTTATTTGAAAATACTATCATTTAAAAATGCATTGTAAGTATAACCTTGGTTGCTGCACTTGTAAGTATAATCTTGACTGCCTTTAATCAAATACATTCCTCTGTTCTGTTCTGCATTTCTTTGTTCTGTTCTGGTCAGACCTGTCACGAAAAAATCTCCTGTCCCAGTTGTGGCAAACAGACGCCAGGCTGGATCTGAACATATTTAAGCTACATGGTGTGGATCCAGCTGTATAATAAACTCAGCTCAGCTGTGATGTTTTCTGGAGATCTGCCTACAGCTCACATCACTGCAGAGATGAGTCCACTTGTTCATACAAGGCAGCAGGAAACCCAGGCTGTGGAGTTTGAAGTGTCCTGTATAGCTTCTCCCACAGCTTCCTCAGACTGCAAAGTTCAATGGGAGAAAGTCCCCTTTCCTCCTGCCACAGTCCTCTACATCACATTATTCCCTTCTCACCACCACCGGATGCCTTTTGGTCTCCTGCTTCATGCATCAGCAGCCAATGAGATGAATGTCTTTTATAAGCTGCAGGATACTGGATGGTAAAACCCTCTTTAGGTTTCTCCAGACATCAGTGCTGGGCAGAGATGCCTCACAATAGTCCTCTGTCATCAGGGATTTCTCTCAGACCTGTCTTTCACCTTGATGTCCCTTCAGGTCCAAGTCAGCTGAATATATACTCTATCCTCCCCTTACTTTCTTACACTCCTGGCAAAGCTGATTTACACCTCTTTGATAGAATGGGGATTAATTATAATCATGCAAAGTTTGTGTCTATTTGGCCTTTTACAACAGCAAGCAGAAGCACAAGAAAAAGCAATCAGAAGCATATTACAAAGTCCAAAATGGATGTATGAGACATGAAGCTGCAAATGAAGCAAGAGCTTTTTCACAACCTCCATGCGTGATTAGATGCAAGAAGGTTATCTACATAGAGCTTCTCAAGCCCAGATCAAAAAGTTATAGCACCTAGATAACTAGAGCAGATCTTAGCAAATTATTTTAATCTTGTGCTTCCAGAAAACTCAGTCTGAAAAACAACGCCCCACTTGTTATTGTTTGCTACAGTATACAAGATGTGTCCTGCATCAGTGTAGATAATATATACAAAAACAAGCAAATAAAAAAAAGTTGAAGGACAATCCTGTGTTAAGTTTGTAATTAAAACAAGAAAGCGGAGTTTTATGGGAAATGGAGATTTTTTAAGTGATCTAACTCTGTGCAAGACTTGGTGAAATGCATTAGGCTTTTCAGGAAGATTAGGCTGTTATGAGGAGGAAGTTAAACTCATCCGGGTTGAGAAGTGCCTCCTTGCATGGAAGAAAGTATGAAGAGAAGTGTGGAAGAAAGGTAATTCTCAGATACTAAAGAAGTCTTTCAGCTTGCAGTTTCATCAGCTTCCTCATGTTTCCAAACAGTCTCAAAAGATATGAGCAGAGTAAGCCAAAACACAGGAAATACCTACTCTAACGCAAAAGGTTCTTGGCAAACAGAAGCTCCTCTATAGAAAATCAAGTATACCTAATGTTCCTCTTTTCCAGATCCTCTGACTGATGCTCCATCTCCTCTTCTGATGACATTTCTGAGGGAATCTCTTGGGGGTGGAGGAAGGGTTCTTCACTCGTCAGTAACCTTACAGGCTGAAAAATGACTTTTATAAAGTAGGTTGGAGACATTAAAGGCCTAGCCTAGCTCAATAATTATATTCTAAGAAAAAGCACCAAAACTGTTGTTTCCTGAAGAACATGCTTCCAAAAGGAGTATGGCCAAAACCAAGAAATGCCTACTTGAGAGGTGGATGCCTGGAAGTTGCTTATTTCTCCAGATCTCTTCAAGATTCCCTGTTTTGTGTTTGTCCACCGTTTTATCTCTGGGACCTTGACTGAAGAGGTTTTGGACTGGGAAGTGGACTTGAGCTGTGGGACATCTTTGTGCATATCCCAGCTGATATGCACTGATATCACAGTAGTATTGTGATTGGTACCAAAGAATACCAACATTATTTACAAGCCAATACTGTTGTTTTGTGTCTTCTATCACCTCACCTAGCCCCAGTCTTCACTACTTTGCCCCACCATGTTTCTCCTAAGATCTTTTTGGTCTGGGAGGAAGAGAGGTAGGAGGAGAAGTGTGCTAGAGTTAAAGGTCCCACATCCAACAAACCAAAAAAGACATCAATAGAAACAGACACAAATAGAATAATTTAGCAAAGAATTACTAAATGTGTGTGCTTCATTATGGAATTTAGAGTAGCAAATGCCAACTGCAAATAGTCTATTGCAGCTTGCCATACACCTCCAATATTTAGTTAGTAAGATAACTCATGTACTAACCCTGGTGTTCATGATTTTTTGCTTTTTTATGGAAGTTTATGTCAATTTCTCAACCAGATTTTTTTTTCTGTTGCAAGCTATAATGACAAATGAGATGTGAGATTACTGTATTTAAAAGGTTTCACAAAAAACATTTCCCTCTTTTCATGTCATTAATACTGGGCATTTGGCAGTAATCTGTATAAAGCCAGTGTGATGAGGTTTTGCAAGGCCTGGACCTAGCTCTGCAGACTCCCGGGACTGCACTATCCCTTCTCGAAGTCAGTACTCAAGATACTAATGTTAATCATACATATTTTTGCAGGATCAAGGTCTTTATAGTTTCCCAAAAATATTCTTTAGACCTTTGATTATGTTACCAGCCTTAAATAACAGTTGCTACGTCTTTCTGTGCTTTACCACCACTGGCTCATAGCTTTCTGATTAAAGCAGTGACTGGCAGGAAGAAAATCAGACATTTCTGCAGTGCCACCATCTTTCTAAATTATTTTAGCATTTCTCACATTAATAAAGGTTTGTAGGATAAGGTGCAAATTCCTGGGTCAGTTCCATGTCCTGCAAGGTGTTCCGTGTGAGTAGATCTCTGTTGTAAAGCCTCCTGTGCTACTGTATCTTTTTAGGAAGTAAACATCTGCGCACATGCAAGAGGACTGCAAGACTGTGGTCCTGTTCATTAACCAGACAAATGGATTTTTTCAAAAATTCACTATAGTGGCCTTTGCTGAATCTGAATCTTTCAGTTCTCTCTGCTTTCTTCCCCATCTCACCAGTAGTAGATTAAGGTATCAGTTGTTGGTATTTATAAAGTCTGAAATCTTCAGATGAAAAGTACTGTATATATTCAAACTTCATTTCCTAACAATTTTTAGTAAAGGTCTTCATTTTTCTTTATAGCTTCAGCCAGGAAATACCTTTTATTATTTATTGTTTACAGAATTGGATACAAAGTCTACAGCCTCAAAAGCTGTTACAAGTGAAGTATCACTCATTTGAATGGTGATGCAAAGGATCTCTCCTAATCTGGAAAGGCTTGTATTGAAAGCCCGCACTGTCAAACACATCTACATACGTGTACCCACCGTCCTTTCATCTTGTGAAGGACACATCACTTGTACTTGCAAAAAGTTGCACCAGGCAAAGAGTTACAGTATTTAGGGCTATCTAACAGGAGTCATGCTGCCCACCAGTTTCTCTCACTAGTGAGAAAAATGGCTTTCAGGGTGGGTTTCATGCCTTAACCTGATACAGCAGTGATCTATGATCATGTGGGTGCAATGCAAAACTGTCTGATGTTTCTCTCAGTAGAGTTAGGGAGGAAGGTCCCCATGCTCCAGGCTGAGAAAGTTTCTCCCCTTGGGAACGCCTAGGGAAGAAGCTCTGCATGAGTGGCCAGAGGAAGAGACTCTCTTCAAAGAGAAGAGGAAATAACTGTTCCTGCACTTCTCTGCTGTGATCCAGTGTCTAGGACTCTCCTTCTTGCCACCTTACTTGTAGGGGTGATTTTTGTCTTCATACCTATTGTGGAGGGATATCTCTCAACCTTTCCCAGTCTGTGCAAAGGAATGTTCTTCCCCACAGCTCTCCATACAAGGAGGAATATCTAGAGCTTCAGCAGAGCAGGGCCCAGCCTGGCTCCATGTTTGGAAGGGGTTATGTCTTGATTCCTAAGCGGAAGAGGCTCAGCCTTCCCCAAGGATATCTGCATGAAGAGGACTCCACAGTCCCTAAAGGCATTAGGAGGTAAGGGCTTTCCAGAAAGGGTCTGTGTGTGAGAGCATCCCACTTGGTATGCTAATGTGAGAGAGGGTGTTCCTAGGATGTCTGTGCTTGGTAGGGCATTCCCCAGTGTCTCAGTGGAGTATGGGAATCAGGCTTCTCCATGGGAGTCTTTAAAAATGAGGTGTCCTGAGAGAAGAAGATAGTCTTTTTCCAGAATGGTCTTTCCAATGGTAGGAATCAAGGTGTCCCCATGGGATGTTGGGGAGGGACTCCTGAGGATATTCAGTTGTCTCTCACATCAGCAAGGTGTACAGCCCTTCACGCTCAGTATGGAGAAAGGTGTCCCCAACTTCTCCATGGGGAATCAGGCTCTCCATTTGGAAGGGTGTGTATGCAATATAGGATGGCGGGAGAGGAAACCCTGTGTCTAGAGAGAGGAAGGGGACAAACCTACCCACCACAGGAACAGTGTGCAAAAGAGCATGTGTAGAGGGTGAGGGCGTCCCCGCCTCTCAGCAGGGGACATTGTCCCTTCTGCATGTGTGTGCTTGGGGCATGGTGCTGGCACACAAGCAAGGGAGGGGACACACAATATGGTGCTAGCTAAAGGTTCTCCTCCTGCTCTGTGGGAGGCCCAGTATGGGGGGCTCCACAGGCTCTCAGCGGGGCGAGAGGATGAGCGTCCCCTCATGGGGTCCCAGCACGGCCACACAGGCTCCCAGGGGTGAGGGGACGAGCAGCCCCCTCATGGGGTCCCAGCACGGCCACACAGGCTCCCAGGGGTGAGGGGACGAGCAGCCCCCTCATGGGGTCCCAGCACGGCCACACAGGCTCCCAGGGGTGAGGGGACGAGCAGCCCCCTCATGGGGTCCCAGCACGGCCACACAGGCTCCCAGGGGTGAGGGGACGAGCAGCCCCTCATGGGGTCCCAGCATGGCCACACAGGCTCCCAGGGGTGAGGGGATGAGCGTCCCCTCATGGGGTCCCAGCACGGCCACACAGGCTCCCAGGGGTGAGGGGATGAGCGTCCCCTCATGGGGTCCCAGCACGGCCACACAGGAACCTGGGGGCGAGGGGACCAGTGTCTCCTTGGTGGGGGACCCAGCATGGCCCCACAGGATCCTGGGGGCGAGGGGACCAGTGTCTCCTTGGTGGGGGACCCAGCACGGCCCCACAGGCTCTCCAGGGGCAAGGGGGTGAGCGCCCCCCCCACAGGGTGCCCAGCATGGCCGCACAGGCTCCCGGGGGCGAGGGCACGAGCGCTCCCCTCACGCAGGGCCCCGCCCGCCCCCGCCGCGGCGCGGGCGCGCGCACGGCGCGCTCCGACGCACGCGCGCGCTGGCGGCGCGGGGCGGGGCGGGTCACGTGCTCCCGCCGCGGCGGCGGCGGCGGCGGCGGAGGCGGAGTCGCGGCCGGCCTGCGGGGTGGGTGTCCCGGGCGCTCGGCAGGGCCGACGGCGACCTCCCGCCCCCTCCCGTCGCTCGGCCGCCCTCCCCCGGCCCGCTCCTCGCCCGCTGCCGTCGCGGGGCCGCGCGCCCCTGCGCGCCCCGCTCGCCGAGCGGCCCCCGCCCTCCCGCGCGCGCTCCCCGAGCGGGCACGGCGGCGGCGGCACCGCGGCCGGCACCAGCGGCAGGTGAGGCCGGCGCGGCGCGGCGCGGCGGGGCGCGGGGGCCTCCCGCAGCCGCCGGCGGGGCCGGGTGGGCGCGCGGGGCCGCGGGCGCGGGGCGGGCGCGGGGCTGACAGGCCGGCGGAGCGGAAGCGGCGCCCCGGCGGTGTCAGAGGGCCGGCGGTGGCGGCCGGGGGAGCAGGCCGGGCCCGCCGCGGGGAGGGCGCGGGCCGGCGGCGCCGCCGGGCCTGGCACGGCGCGGCAGCCGCGGCGCGGCGCCTGGGCCGGGCCCGGCGGCGGCGGTCTTCCCCTGGCGCGGAGGGGTCCGCGCCCCGCGGCCGCCGGGGCGCCCCGCGGAGGGCGGGCGAGCCCGGGCCGCGCCGTGCCGGGCGCCCGGGACATGCCCGGCCGCGGGAGGCCCCGGGATCGCCGGCGGGGCTGCGCGGCCGGCCGGTGCGGCGAGAACGGCCGTGCGGAGGCGGCGGGGTGCGCGGGGCTGCGCCGGTGCCCGGCGCTGGCGGCGGCCCCGCGGGGCAGGCCGTGCTGCGCGGCGCCGCCGGGCGCATCCGGACGGCCTGGCCTCCAGCCGCTCGCCGGCCTCTGCGGCGGAGCCGCCGCATGTCAGGAGGTGGCTCCCGGCGGTGGCGTTGCCTGGACTGGCCGCGTTTCTGCCGGCGCTGAGGGCTCAGCGGCTCCCGCAGCTGTTGCGCTGCTGTAAAGCCGTGCAGAGCCGAAACCCGTAACCTGCCTCTGGTTGTGGCCCTGAGTGCTGCCTCCAAGGCACAGGAGGTAGCGTTTGGAGATGTCAGCGGAGGTGCGGTGACGTTTCTTTGAACACAGGCTTTTGTTCGAATTCTTCCGTGTCTCCCTAAAATAGCAATAAAAAAGGCATTTTCACTTATTCCCATGGTTTGACTTCTGCATTTTCCTGAATTTCATTTGCTTTTAGATCATCTCAGAAAACGGAGGGTTCTGATTTCTTTTGACTTCTTTGGGGAACAGGGGAAATAGGAAGTGGCAGCTATTCTCTTGCTCTCCTTGTTCTGGTTTTGAAAGCTGGCTGTAAATTCTGGTTTTATGAGCTTTGTCTTTTAACATTTCATAACCCCTTATCTTCCAGATGCATGCACATTTGGGCTTACTACCTTTACTGAACTGTGAATAAGCTACAGAAAATTGTAGTGAAAATTTCTCGTCTGAATTTTAGGTATAGGAAAGACAGTGCCTCGTATATTGATATTTATTTTCATAATTACTAAAGCGTATTCCATTAGGCTTCAGATTTTGGCTGGAAAAACTCCCAGGTAGCTCTCTTGAGCTATTCTTTCTAGAAAGCCCATTCATCTATAGAACTTGCAGGGAGGAGTTGTTTACAACGGGCTTCCAACTGATGCAGTTATTTTACACTCTTCTAGCAGAAAAAAAGGCTGCTTCCTTAAAAAAAAAAAAAAGGGAAAATGGGAAAACCAGGCATTCATAAACTGTTAGTTTTTTATTTTTTCAGTTGCTTAAATACTTGAAAATATGGGGGTGTAGAGCTAAATTCTGATGGGCAGTCTTAGTATTGCTCTTTGTTCTGCTTAAGTATGATACAGTTATATATTGCTTACCTTTGCAGTAGATGTTAAATATTTTAAACTCATAACTGAATTGTTAAACAATGTCACAGTGTATTTTATTATTTTCAAATACTATATTGATGGCTTTTAGATGATAGTTGCAGTCACAGTCGAGTTACATAGACATACTGAATTTATGTGATTTGCAATGTCAAAGGATTTGCTACGGGAGATATCAAACAGTTAAAGTGGCTGTAACTGTTTGATTGCATTGGGAATAATGAAGTTGTATAGGTTATTAGAGTACTTCCGAAGGGCAGAAGGCGTGATGTTGGTGTCTGTTTCAAAATCATGTGGTCCCCACTGAGAAATACAAATGCTGTGGTATATAGAGAATACTGGTGAATGGTACTGGCCTGTTAATATGTAGACCACTGAACAACATCACTTAACCTTGAAAATGTCTTGCATTGCACAAATTGTGTTCAAGCGTAAACTTGTTTTTGTTGGGCTGGAGAGGACGCTGGGGAAAAAAATACATAGAGTTGGGAAAAGTTAAGGGGAGGAAATGGGAATAAAAATAATTCTAGACAAACACAAACTTGAGGCAGGGAGGATGCATCATCAAATCTAGGTGTGATATTTTCCATGTGTTGGCTAGATTACCAACTTTTTTTTTTTTCCCACATTTGCTTTACTAAGGCGATGGTCGCTTCACCTTTTGTTTGAGGCTGAACTCTACCAGTCTTACCTACTCTTCTGTCACCACCAGAATAGATCACTAATGTTCTTCTGCAGGAGTTGCCTGTTTTAGATAATTGAATATTTGAAGCACATAGTGTGTTCCTTAGTTTGTACAAATTGATAGCTGAATGCTGAGGTTTGGTTCAAGGTGGTGTATCAAGCTCCTGAAACTCTCTTGCCTAGTGTCCTGACTAACTAGTAGGAAGGAAAAAGCGTAACTGGTCTGGGAGCTCTGGTAAAGAAAGAAGGTGCTTCGTGGACTCCACAACACTTAAGAACTGTCATCTTTTTGCAACTGAGAGGACTTTTACCATCTTCGCCAGCTTGGATGAATAGTCTCAAAGCATAGCCCCATGTAGAGGTTTGGATCGGATTTGTACAAAAGTTGAAAAGTACTGTAGAAGAACGCTGCCTTGTCTAAAAGCATATGTCTTTAAGTAAACCAATAGTTTGGGACAGAAAGTTGCCTGTACTGATTTGTATGTGTGAGAGTCTGAATTTTAAGTTTGTAGTCTTGGAAAGTGAGAGGGAGTGATCTAGACAGCTTCCACTGACATGCATACGATGAAAGTTCTCAGTTATGAATAGAATTTGGCTGTAATATGGCTGTAGGTGTTGCATGTCCTAAGGCAAAAGCATTAGCAGTTTTCTCAGATGAGGATCATTTAAGAGAAATACTGGACAAAAATAATATCACATGTTTTGGTTGCTGCATGGGAGAGTGTTCCTTCTCACGGTTTTTGGGCTGCCCTTCCCATTCCCACATGAATAAATTGCCGAATAGTTCTGTGCACCGTAGGTTAGCTGGAAAGCACCAGGTTGACTGGTGATTATGTGGTTCTTTATAGCAGTAGTGACAATAAATAAGACTTGTAATTTCATTCTACCAAGAGCCTGGAGCAACAGAAAATACGCTGCAGGTTTCTTAGACAGTCAGGAAAACCTCAGAACAATCTTGATTTTAACAGAAGCAATGTATACATCTTAGTGTGCATTTAGGAAAGTTTTTTTTTTTCTTTTTTTTTTTTTTATTTGTCAGGGAAAGTTTTCTCCTTGACATTAAGTGCACTCATATTGGAAGAATTACTTTTAAGCTGTTTGTGGTCACTTAAATCTTTCCTTCATACTTTAAAATATTTTAGAATTTCATAGGCCTTAGTGAAATTTCATGGACCTTTGCGACATGCCTAAGAAAGAAAATACAATAAACAAGAGGTAGAGTTTTCAGTCAAACCCTAGTTCAGAATTTGTAATTACAAGAAGACCTGGTCTTGTTATGCCTGCGTTTATGGACTTCAGTGAGGCTTCGCTGATAGAAGAGTACCTGTGAGGCACGTCAGCCCAGACTGGTTCAGTTGTGGTTAAATTCAACTTTAAGTAAAAAACCTATCACAACACACACAATGAATAGGTTGCTACTTGAAAATGATTTTTTTCATAGCCTTTGGAAAACCAAGATAAAACATAGTTTCTTGTCAAGATGCATCTAATTTTAAGAAACTTCTCATTTTACTTGTTTACTGATTGCACTGATGTATCTGAATGAAAAAATACATACTGCAAAGCTCTGTCGTAGCGTTAACATTCATCTGCTGCAAGCTGTAGGATATTTCTATTTGGAAAAAATACTCATCCACAGGAAATTAATAATTCAGCTAATGATAATTCATGGATCAGGTATTACCTTGTGTAGACTATAGCCTCCAAGAATAATGCTGATAATGAGTTAACGTGTGACATAGGGAGAAGACTGGGAGCCTTTTTTTAGTAGTATCTCAACTCCTGAAAGCGTGAATATTTTTACAGAGCTAACTTACTTCAGTTAAAACTTGCTCTGAAGTTATAATCTTGCCTGTCTTTTTTCAAGCAACATCAATCAAGTCAGTTAGCTTTAGTTGAAATAAAAATTAGCAGCTCAGATGGAGTTGTGTCCATCAGCGTGACTTGGCATGAGTTGTGGAGTTTCAGCAAAGTTTATGAAACTTTAACAAACCGATACTGCATTAAACCATGTGCTATCAAAATACATCCAGTTACCATATGCAAAAGGCCCTGTGCATTGTAACAAGCTGTCGCTTCCTCCTTTTCAGAAGCAAATGATTTGTAGACTTTTTATACTTCATGGCTATGGGAGATTAGCAGAATAATATGAACAGTAGTGAGTAATTCTGTATCAGAGCACATGAAGCCTGGTTTCCAATAGACTTATTTTTCTTGCTTAATGGATGTTTAAGAAAGCATAAGATCTGACTGAAACTTTTTCTATGGATGGAACAGTTCAAAGGGCTGCTTCTGTGGTTTCTTGGGTGTCTGCTACGGTACGTGTTCGCTCTGCAGTCTCTGGGCGTTTCCAAGGTCTCTATCAGATAGCATATTTTAATGAAAGCTGGAGGTAATGAACCATCTTTGATCAGTTAGCTGCCTTAACCAAATTTGATATTGGCTTATGTATTCAAGGGGAACGAAGACAGCAACGGTTAATTGCTCCTCCTGTAGCCTGGGCAGACCGTCCTATGGGGCAGCCCATCTGTTCCGGTTCTTTCTTTCTCTGGAGCACTTCGGCGTCTGTAGACCATCTTCTTTTTCTGAACCAGAGGTGAAGAAGAGTCATCTATCCCCTCAAAAGGGAGAGCTGGGGAAACAGAAAGCATCTCAGTTCCTTGCACCAAGGAGCTCAGATGATTTTCTTGTACGGCTCACTAGTCTTCTGCCAAATATCAACTCTTATCGCTGCCTTGTTAAGGCACATAAAGCTTGAATGCATGCTGATTTCTGTCATTTCTGAGGCCTTCTTAAAATTTTCTTTTATGGGGTTGGTAAAGACTCTCCTTCCACGTTAACTCTTATTATGGCTTCTGAGAGAACCAGCTGGTTTGTTACATGACTCAATTTCAGGCAGTCTTAGTCAATAAAATACTGTTTTATAAAAAATTTGAAAAGTTACAACTCACATTATCTGCTATAGAATGTGGAAAACATTTTTAGTTTTTGTTTTTGTCTAAATTTAGTAAAGGATATTAGAATTTCCTATTTCAGCTGAAAGCTTTTTTTTTTTGCTTGTCAGCTTGGTGTCCAGTCATCTGGACATCAGATCTAGGAAGGTTTACTTGTTTTCCAATATAACTGGAAACTGTGGAGGTATTGTTTACGTTTTTGCCACTCTGATCTCTCACTTGGCACTACACTTCTCAGATTACAGTAGTAACTTCTTGTATTTCTAAATACGCAGAGGTTGGAAAATGTTAAATGACTTTGAGAGTGCTATGAAACGGGTATGGAAGAAGTGCTACGCTGCGGTAGGCTACCCTGGAACGGTTTAATGGGAATCCTGTTAATTCCCCTCTAGTTGTTGGGGCGGCACAAGTGCAAAGACTATGGCACAATACCGAGCCTTTTACAGGGTTTTCCCCTCGTTGTCTAGATAGAAGATAACAAATTTCAGCTTTGCATGTCAGTGTTGTCCCCTCTTCTGCAGTTTGTTTTCTTTTTTTTTGGGGGGGGGGGGTGTCACCTCCTCCACTTTGTAGCTGATGAGCACGTAGGCAGAAAATTTCCTTGAAAAACTGTGTTGTGATGTTAATACAAAAAATTCTTGATCTGAGGGACGTTGTCAGTATCTCCAATGACAATGTCTGAGGTGGCAGTGTAGACTCATAATGACTGGAGAGAAATAGGTGTTTCCAGAGCAAATTGCATCCTGTTTGTGCCAATTTCTCTTTACTGAAGGCGTCAACTATTAGAAAAGATTAACTTCATCTAGAAGTATTAAAGACTTAAAAACAAAACAAAACAAAAAAAAGGCTAGATTAAACTTGTTTTGTCTGTAATAATATGTTGTTATTTCCAGCCAAAGGGAGTATACAGCTTTTTGCCTATAATGAAAGGTTGACCTTTCTAAATACTTGGCTGTGAGTGTTTGTTGTTAATATCTGATTATAGTGAAAAGTGTTTTTTACATTAATAAGGAGAGAGGTAGATTTTGCTGCAAAACTGTGTATTGAACAATCAGTATATTCACTGTGTTATATTCAGTATTTTTGTTATTTTGCATCTTTACAGAGCTAGTTTGTCTGATGAAACATGATGTTTTTCTTTCAGGATTAAACTTTTGGGAGTTACTGTTTAACAATGTTTGCCAGCCTGGAAGTAATTGAAGAGCTGTTGTATGACATGAAAGACTGAAGTTGTGGAATTCATTTTGGTAGGTAAAAGAAATATATGATGCATTTGAATATCTCTTGTTCTTATATATTCTCATCCTGACTGTCCAACTAATAGGTTCGTGCCTTTAATTCTTTTTTGTTTGTTTGACGGGCAGGGCTGTGCTGTCTCTAGAGCTGACTTTTCAGTCTGCCATACAGAGTTTCTAGTGATCGACATGACATTTGTAGCTGTTCTCAGACCTTCATCCAAAAGGGCAAGTTGGGCTGCTTTCATGGTGTTATCAATCTTTAATGCCAGAGTTTGAAGTTCAGTAAGCTCTAAATTACTGGAACTACTGCTGGCGAAGTCTTTTCAGAGCAATTTTTGCTACATGCTTAGGTTTATTTTTAGGTATTCTTTTACATTATAACATTGATTCTTAACCCCATTTAATCTATTTATGTAACAGTGTGGCACTTGTCTGCAGTTTGTTTAAAAGTCTGTTATGGTATTTGTGCACAAAAACATGATGTAATTTTAATCTTTTTCTCATAGATTGGTTGTATATACATATAATTTATTAATTGTTCATATTTAACAAGCTCCAAGATCACTATGCTGGATAAAAAGAAAGCTTGAAACAGTTGGTGGAGGATGAGATGTTGTTAACAAATTTGCAATAGAGAAAGTGTTATGGTCTGAATATACTTAGGTTTTATAGCTGTACACTTAAAAAGTATGCTTCTGTGTGTGTACATATTACGTATTAAAAGAAAACCATCTTCAACAGTACTATGGCAGTGATAAACTTCATCCATCCCCTCCTAAAAAACTTTACAAATAACTTTAACTGTTCTCTAATTGGCACCTAAAACAAAGGAAATAAGCACATTTTCAGTCATCTTATGCAAAACGTGCTTTTTTTCTGATTTATTCCTGTTAAATTGCTTGACAAAACATTAATCAGTGAAGAAGCAAGGAGCGCTCTGCCTCTTTGAGAAATTGTATCACTGCTGCTATCAAAGACTTCCTCCTCACTCTGGATTCCCCAGGGGACTTGATTGTAGTCTCATTTCTGGACTGATTTTTCCATCTCATTTCCTGTTTAAGCTGCTTTAGATAATTGCTGGTGTGAGGACGAGGATCTCCACTGAGTGCTAGCTTCTAGCATATGCTAATGAAGGACAAAAGTCCATCCTTCCTTTTGGTTATTACACTGTGTGTGAAGAAACTGCTCTTACTCTTTCCAATCCATTGTGTAATTTGGAAGAGTACATACTTCAGGTGTGGAGCATGGTTCCAGTACCTTTATCTACTTGGGCTCCCAGTATATTTGCTCTGAGGGGGCGTATGTTGTATTGTGCTATCAGTTGTGAAAATGTTTACTCTGCATTGACAGAAATATATAAAAAGCTTGTAAATCAATATACTGTGTCACAGAAAACCTCGGAAGAGCGATTAGACTAAGCCTAATTTTAATTTACTTGCTCTCTGTAGTGCAGTAATGGGAAGGAAGCAATGCAAGATGGGATCCCAGTTCTGTTTACCAAATTGCCGTGACCCAAATTGCAGTGACCTTAAGTTTGGATCAGTTGAGCTGATCTTGGGATGAGAATACCAAGATACTGTCTTTTTTTTTTCTTCCTTTCTTTTCTTTTCTTCTCCCTCTCCCTCTGGAGACCACCACTCCCATCTGCAGTGCTGGCAGTCCAAAGCCTTCACACTTTCTGGGGTTCAGCTGCTCACCATTTAGCCATCACTGGTTGTTTCAGGCTATATTCTAATTCCGTCTCTCCCAGGGAACGAACTGGATTTACTCAGTTTTGTCCAGTCATGCAACACTGGACTTGTCATGAAGACTTCCCTTTTCAGGGCTTTTTTGCAGGAGGACCAACATAATGCTGCGTTCTGGGGCTCCAATGGTGCGCAGCAGCACCCAGCTGTCCATCAGCCCAAATCTGGACTGTGGCTTCTCTGTATCCTATCATGTGTTCCACCTTTGGATAGTCTCAGTCTTGCACATTTTAACTGGTTAACTGGTTAACCATTTTACCCCTACGCTACGCATGTATACAAGCAGCAGTCACTAGTAGGCCAGTGTGGACTCTCTATTTTTAGGTTTGGACACTTCAGTCTTCGTATTCTTTCCCCCTGCCACCCTCTGCCCTCATACCATACTGCAGGGTGTAGATCATTTTTAGTCCTTTGATAAATCACCAACATTTTGGTTAGCAGTCTGTTATCAAGCTACTTATCTCAAGCTCTCTTATTTCTGTTGCGCAGTTTTAATAATTGGTCTGAACTAAATGAAGCCAGCTTTATAATGAATAGGCATAAGGCATTTTTTGGGTTGCTATAGCTTGTCCCAGGCTGTGTTCCTGTGTAAGTGATTGCCATATAATAGCACTGGGCTTACAGTCCATCTCCAGAAACAAGTGTGTAATGGGAAATTGGAAGCTCTAAAACGAAAGGGTGTGATGGCTGGAAGGAGGCCATATTTATTCATTGAACAGAGAAGACAGACTTATGTAGATTAATTCAAGTATGATTCCTACTGATCGAAGATTCTGTCTTAGCTCACTGACAAATATACTTCATGGGAATTATACTGAATTACCAAAGTTTTACATGGGTGTATTTATGCGGAAGAGCGTTGCATGAAGTACGTATTAATTACGGTCGCATGCTGACTTGCGATTTATGGAAGTCAACCTTATAACCGTGTGATTACAAATTTGTTAGTACAGAGGATGCAGCTGGGATTCATTTGGTTCTGAACGGGAAGACAAGCTGCATTGTGCCTACAGAGGATAGCTTTGCGAATGATTCCTTCCTGTTGCCGTAGTCAAGATAAATTGTATCTGAATGTAGGAACGGGCTAAAATCTGTGTGTTTGAGAGGGAGGGAAGAAATATGGATATAAAAAAGCATCCTTGAGGAGTGGAATGGCTCTGGGAGAAATGTGGAAGGGAGCTTCAACTACAAGCCTAAATATAGCACCCTTATCCAGAAGGTAGAGTTTAGAACTCCATCCAATTTTTTTTCCTCTTAACTCAAGCTTTCCTTGCAGCCATGAGATTTTTCTGGATCAAACAAAAGCCCTGTGATAATTTGGGACTTAGCAAACTCTGTTTTAATAGTATCCATCAGGTGTTTTTTCTGTGATGCTATAATTTTAACAAATCTTGTCAGATTTGGGCACGTTAAGATGAGAATGGTGGATTCCAATCTAAGCTGCGGCATTTTCATGAAGACTTTAAATCTGCAGTTTTAGTAGCCTATGGGTCCTCTGCTCTGTCATGGAGAAAATGGCTCTTTTGGACTCTTCTGTTAAATTTTCCTGAAATTGACGGTTTTAACAGTTATCATGAATGAATGGTGTAAAAAAAAAAAAAAAAAAAAAAAAAAAAGAATCCTGATTAAAGTCCATCAAGAGTTTTCTGCCTGCCTTTCTTTTCAATTACCCTGGAGACATTCCTGTTTTCTTAATTTATTGAACATGACATGCAATTAAGATTTATTTTTAAATGTTTGCTAATTCAAAGGTTTAAAAGGTTTGTGTTTTTGCAAGAGAGAGAGAGGCATTTTGTGTGTGTTAGGAATTGCCAGAAATACTCCATGGTACCTGCTGGAGATGGAACACCCTACTCTCCTCCAAATAGTTGTGCTTTTTCAACCCTTAAGAGTTGGTATATTAAACAGAGATTTCTTTCCCTGAAAAATTTATTCAAGATTTTTAGATGAATACTTTTCAATTTAACTTTTTTTCTAAATATATTGTAGTATTTCACAGGACGCTAGCATTATTCGGTGCACAGGATGGCTGTGCTCTGTGCTCTGAAGAGATTATTTGTATAGGACTCCCAAGTTCATTTCTTCGTGGAGTTAGTGTATGTGTAATGAATGATGTAGGGATTGCAAAAAGAGAGAGAATTATCTCATGGTTAGGAAAACCAGGTCACCCATTGCCCAACAGCTTCTGTGTGAAAATCAATTCAAATGTGACTTTGTAAAATTACTCTGCAGTAAGTGCGTGCATGAGCTAAAGCTGGGGATCTTCTGCCACTTCTGAGTGCTTGTTTCTTCATTTGTAATATTGTCCCTTCAGCAAAGTTAAGTGAGTATGGAAATGGTGTAGAGTTGAATCTAAGCTTTTCTAATGTAGTTACCATAAAAAAAAAGGCTTTTTTCTTGCTACTGTCTGCAATTCACCTTTAATCTCTGACTTGTGGTTTTAATTTGTGGTGGGAACTTGAACCTCTGCCAGAAGAACAACCAGTACCCCATGCTAGGGTATGTCATCCTGAACTAAAATTTTTGCTGGATCATTCTGAATACCCTGACAGCCTTAGATTTATGAGAACCTGATAATCTCAGCTGTTAAACTGGTTTGGTTTTGACAGTGGTGGTCAGGAACAGCTCCCTTTTTGGTTTTGATATCAGCTTTAACTCTTGGTGTAGATGGTTTTAATTCTTTCACCAATACTTAGAAAGCATTGTATGTGAGAATCCAGATGGAAGGCTAAACTGTCTAACGTAGTGAAATTTGTCCAGTAATCTTGTAACAGCTTGTGTTGAAGTGAAAAATGTGTATCTTGACCAAACATTGATATTGTTCACTGTAGATATAGGACTAAGTTTTATCTTAGGTTGTCCTTCTATATAGATAACAGCTTAGATAACTATAATGATGTCAACTAAATGATTGCAAAGTCTAGTAACTTTATAAAGTAAAAAACATCTGGTGCATGACTTAATTTATTCATGAATTCATTCATATCTAAATGCAGTAGGAGTGTATGGGGTGGGTGGTTGTGGACGTAGGGGGAACAGATTTCAGGTTGTAATGTGTTTAAGCAGCTGAAAACACCTAAATTTTTACAAATGCAACATGCAAAGACAGCATAGAAGACAAAGAAGAATACTTAAGCTTTCCTTGGATGTGAGTAAAGTACTTGTCAAGTGCTAATTTTCTTGTAGTAAGAATGTGCTGCAGTTTTCCTACAGCTTCTCTGGATAAAGAAGTGTCTATTACATCTGTAGTCCCTAAAACTAAATGGGGGGGGGGGAATGTTCCTCTATCTTTCTATAATTAAAGTATTGCTGTGAAGTTTACAATTTCTTGGCAGCTGGGTGTCGTAGAATCAATACTGGGTGCTTGCTTGTCCTGTTAGATATAGAGGCGAGTGTAATTGATTTTTCTCTCCCTCTCTCCCCCTTACAACCAGCTCTTTTAGGTCGACTGGAAACGTCTTCAAACTGAGCGTAGGAAGATTCTGTCAGGAAAGGACTTCTGTTTGTTCTAGTAGACCAACAGCTTGGATATTGCAATGGCTACGGTTTTCAACACCATACTGTTTGTCTCACAGACCCTGGTATTGGGTCATCTGGTAGGTTTTTTGAGAGTACTATTGGCTTGCCTTTAAATGTAGTTGTTAATGTACTTGCACGCTATACTTACCAGTTTTTATTTGTCTTCAAAGCATCTTCTTAACATCTGACTGGCTTGCATTGTTGGAAACAATGGTTTTGGATGATCTGCCTAACTTGAAAGATACATGTACTTCCTTGTACTCCTCAACTATGGAAGACTTGGAGGTGGATTTTGATTCAGGACTGGAGGAAGATGAACTGAAACAGGAGACTGCTCCTGAAGATTCCACAATCTTTGTGGCTTTTAAAGGAAATATAGGGGATAGAGACTTTGAACAGAAACTAAGTATCATACTGGAGAATGTGCCTGGCCTTTTACACATGGGTAATGTACTTTCTTGTCATTTTTCAGCTGTGCTCAAAATATCTAATTATGTAATCAGGATGTTTGTACAGAGAAACGAGTTATATTATTCTCAAGTTACTTAGATTGTGATAGATTTGTTTGGGTTATTCTTACTTACTTTGGGAGCTGCTCTTCTAGGAGGCACAGAGTACAAATTTCAGTAGTTATCATTTAAAACTATTATTTCATTACTGAGTTCATTTATTCCTATTTAGTTCCCATGTTTTACTTTTTTTTCCCTCTTTTATTTCACTCCATTGCACGCTGCTCTGTTGTACAAACGTAAAACCAGGCTTGTCCAAACAGGAAATGTTTTTTACTACCTACCTACCGTCTTGCTCAAACCACTGCAGTTCATCCGTGAATGGATTCACTTTCAAATAACTGGTGCCGGTTCAGGATGTTACTGCCCCTTTGCTGCTGCCTTCACCTAACCTCTCTGATTTTCATCCGAAGGGGGTTATGAACTGTTCTCATGCTGTCTCACATGCCAGCCGAAGTCTAGGGACAGGTATCTCTAGCTAGTGAGTGACAACAGATTTTTGGGATGCTAACACCTTTTACAGGCACATCTAGATGTGGAAAAGAGTATCTGTCCACTGTCTCAGCATCCTTGTAAAAGGGGCTTATGACGATTAGTTGTAGCAGTTCAGATTTGCAGTCTTGCTTACATGAGTACAACCTCTCTTAATATGCTGCCGTTGTTTGGTAAAGGTACAGTTTTTTGATGGTTTGGGTCAGTGTGCTTAGATCGGTGATATGCTCCCTCCCCACCCCAGTATCCCTAGCAATGCCGCTCATCTGTTTGCTTGGAAGACAGATTTAGGTTAATAAACTGGCAGGTGACTGCTTAAGTTCTTGCCATTAGTATAGTTTGCTACAGAAACAAGTAAAGCCAGGAGTGTTGCCCTCAAGTGAGGTAGCAGGGACATCATATAACCAGAAGTGGAATGGATAGTGGGATCACAGCAGCACTGATTTGACTTGGCTTAATGCGTCATGTAATTGCAGTCTAAAAAGCCATGTAATTGCTGATACTCTCTCTTTCTGCTGCTTGTGAACCAAGCCTTTCCTGATAACTGTAGGCTGCCGTTCCAACAAATTGCTCTTCTGTTTCATGTTCTTATTTTGAAATCACACAGTACGATGAAGGATCTACCTTTCAGCCAGGCAGTCTTTGTGCTTAAAGAAACCTAATTTTTTGGATTTAGATCTTAAAATGTTTGTTGCATTGTTTCTTGTTCAATAATGAAAACAACCTTTTAATTTCAGAAAAATGATCTATGAATCTTCCATAAGCAAATCAAATTTCTAGATGTTTGTTCTTTTTTCTGTTTTGTCTAAATTTAGTTGTATCTGGCTTCAGTTGTTGGGGTCCTTTCCATTATCTCTCAGGGGAGATTAAAAAAAAAAAAAAAAAGCTGGGATAAGACAAAAACGCTCTGAAGAAATCCAGCTGGTTTGAGCTGTATGTTATAAATACTTGCCAGAAGATGTAAAACTAACGGATAGTTACTGATGTAAAAGGATGTACCATAGTTGACTTGCATGGTACTTGTATGGAAGCAAATTCAATCTGCATCTGTATGGAGTTGCCTCTGCTAAATGGAGCCATCTTCATACTGTTTGTTATAGATATTAATGGTAGGGTTAATGGACATCATTCAAACCTCAGTCTAGAAAGCAGAAAACAAAATTTTAAATCAATGCCAAATTAGTTTGAAAATGATCAATGTGACAAGTTACTTGGACTGATTCAGCGCAAAATGGGATATTCAGGACATAGAGTTTATAGTGTACTTTGTTTTTAGACTTACTCAATACAATCTTTGAAAACACAAGAAGAGAAACTCGAATATCTAGAAATATTGAACCTGACAATACGGTTTTTAGATATAAAAAATTGGGCCCTTAATAAGATTAAATATAGGACTGTTGAAAGGTACAAAGACTCAGTTCTTTGTGTCTGAATGTGAGAAGATTTTAAAGTGCCCTGTCATCTTTCCAACCAAAAAAGCGTTTATAGACAGAAAGAGAATGAATTTAGCACTGCTATTACTGTAGCAGCAGAAGGGACTCCCTGCATTAGATAAGGACAAGAGATTCCTAGACGGGGATGAGTTATTGCCATTCTTAAATGATACACTGTTCAGAAGCAAATAATGAACAAACTTAGTCTGATGTTACTGTGGAAGAACTAGACGATTATTAAAATTTGGACCAAAACTTACTGTTTTCAAAAAGACTTTCTTTTCAAAAAGCTAAAATTGGATGTTTTTAAACCTGTGATAGGAATATTATTTGAAATCATTCTTAAATGCATTTCATAGCAATATTTTGGTTAGGTACCAATTTAGACAATTACATCCAACAAGACTGGCTTACCTTTTGGCTTATTCCCGCCTGTTGCCTTGAAAACAACTGATCTACTAAGAGACACTGATATGTAGCATAAGCTTTCAGAATGCCTTCACCTAAAAATTTTGCATGACTTTAATGTGCTTTTTACAGTGGATTGAACATACCTATCAAAAAAAAAAATCTAAATAATAGACTCTGGTGCTGGCCTTCTACAAAAAGACGGTTTCACAAGCATCTTGCAGAGAGATTTCAAGGAGGGTTTCATTCTTGTATTCAGTTTTTTCACCTATCTGTCCAATTTACTAACAAATTTACGAAACCTGCTTTATGAGGTTTTCACATATCTTTTTAAAGTAGTTTATCCACAGAATATTTCAATTTCTGAGTAAACTTATCAAGTGATTGTGTTGGCTGTGGAATACTGGATATCTGTTGGGAAGTTCTTATGTAGCTAATTTTTGAGAAATAACTGAAGTGATTTGGCTGCACATCTGTGCTGGAGAACTCTTCTGTCTCTGAGATTAACCATTGATATTTTCAAAGCCAAATGATTGCCTCATTTCATTTGTGCTTTTCTACCAAGTTATCTCGTCATACTTGTTTGAAAACTGACTTTGCAGTGACTCTGACTCTGATCGTTTTCCTTTTAAGAATCCAGCAAGTTAAAACTGCAGAAGATAGAGCCTTGGAACAGTGTACGTGTTACATTTAATATACCCCGTGAAGCTGCAGAGCGGCTGCGAATTTTGGCTCAGAATAATAACCAACAGCTTCGTGACCTGGGAATTCTCTCAGTTCAGATCGAAGGTATTTTACACCTAATTCATTTCTAAAGATACTAATCTCTGAATATGCTAAAAATTAAGTATAGACAATAAGCAATTTTGTGTACTTGGTTAATGTTGTAAAACTTCTAACTTAGTAATTTGGAGAATGACTTTAGTGAAAAGATAAGTCAAAGCAATGGTTTTAATCTTTCAAGATATGTGTAGTGATAAAAATGACAGCTGGAAATCCTCTGGTCATGAAGAAACCTCCTGAGTCTTTTGAGTGTCATTAGGAAAATGTACCCTAAGCTTTTTTTTCTGAATTGTTTGGTATGAGATTTTCTTAAAAGCATATTTTCAGTGGATTTCACAATTAAAATATCACCCTGAAAAATTTTTCAAGTTCAGGATGAAACTGAGGTCATTGAATGCTAGTTACGATGTTTGTTTTTCTTACTTCCTGGATTACAGTTTTAAGGGTGGTAAGATGCATAACTGCTTTTTGCTTCTAAAGTACATATAGATAAAATTTGGCCTTCCTTTCTTGACATCTTTTTAAATGTCACTTTGCAAATGTCTCTACTCTCCTTTCCTTAATATCATTCAATTCCCCAAACTGTGTATTGCCTCTAGGGGAAGGTGCTATCAATTTAGCTTTAGCTCAAAATAGAAGCCAAGATGTCCGAATCAATGGGCCCCTGGGAGCAAACAATTCCGTGCGAATGGAAACGGGATTTCCCATGCAAGGGGGCCAAGGTAAGTTCCATTTTTTTTTTAATTATACGCTTTGAAATCTGTAACTAAGCTTGTCATATAATCTTACTGCTTATAACTACTATTATTAGCAGAGGTATAATTGCCATTTTAATTTGTGTGTGTTCTTGTTTCTGTACTGTAAAACTGTGTCCCATATCATGTAAAGTAAATGGTTGGCTGCATATCTTCCTGCAAACATCTGAATGATATATATGTAGGTGTGTTTGTATATACGTGTGTGTATATGTGTATGTATACGTACGTACGCACTTTTTTTTTAAACACGTAAAGGCTGTAAAAATCACATGAGCCTACTAAGGTGAATTCACTTTGAAATGTGAACAAATTATCACAGCACAGTTTTGTATTTGGCCACCTTTATGAATATATGGACATAAACCTTTATACAGTGTACAATAATAAGGTAGTTTATTTGAAATCCCTTAGGGGAAGGACAGGGCACTGTCATTACTATTGGTCTCTATTTTTAGTAAGCTTTTGAGATCAAATCAGAGATCTGATTATACATTTTTTGAACATTGAGAACACTGCACTTATACTCATGATAAGTATTTTTTAATTACAGAAGTCTTTAGATTTATAAAGAGCTAAAAGAAAACTACTTTGTAATTTATTTTCGTAGCAGAATCATAAGGCAAAGTATACTATTTGGTATCTCAGTATATAGGATTTGTTGCAATTAGAAAACAAGGAGACTTTTTGGACAGAATAATTTAAGATACATGTGTGGCTGTTAATAAGAATGAATGAAAAGAACATTTTACCTCTTTAGAAGAGAAACGTAGTTAAACAGTAGTTAAATCAACCAAGAATGTAAAACATTTAAAGAAACTTTGTCTTAAAAAATGGCTGCTCTACTCTTCTGTGTGGTGATGATTTCCTGCCTACTTTCCAACAGGTTAAAACACTCTACAAAATAGCAGCCTGTACAAATGAAACGATGAAATTTTTCTCTTACAACACCACAGTTACTCCCTAGTATTAGATTTTGCAAACCCTTAGTACATGTAACTTTGATACAAACTTGAAGGCTTTAGAGACAAGTCAGACATGTGACTAAAGCCTCAAAGAATTTATGTGTAGGTAGTGTTTCCTTCCATAACCTTTTTAAAGATGCTCTTACTGTAGTGATTCTGTCTTTTTTTAAGAACAACAGATGTGATTTCTCACTCAGAATTCCTCCTTGGATGTTGCGGGTTTTGGAAAATGGAAAACCCCCCGATCTCTTGACTGTCACTGATGGTTTATGGGGCTACTTTACTTCAGCTTCATCCTGCAGAAAGATTGAATTTGATGCCTTGCAAAGGGAAATATGTCAAGCTAGCATGTTAAATTAAGAAATTTTGCCATAAAGGAAAGGTATATCAGCTGCAAAAATGAAGATAGAATTTTGCAAACCTCAGATCCCGTGTATTGGCCATGTTTTGCCACTGGCTTTCAGTTTGACTGTCAAATTGTTTTACTTTCTACCTCTCATCAGCAATACAGCAAAATGTATATGAATACCAAAAAGAAGAGAAGAATATATTATTATTCACTTACTCTACAAGTATGAAAGGGTTATCTTTTTTTCTTAGGTATTGAAGTAAGCAGTTGAAGTCATGCTTTTATTTCTATTCTAGCTTTACGACAGAACTACTTGGTGTAAATACAGAAGTCACAGATAAGAAACTGTATGATCACTAAATGAATGTTTCAGTAAGATAGTTATTTGTGAATTAGTTTTTAAAATTTGTCCAGTTTTCACCTTTGAGAACTCTTATTTAATCTACTTTATACATATATGTTTATCACTCCTGTATCAGTCTGCAGTGTAAAGCTTTCTCATGTTATCATTAAATCATGTCATCAGTGGTGTCATGAATGCCCATTGCAGCTTAAGACTTCTTTTAACCTGGATTCACATGATTGTGCTGTTTTTTGTCTTTCTTTCCCAACTTCACAGATAGCTCTAGTTATAATTAACCACTTTAACCACTGCTTCATGAAAGGGTAGAGGTCTTAAAGGATAAACTACTTCATGAATTTTGTGAGACTAGACAGCTGAGTAGAGGAGAGGGATCCTACTAGTGCCTTTAGGAAAAGCTTCAGTTTGACTTTAACTTGTTTATTTTGTACCAGAGAATCTAAGCTTCTAGGTAGAGAGCTCTGTTTTGGAGGAACGGTTCTTAAGGTCTAAAGAGGTGTTTTATTAACAAATGCAATTTTTTTCTCTTTTCTATGTAAAAGTTGCAAGAATTAACAATAACCTTTTTTTTTAAAGGTTTAATAAGAATGAGCAATGCTGCAGCTGTCATGATGTCCCAGAGTGGAAATGTACCCTCCTCTATGGTGGCAAGTGGTGCTAGTACTGAACTGCAGCCAAGAACACCTCGACCTTCCTCACAGCCAGGTAGTAAAATTTAGCTGTAGCACTGACCTTTACCTGAAAATGTTCTCGAGTTTTTTTTTTTTTTTTTTTTTTCCTCAGCTAACAAGCTTGAGAGTATACTTAAAAGTGAACTCCAGAACTGGTCTGGAATATTTCACTGGCCTTTTCTGGTAGTTGCTCCTTATGTGGGGAAAAAAACAAACAAAAAACCCCATCGTAATCTGGTAACTTCTTCTTTTGGCAAGCTTTGTAATTGTTAAGAAAAGCTCTTTTTTTTTCTCTCTCTTCCTCTATTTTAATTACCAACAGCTTAACTGTACGCTAATGTACCCTCATCTTGGTCATCTTGATAGAATATACCTTTATGTGCTGTTGATTCATAGCCTCATTTCTGAGATTATCAAAAGGATGAATTTTTGGTTGTATGAGTGTATCTGTTTTGGTCTGTCGTACTACATATCTTTCAGAATAGGGACTTGGTTGGAGGAAGACAAGCACATGCAAATGTCTGCCAGGAAAGGTTTAGTGTGTTTGATCCTGCTTTTAGGCAGTCACCTTTTTTAGGTCCCTTCCAGACCTGTTTTCTGTGATTCTATGCTAGGTTGTTGCTGCTATCCAAATACTTCAGGCGTCTAAATAACTCACCAGGTTATTTGAGGATTTTGTTTGTTTGTTTGTTTTCCCAGATGCATTGAGCAGTGGCAGTACTTTTTTGCAGTAGAACTGTTGTGACTTGCCAGTATTGCCATTGGTACTTCATAATATAATACAGTCCCTGTGAGGAGCTTATTCTACTGCAGTGAACTTGCACAATGAATGACTGAGCTTTACGTTTAGATAAAGTTAAGAAAAGGAGTGGTTGAATGAGGCAGTTGTCTTCAGTAGGAAAGAAATGCACCAGATTAAGCTTTTCAAGAGGAATAAATAAACTAGATATTTAAGGACTGGGAGGGTTGGGGGTGGGGGTGTATGTTCAGTTGTTCCCAGTTCTACCAGTACAAGTTATTTGCAGCTGAGACTGCTGAGGAAGTGAGGGGTTATGACTTGTCCCTTGATAAAACAATGGTAATACTTTCCAACAACTTTAGCACTCTGCAGTATTTGTTGATGTAAAGCATACTTACAGCATTTTCTTCTGCGAATGCTAGTTTTTGGTACTGTCTTAATTCCTCATAATGCCACTTTTTTAGTGGGTAGGAATATTGGCCCTAATGAGTGTGTAGAAGGCTTACATTTGTCTGTAGGAACAAGTGCTTTGAAGCTATCATGTTCTACTGTGGAGGTTATAAACGCAGGTAACCTAGCTTCCTAGGGTTCCCAGAAATTCTGAAACCTTTTTTAGAGCACTGCTTATTCTATGTATTGAAGAAATTGGAGCACTGGAGTGTGTATTTTTGTTTGACCTCAACGTCAGCAGAGAAAGCAAATGCAAGCAAGCAATTTGCCCTTTCTTGTTTTCTGGTGGTTTTTGTCTGCAGTAGGTTACTTATTTTTTTTACTCTTTTTGCTATTTTAATAGATGCAATGGACCCACTCTTATCTGGGCTAAATATCCAGCAGCAAAATCATCCATCTGGATCTTTAGCTCCGCAGCTCCATTCAATGCAGTCAGTTCCTGTAAACAGGCAAATGAACTCAGCCAACTTTCAGCAACTACAGCAACAGCCACAGTTGCAGACACGTCCTCCCCAGCCACATCAGCAGCCACAGCAGGGTATTCGACCTTCATTTACTTCACCAGCACAGGTTCCAGTTCCCCCTGGCTGGAACCAGCTTCCTTCTGGAGCACTTCAGCCTCCTCCAACCCAGGGAGCATTGGGTACATTGACAGTAAACCAGGGATGGAAAAAGGCCCCATTGCCTGGACAAATGCAGCAGCAACTTCAAGCAAGACCATCTTTAGCAACAGTACAAACTCCTACCCACCCTCCACCTCCATATCCTTTTGGAAGCCAGCAAGCTTCCCAGGCTCACTCAAACTTTCCCCAAATGAGCAATTCTGGCCAATTTACTGCTCCTCAAATGAAAACACTTCAGGGAGGGCCCTCACGGGTTCCTACGCCACTACAACAACCCCACCTGACCAACAAGTCTCCTGCTTCCTCTCCCTCCTCCTTCCAGCAGGGATCTCCTGCATCATCTCCAACAGTTAACCAAACACAGCAGCAGATGGGACCAAGGCCTCCCCAGAGTAGCACAATTCCCCAGGGATTTCAACAGCCTGTCAGTTCTCCTAGCCGTAATCCTATGGTGCAACAGGGGAATGTACCCCCCAACTTCATGGTGATGCAGCAGCAAAACCAGGGTCCACAAGGTTTACACCCTGGCTTAGGAGGTAAGAAGTACTGAGATCTTCTGTTATTTGGGGGAAAAAAAAAAGAAAAGCTAGAACTTATTTTACTGTTGCGTTCGAAAAGATCCTTTAAAAACAGAATAAATATGAAGCCTGTTTGTGTATGAAGTAGGTATGGTGAATTAACACCAGTATTGCTTCAGTTCTACTACCTAGATCTATTCTGCTGAGTTACAGCTATAACCCATAAGTAAAGTCTTGGCCACTGCAGAAATTGATGTATGCAGTTCCTGACTGAGTCCCAGTCATCCTCTTGACTGTTCTTCCATGGCCTTTCAGTTCAGGATATTCTGGAATGGGTGTTTTTTTTCTCTTTTTTTTTTTCTCCTTATGTTTTTTGAGAGAGAGAAGTAAAAGCAAATGAACATTTTCCTTCTCTCTTCAGCTTCCTCTGCCACCAGTTATATTCATTGCATTTCTACTACAGGAGTGAGGCATTATTTTGCATCTTTCCTCCTAAGTTGTGGATGTCTCTCCTTTTGTCGTCACTTTCTTCCTATGTGAAAGAGGGAAGAGCTATTACTGCCGTGCTGTTGTACTCTCTGCTCTAACATGAAGAGGTCAAGGGATGTTTTAATTTACTTCTTTAGTTGTCATCTTTTTAGTTTTCTCCTTGGACCTCTGCATTCACATCTTCACCTCACTGCTCCCAGAAGGCTTCTCTAACAATGAAGGAAATTCATTTGTCAATCCCAAGGTCTCTTTTGCGTCCTTGTCTTCTTTCCTTGAGGCTTTTATAGTTCTGTGCCAGATTTGTAGTGCTTCTCTCTAAACATTCATGTCTTTATCTTTCTCTTCAATGGCTGCTCTGAGTCCTACGTTCAGGCTCTTGCTTTATCCTTTGAAATATTTCAAAATCTTTTCCTTATATACTTGTAAAATATGAGCCATACGTTTTGCCCACTCATACACACAGTACTATATATTTTAGTTTCCTGTATTTTCACATTTTATATCTGGAATCTGCCTTAAAAGCTGTGAGGAATGCCCTTCTCCTGATCTGTGGGTCTAGGCAAGTGTCTTGTCTTCACTGTTTGTACCTTGCATCTGATTTCTCTCATGAAGATGAATTCTTTCAGGGCTCCCTTCTTCCAGCCTGTTCTTAGGTTCTGCCAGCACCTTATACTTGGTATATTTTCCCTTGTTTCCATCTCCAAACAGTAATCTATTATTTGAATTACCACATTTCCTTACAGTTTTGCCTCACCAGCCTCATGACCCTGCTCAGTAATCGTTTTCTCTAGATATCATAAACACAACTTTTACTTGCTCTGTATCTGCTTCCTTTTTGATGTAAACCTACTACAAACAAAATACTACTTTTCTTCAAGTTACTTCTAAAGTTGTGACTTTTTTTAGTTAAAAATAACCCTCCCAATAAACTGCCAAAAATATATCATTTGGTAGACTTTACTGGTAAAATCTGTAACCCTGCTGTGAGCTATATCCTCAGCTGATTTAAAAAGACAAGGTTCTGTTGATTTCAACAAAGCTATGTTGACTTTCACTTGCTGAGATTTTTGTCTGGCTTTTGTCCATGCTCACTTCTTGCTGCAATTGATACCTTAATTAATTTGTAATTTGGGATCTTTCCATGTTTAAGCCATCCTGCATTTCAAAGGTTTGGTATAAATGAATACATTCCCTTTCCATTTCACCTAGTAATTTAGCAAATGGAAATTTGTATTAAACTTGGAATAGCCCAAATTAATACTTCTCTTTTCTTAGTTCGAGTATTCCTGTGTGCAGAGCTTTTCCTAAAAGCTTAACAGAAGCAAAACTGTAGTCCTGTGATGTGATGTTTGAAAAAGTACTTGTTCCATATTTGCAGATGAATCCTATAAACTTGATTATCTTGCAACATTAATTATAGACCTAAAGCCACATTAATTAACAGAAGCAATACAGTTAAGCATGCAAGAAAACTCTGACTCCGGAAGGAACTAAGGTCAAATTGTGGCACTGTGTAATAGATCAAAAAAATAAGTGAAGGCAAGGTTCCTTCTAGGTCTGTGACACTACCTATGTAGCTTGATGGTGGGTCAAAAGAAGAAGCAGTTAAAGCAGTTTATGCTGCTTCTCACGTTGGTAGGCAGAAGCACGGTGAAACTTTGGCTCTTTGTCCTAGTGCAGCAGTGGCATTTTGATATGTCAAAGTGTGGGCGTTGTGCCAGATACAGGCCTGGTAGAATTACTTGCTCTTGGAATAGGAATCGCAGGGTTACTTGAACAAGTTTGTGATTAGCATCAACCATTCTGGATTCTTGTTGGTAGCAAAGCACCATGCTCTCATAACCTGGGAGATTATGTAGTCATGATTGAACTCTGAATAATAAACTCACTAATTTCCACAGTCGAAAGAATACATATAATCAAGTTGAGCTGGTTCCCTGAAAATAAATCTCTTGGCAGGAGGCTTTAAGTTTGTGTATTGGGTGGTATTTTTTCATGCTGAAAAACCAGTAAGACAAATCATTAAGTTCATTCCATGGATAGAGAAAACCTAACAATTAGCATAGTTAAATACACTTTTGCTCATGTCAATGAGCAGAGATAAAGGAAAGTGGTAATGTTGCATTTCGCTTTGATTTAAGAAGTCATTTTATGTGTGTACACAGTAGTAGTGCAAAGAAGCACTAAAAAGCATGTACCTGGTGCATTATGGTGAGGATCCTTGTTGAGGAGTCCACCATCAGGACAAAAAAGCAAGATGTTTGCATTTGAATACGTGGAGTAGGTTAAAGGTCTGATTAGAGGTGAGATGCAATAGAGAACAAGAAAACAGCAAACTGTTACTTTAATTTCCAGTCTCTAAAAAATCAAATACAGGCTTCTCCCCTTTTGTATGGGATTAGTTTTGTATTCAGACTATAAACAGAATTATGGTTTGAACTGAGTGATAGTAGCTTGCTAGCCAGATTAATTGCATAAATAGGAACTATAAATTCTGTCTTTGTTGATTTTCATATAGTGGGGGAAAAAACACTTTTCTGCCTGAAACCTGCTTTGCTAATGTGACAGTACAGGCTCGAAGGTATTCTTCCTCTTGTAATGCTGTTACAGATTTTCCTTCACCCTCTGCCTTTCTTCCATACTAATAAAAAAAAATCTTGTGTTAAGGAATGCCAAAGCGCCTCCCACCTGGGTTCCCTGCAGGCCAGGCTAATCAGAACTTTATGCAAAGCCAGGTGCCTTCCACAGCACCAGGAACACCGGTGAACAGTGGAGCTCCGCAACTACAAACCAGCCAAAATGTGCAGCACACAGGTCTGTTTTGAATGCCTCAGTTCTTTGTTTGCTGTAGAAAATTATGCTTTCATTTGCGCAACACAGACGCCAAAACATCGCCTTCTTGCTAGTAAGAGGCAGTTTCAGGTACTTGGGGGTAGGAGTGCTGCAGAGGTACATTCTGTGTATCATCAAATGAAGAAAAGAAAAGCAAGAGACTGCTCATGTTTTTCAGAGAGACCAGCTTTTATTGCTTAGCACAGTGATACCAGGATCCAGAAGGATCTGCTTAGAAATTGAGTAGACATGGCATTGAAATTTGGAGGTTATTTGGAGGTAGTAATATAGGTGCAATGCAAAAAAAACCCTTCTTGCCCAGCGAAAAGAAAAATTGCTATCTGAGAGGTAGAAAAGCAAAATAATCTTGCTCTAATTTGAAAAGATTTTAGTTCCTTTAAGCCTTAAAATCTGCTTACAAGCAGTCTTGTAAAAATGTAGTCTTTAGTTCACAAATGTTTCCATTTAAAAATTCTGTTATTAGCTCTTCCTCTGGATCGTGGATACCCCGATAATGTCATGTCATCATTATTGCATGTGAATATATTTTGATTTATTTTATAACCCATTATAAAATAACCTCAAAATATGAACCCTATTTTACCAGGGAATTAAAGTGTTCTGTTGAGTTAGATGATATTCTGGCATATTTTTAAACTTATAGATCATGACTGAGTTCTGTGATGTCTTCTGCAGTGGGGTACACGTGAGTGCTGGTTGAAATAATTCTTTTCAGAATTGCCATTCTGATACTCTGTTTTGAGCACAAACATTTACCTGTAGCATGAAACATACAGCACACAAGTGTGAATGTGTCAGATGTTCCAGTTCATTGGAAAAGGAAAGAAAATAAATTTGGGGTACTTGCTCAACATCAAGCTCTGGTTAATTTGTATCTTGCAATCTTTTTAAGGTGGCCAGGGGTCTGGACCTCCTCAAAATCAGATGCAGGCACCACACGGCCCACCAAATATGATGCAGACCAATCTAATGGGACTTCATGGAAATATGAACAACCAGCAAGCTGGTGCTAGTGGGGTGCCACAAGTTAACATGGGCAATATGCAGGGACAGCCTCAGCAAGGACCACAGTCTCAACTTATGGGAATGCATCAGCAAATTGTATCCTCTCAAGGACAGATGGTGAACATTCAGGCTCAGGGATCACTGAACCCTCAAAACCAGATGATGCTTTCTCGAACTCAGCTCATGCCACAAGGCCAAATGATGGTAACACCACAAAACCAAAATCTTGGTCCTTCACCTCAGAGAATGACCCCACCCAAACAGATGATTCCCCAGCAGGGACAGCAGATGATGTCTACGCACAGTCAGATGATGGGACCTCAAAGCCAGGTCTTGTTGCAGCAAAACTCAATGATGGAACAGATGATGACCACTCAGATGCAAGGAAATAAACAGCCTTTTAGCACTCAAAACCAGTCCAATGTTATGACGGGGCCAGCTCAGCTGATGAGAGGACCAACCCCAAACATGCAAGGAAACATGGTGCAGTTCACTGGACAGATGATGGCACAGCAAGGCCCTGTGAATGGTAATCCTTCTCAGGTTATGGGAATTCAAGGGCAAGTTTTAAGACCTACTGGACCTGGCCCCCACATATCTCAGCAGCTTGGGGATACTACTGCTACAAGTAATGATGTGAACTTGACACAGATGTTACCTGATGTTCCTGTGCAGCAACCAAATATGGTGCCTTCCCATATGCAAGCAATCCAAGGAAACAACAATGCTTCAGGGAGTCATTTCTCTGGACATGGGCTGCCTTTCAATACCCCATTTAGTGGAACACCAAATGGGAATCAAATTTCCTGCGGGCAGAATCCTGGTTTTCCTGTCAATAAAGATGTCACTCTCACAAGCCCACTCTTGGTTAACCTTCTACAAAGTGATATATCTGCAGGACACTTTGGCGTGAACAACAAACAGAATAATCAGAATGCCAATAAGCCGAAGAAGAAGAAGCCTCCAAGGAAGAAGAAAAATAATCAACAGCTAGAACAAACAAAGTAGGTTTAATATTACATTGTTTTTGTAAGGGCGAGGGCGGAAGCCCTACAGGCAACCTGTCAATATTTTTTCAGCAAGTATGTGGGGGAGAAAGAACCTATAGTATTTCATATTCTAGCAGGATTTTTTTTTGAGTTAAATGAAAATGCAGTGGCAAGTCTGCCACTGGAAAGTTCATTTAGGATAAAGAAAAACTTGTGAACGTCCCAGTTCTGCTATATAATTACATTTAAAACAGCAATGTCAGAATGTTCACTACATTTACTGCGTAAAGGAAGCGTAGAAGTTGTTTCAGATATCAGTGGAAGCACGGCTCTGCAGCACTTGGAAGAGGGTAGCCATTCTTAAGCATCCTGACAGCTGCAACGAAAGGTTGGGAAATACTGTCAGAAGAATTATAAGCCTCTATAAAATATGTGCAGTACAGATTTGAGGGGGGACAGTGTTTTCTGAAGTATATGTATGTCCTGACGTGTTTCTGCCTGAAATTGATTTTTTTTTCTTTTCTTTTAGTTGAAGTTGCAAATGGGAGTTGAAGGGAGGGGGAAGTCTGGTATCCCCTGGTTATGGGGATAACAAACTCAAGGCCTGCCTACCTGGCCAAGGAGAATAAAACTGGGAGAGGTTACAGGAAAAAAAAAAAAAAAGATCCCTTCAAGGGAAGAAGCGTGAATGGGTTAATATTGAGAGGAAATGAACAGAAGTGTCTGACCAGTGCAAATATGAGATTGCCGAATCTCTTTATTCCTCTTTGATCAACTTACGCTTCCTTGGCCAGCTGTCATGTACCTCTTTGCTACTGATAGTCTGCTAATATCAGCACAGGATGCTAGACTACTACTGCTATACCTTTATCCAGCTAAAATGGTGAAGGCAGGTATACTGTATCTAATTATTCTAACTCTGCTGATGAACCATAGGGGTGTTGATTGGGATCCACATGAGGGAATTGCGGGAGGCAGCATGGTTCCAGTTTGCTTTAGAAAAGAACTGAGAATTTTTGTACAGAAAATTATGACACAGGATTATCCAAATTTCAAATCTACATAATAAAAGAAAAAGGGGAGGCAGATTAAGCTGCTGGTGTGGCTCCAGTTCTACCAGTTCCACTCCTTTGAATAATCATTATAAATCTTTAATTTTAACTGTATGCTACTATTTCCAGAGACAAATGTCTGATTCAGTGCAAAGAGTGGGTGGTTCTCAAGTACTAAGCGACTATTCAGTATTTTATTTTTTCCCTTGGTTATTCAGTGCATAGCCTCAACCTGCATTTTCTGCACGATATGGAGATTCCTTCATGAAGATGGCACTAATTTTCTCATGGACTTCTAAGTTCTGGACTAAAAGAACTTGCATCATCTATAGCAAGGGATCCTTTAGAGTTTTAGCAGTCGTTAAATGGCTTGACTTCATGCTGCTAGTATAAAATGCAAGAGTTGTGTTACTTGCATCTTAAAGGTGAAGAAAGGCAGCATAGTGAAAGTAAAGGAAAGCATGCTGATTTAAGAGGCCTTGAACAAAGTTTTTCAAATGCCTGCTATATATCTGTACATATAGGTCACGGTATGGCCTATCATCTCAACACTGCTGCAAAACAGACTTGTGATTTCAGATTAAATCATCAGAAGTTGAGGAGTGCACAATCAATGACCAGCAGCAAAATCTGAGTTAAAGTAATTCAACTGAAGCCATATGGGAGCATAGTAGCCAAAATATGGGTAGACTGCGACTTTGGGGTGACTTGGAACCTTAACTGAGACATCTCTTCTCTTCTCACAGTACCTTACTCATGTGTCACCAACTTCTGAAATGCATAGGACAGCACTCCTTCATACCCAGGTCTCCTAAAGCACGCAGCCATGACTGATCCCTGTGACAGGGCCGTGTGTGCAAGGAGCAGGGCAGGGATTCTGCTGGGAAGGTAGTGCTCGATGTGTCTGGCTTTCTAGTCTTTGGTTACATGAAAGGGAGGCACATGAGCATGTGTAGGTGTCTTCATTTTGGCATTCCCAAAATTTAAAGCACTTGGCCTTTGCAGCCAAAGCGTTCTTTTAACTTTGAGGTCTGTGAAGTGTATGTGTACAGTTCCACCAATGCCTTGTCGTCTCCATAGCACTGATCTCTGAGAATCAGCACTTCCAGCAACTTGGCAAGAGTGGCGGGTGGCACAGTACATTGCACGAGGCAGTGTAGCATGGTTGTGGTCCAGTTTTAGAGTACGAGTAGTATTATAGTGGTAGAACATGTATCTTTCTGCACTCAATATATCAGTACAGTTCTTCAGAGAGCGTCAAATAAATAGCAAGCAGATGTTTTCCCATTTGTGGCACACCAGACATTCAAAGCTATCCAGATTTCTTTCAAAACATATCAATGTTTTATTATTCTTCGTATCAAAAACGTTCGTGTAGCACAGCCACTGCCCAACAGCAACATGTGTAGTAGACATAGGCACTGCTGATAACTTGCAGTCAAGTAAAATATGCAATCCTTGTGTCATTATTAGTCATCTGCACTCTTCATGGAAAGTCTGTTCTTTTTGCCTTAAATCCAGGAAAAATGGCATTGTATTTCTAGGCGTAAAACTGAGTAAAAGGTGTTTTAATATAGTTATGGCAGGGAAAGATGGGGTGCTATGTGTAAAAATCAGATGCTTCAATTCTAGATAGATTCTAATAAAATAATAGCAACTGCCACTGTAATTAGCTATTTTCCTACAGAAGCAACAAAATTATTCAGAGGGAGCAGAAGAGTTGGCACACTTCTGAAAAGAAAATTCGTTAATCATTAAAGAAAAACCTTGTTAGGATTTTGTTTTCTTTGGTCTTACTGATGATCACCCAGCTTCAGTGTAGCCTAGGAATATCATTAAATGGATATATAGAGCTTTTCTCTAAGCTTACAAAACCTCGGAAGACTATTTGCTTTTTATCAAATTTTCACAACAAAACAAATCTAAATTAGAGCCCTTCTGTTGAGTTATGACAATTAGAAAGAATGCCTAGCCCTTAAATAATGCTTTTAATCTGATTTCCTTTGTACTTTACATAGAAATACTGCTTTGGACTTACTCTACCACTTCAGTTTTCAGTGAACTTTCTCTTACCATCATGATCTGCAGAATGCTATTTTGTCACCTGATACAGATTAGCATTTTGTTTCTTAACTAGCTTTACAGTAATCGCTCAAGTATCTTTGTAGAAGCATTTAAAACAGTGGTATCCTCCTAAATATTTTTAACAAGGAAACTTGAGATTGTTCTCCAGCAGAAGGAGAGAAATTGTAGTGCCGGCAAAGTAAATCTGGTTATATCTTCCTGTCTCACTTTTCTTGGTGGTGATAGGCAAGCGTTGAATCTTCCCATTCTTGAAATTGCTCATTCTTTTAAATTTGATCTGGATCAATTACTTTTGCATCAGAAGTAAATGGGAAGCTTTTAATCTCAGCACTTTCTCTATAATTCTTACTCAGGATTTTTAGAATTCAGGACAGCAAACCTTGATGGGAAACACAGTTAATTTGATAAGCATGTTAAGAATGTTTCTGTTTTTTTTTTTTAATTAGAAATTGCTGTTGAATTGTAATAATAGAGTGGCAAAAGAACCGTTAGTAATATTGTCTGTAGACTGAACCCATATTGGAATGTAAATTTGGTAAGTGTGCTACTGAAAAAGCACGTTCAGATGAGTCTAAAAGTAGCTTTAAGGGTTTACTTTATTGAGCAACTGAGCATTCAATTAAAAACTAAGACATTTTGAATACGTAGGTTGTTTAGAAGTCATTGTGTCTATTTTCTGAACTTACAAAGACTGCAGGAAATGGGATGTAAAACAGGGAAATGAAGGTACTAGATGAAATGTGATTGTAGATAAAATATGCATAAGCTGATTCTACTAAATACACGCACAAGCAAACATTTGTTTAATGTTTCCCTGCGCACAGACTATGAACGTTGCAAGTACTGGTAGAATAGAAATAATATTACACTCTGTAAAGCCACTCCTATGGCTGACGTTCATATTTGCAGCATCCAGTGTGAAGCGTGTTATGTAGAGATGATCTGCAGACAGTGGCCAGCACTACAGGACAAAGAAGCATTAGAGGTTTGTCTTGTCAACTAGATTCAGAAAGCTTTTACCTGTAGGTGTGGAGACTACGGTCCCCCTAGCTCTCATGGCAAATGGAACTAATTTGCCATGAGAGAATGAATGCCTTTCTATAAAAGTAAAAGTTGTCGCAGAGCACTGCACCACATCAGTAGGACTGGTTCTGCTTGCATCTTTTACTGTAACTTTATTTTTGCTTGTCTTATTTCTTCATTTAGAAGAAATGAATAGGAATTTTACATTTGGAAGTAGTGATTCAGAATCCAGCTGCTAGACAAAATGGTTCACCTATGCAACTGTGATAATCCATACCATAACGAATCTGCGGCTGATTTCTCTTTAAATTCAGAACAATGTGAGAAAACAATAAATACGGACTGTTTCTCCCTCTCATACACGAACTTCTCATTTTGATTGTTACTTGTATTCAGAATTTGGTTTTTTTACTAGCTGATGATTATTAAATATGCTCAGTGAATTCTGGCTATATTCAAAATTCAAGATACATTTAAATTTTTCAGCAATTACAATAGCAGTTGTTCCTACAATAACTGTTGTTCTTATTTGCTCTGAAACAAAAATCTTGGGTCTGTTTTGCAAAGTTTTTATACTTTTCCCTATTAGACCTATGTAGCAAGAGATGGAGTTTTTTTTAAGAATTGGTTTTGCACCAAGATACTGTTTTCTAGGTTAATACTGTTTGTGCAGTAATGCTCTGTAACACCTTTTCATCTAATGTTTAACCATGGTGTTTTTAATTGTTCCCTTCTTATGATAAAAAATCATAAATGGCAAAATTACCAATTTTAGTTTGTATTCACAGTTTTAGGTTGTTATTCCAGTTTGCGTTGCTCCACTGTGCACCCCACGTCAAAGGCCCCAGCTCCTCTGGGAGACTTTGTTGCCAGAATTTTTTTTCTTTCACTTGTGGCTGCTAATTTAATGATCCTGGGGTACGCGTATGCTTGGCCACATTTATTGGCGGTGTCTCCTCAGTGCTAGGATGCATTAACGGAGGAGCAGGCACAGCACATAGGAGTGTCTACCACTGGACACTCGTATCACTGCAAACTGTTGCTTGCCAGAGACTGTTTCACCTTAGGTTTCATGCTTGGAGAGTGACCTTACTAAAGTAAGAGCCCAGGTTTTGCCAATATTCCTCACATTTGTTCAGGAGGCCTGTAAGCCTATGACAACTGCATCATAAAAACTGGCAGTGTGCTGGATTAGACAAAAGGTTGAACACCAGATACTTTCCTTGGCAATACTTCCCACTCGCTACTAATGCTTGGAATCATTTCTTTCTTGCCCTGTTTCTTAGCTTTTTTTTTTCCTCTGTCTTGATTTATGTTTTCCCCCCTTTTCTGACCAGCGGAAGTCCAGGTACTTTCAAGCTGCACACTTTTTGAACGTTATTTAGGTAGCTAGCAGGACACTAGAACAGGCCTGGGTTTCTCTGCGTCAGCTGTACAGATGCCAGAAGCTGGCTCTTACTCTCAAGTACAATTAAATAAGAAAGATCTCTCCAGCTTTATATGCTCAGAATTCTTGCTTTGCTGAAATTTCTTTTGTCCTTGGCATTTCTGTATAACTCTGCCTCTCTGTTTTGTTTTATTTTGTTTTGTTTTAGGCAGCGTACCTATTTCAATGTCTTTAACTTAGAGCTTTTATTACTTAAATCTCTCTACAGCATCAATAGATTCATGTAGCTGATGCACAGCCAAGGTCTTTCACTCTTCATCCTTCCTTATCCTGTATCCTCTGACCATATCTTTTGATAGCTATAGATATGTGTTTTTTTCAAAGCCTGGAAAAGTTGTCCTGATGCAGTGGAAGGATTAGCTGTTGAGTCTGAATGATCTTAAATTGTCCTACAGAATTTCCTAAAACATCAGTTACAGAGCCACAGTAGCCTATTTAGCTCTGTGTTCTGGCAGATAACCTTCAGTGTCTGATATCTCAGCACATTTTTTGCTATGACGTTAATAGAGAACTGATATACTCAGAGTTAGTTACCTCTGGGTACTCTGCTAGAAGACATGAGATTACCATTAAAATTAAATTCTATACATCTACCAACCATATGATCTTATTATTAACAGATGTCATGTTGGTATTAGAGGGATGCCTATTTAGATTAAAAAATATATGTGTACACATATGTGTATATAGTCTTTGGAGTATGCATTATAGTTATAAAATTAAATTTCAAGGTAGAGGCAAAGAAAAATATATATGTTTAGGATGAATAGGTCACCAGACAAGTTGTTTCCTTTTGAGTAGCGTTTAAGGCATAGTAGTGGCCATCAGCAGACCTGAGCTAGGTTTTCATGTCTGTCGTGTTATACCAGTGATAGTGATGCATTTTCAGTGAGTTACTTGGAGGTCTGTGAAAAGTGTTTAAAAACTAGTTACTTGAGTACTGAATTATGGAAGCAGAATTGAAACCCTGATGTTAGTGTTGTATCTTAATTGCAATTATTTTTCTTCCAGTTCTTCAGAACCACGTCCAGCTGGCTTGGAGGAGAACGATCAGTCATCAATGTCTGGAGAACAGGGAATGAACCTAGATAATGCAGGCCCTAAACTTTCAGATTTTGCAAGTAGGCCACCAGGTAGTAAGATTTTTATGTGGATTACTTGAATGTAATAATGATAGAGCTTTTACTGATCTCTGACAGTAGTTTTTTTTTTTTGTATTCTTACCATTCAAAACCAAAGCTTTTTTTTTTTCCCCTCCTAATTGGTGCCATTGTTTAAGTGTTTTCTTTAAATTAACTCAAAATGAGTATGTGTGGCACATCTCTTGCATCATCCTACTGGTATCATGTTGAATATGGTAGAGGTATTTATGGATAACATAACTGATAAAAATTCCTGTATTTCTAGCTGTGGCATGGGCTGCTGCCTTGAAAATTTTTAGCATTAACCAATAGCTTATTGTTTAAAATTAAGAAATGGAAGCTACTCTTGGAAAGCACCTAATTATTCTTCATATGTAGGGAGGGTTAAATCCAAAGTCCTGAAAGACATTTCAGGTTTTAAGCTACATGAGTGGTTCTTACCACCATTCTGCTTTTGTGTTTTAGCTAAGTGATGCATTGGAGATTCTACTTGTACACTAGAAACTGTCAGACCTGTAACAGGTTTGTTACTGCATGTCCCACAGTGGCTGTCAAAATTTTGAGTTTGTTTTAGGGATAACTAATCAGTGAAAGTTCAACTCTGCATTTATGAGTAGAAGACAAGCCTGCACAAACAGTTGCAGAGCCTTTTTTCAGGTGGCATGAAACCAGAGTAATAGCCAGTAGCTGATATGATAAATTAGAGATCATCAGTTAAATGTCTTGCAAATCATTCGTACATTAAATGAAAATATTACTAAGAATTAAGTAAAATCATTGTCCTTGTTTGTAAAAACCTGTTTCACTGAAGTGGCTCTTGCCTTAGATAAACAGGTTCCTGGCTATACTTTGTCTGATTCAGTTCCTTGCAGAAATTCTGCTTTCTCCGATCCATCTATTTATTTATTGGATGAATGTATCATCTTGTCTTTTTAGGCTATCCTTCTCAGCCAGTGGAACAAAGACAACTTCAGCAGATGCCACCTCAACTTATGCCACATACACAGCAGCCCCAGCCCCAGCAGCAGCAACCACAGCCACCACCGCAGCAGGCACAGGCACAACCACAGACGCAGCAGCAGCAGCAAATGATGATGATGCTTATGATGCAGCAGGATCCCAAATCAGTCAGGCTTCCTGTACCACAGGGAGTTCATCCACCTAGAGGGCCTCTGAATCCAGATGCTCAACGAATGCCAATGCAGCAGAGTGGTAACATGTCAGTAATGGTTAACTTACAAGGTCCTGGATCAGTGCCTCCATCTCCTGATAAACAGAGGATTTCCTTGCCAGGCAATCCTTCTCTGGGAAGTAATGCAAGAAAAATGGTATATCAAGATAATGTACAGAATCCTTCCAGCTCGCCTCTGGGAGAGGTTTCATCAGTATCTTCCCTTCCAGAAGGAGGTGGAGCTGAAGGCCCACCAGCATCAGGAGCTCAAAATAATTTGACATCTCATTTAGTAGTTTCACAAAACCAATTAATGATGACTGGACCCAAACCTGGACCATCCCCACTTTCAACTGCCCAAGGTGCAAGTCCTCAGCAGCAATCTAATTCTCTGCCTAGCACTCTTACACACCATTTTCCAAATGTTGCCACCCCATCACAAACTTCAAGACCTAAAACCCCAAACAGAGCAAGCCCAAGGCCGTACTATCCTCAGACTCCTAATAACCGTCCACCTAGCACAGAGCCTTCAGAAATAAGCTTGTCTCCAGAAAGACTCAATGCTTCTATAGCTGGTCTTTTTCCTCCCCAAATTAATATTCCTTTACCTCCCAGGCCTAATCTCAATAGAGGATTTGATCAGCAGGGTCTTAATCCGACTACTCTGAAGGCCATTGGACAAGCCCCATCAAATCTCACAGTTAACAATCAGTCTAGTTTTGCTGCTCCACAGCCACACAAGCTGGAAGGTGTGGTTATTAATTCAGGAAAGCAAACCAACACTGGAGGAACAAAGAGAGCAAGTCCAAGCAATAGCCGAAGGTCCAGTCCTGGATCCAGTAGGAAAACTACACCAAGCCCTGGCAGACAAAATTCAAAAGCAGCAAAGTTAGCATTGACAACTCAGCAGAATCCACCTCTCTTGCAGAACATGGAATTACAAAGAAATATGATGGTTGGCCCCTCTTCTTTGCCAACACCTGTGACTACAAGTTTTCAAAATAATAACATGCTAAATAATCAGAATCCTGCAATTTCTGTACCTGCTATGACTGGCATTCCTGAGGACAGTAAAGAGAGCCTTAATGTTCCTCAAGATAATGAGTGTCAAAATGCACAAGGTGTCCCAGGTAACAAAGACCCTCCCAATATTGAACTGAAAGGCATCCCTACCCCAGAAATAAAAATGTTGGTTCCAGAAGAACAGTTGAAAAAAGATGGAGAGTCTTTGGACACTGGTAAGCTTCCTGCCTTGGAGGAAAGCAAACCCATGGTATCCCCAGCTATGAGGGAGGCACCAACTTCTTTGAGTCAACTTCTTGATAATTCTGGAGCTCCTAACGTAACCATTAAGCCCCCTGGGCTGACTAGTCTTGAAATGGCACCAGTAGTCCCTGCTGGGGAGGAACTGAAGAAGATAGCTGTCATTCCTCCGCTTCAAGATTCATCCTCTGGCAAAGAGCCTTCTAATTCACTTAGTTTGCCTCAAAATAATGAGTCCTGTTCAAATGCAGGGCACCAGGAACTGGGAGAAGTAAACTCAAATGTTGCACAGAATGTTCCTCCAGTAATACAAAGGCCTGTCAGCTCTTCTTCAATTTCAGCTCCTTTACCACCCAACCAGATAACAGTTTTTGTAACTTCAAACCCTATTACATCTTCTGCTAATACATCAGCACCACTGCCATCTCATTTGCAACCTGCGTTAGTATCTACTGTTGTCACAATGCCTAATGTAGGAAACAAAGTTATGGTTTCTGAGGGACAGTCAGCAGTTCAGTCTAATGCCCGGCCACAGTTTATTACACCTGTTTTTATAAACTCATCATCAATAATTCAGGTTATGAAAGGCTCTCAACCAAGTACAATTCCAGCAGCCCCAATGACTTCTAACTCTAGTCTAATGCCTCAGTCGGTGGCAGTTGTTGGTCCTTTGCATATACCGCAGAACATAAAGTTCTCATCTGGGCCTGCTCCTCCTAGCACATCATCTAGCAGTCCTGTTTCTAATATTCCAACAAGCAGGCCACTGGTTCTTAATCCAATGGTGCCTCCTATTCAGATGCCTTCTCCTGCTACAACTTCTTCAAATGTTCCTTCACATCTTCCTGCTCAACAAGTCAAAGACTTTAGCCCAGATGAGGCTTCTTCTCAAAGTGGTGGGACAACTGACCAGTGTTCTGTTTCAGCAACACAGTCTGGACCTGGCGTTTCACCTCTTCTTACAAGTAGTCCAGGATCTGGGAATAGACGAAGTCCTGTTTCATCAAGTAAGGGAAAGGGGAAAGTAGACAAGATTGGCCAACTTTTGCTGACTAAAGCATGCAAGAAAGTCACTGGCTCACTTGAGAAAGGAGAAGAACAATATACTTTGGATGGGGAACCAGAAAGTCAGGGGCTAGAAATGTCAGTCCCAAATAGTTTGGGAACAGAACAATCACCAGCAGAACTAGACAATAAAACTGTGACACCTCCAGCACCCAGTCTTATAAAACAGAGCACTTCTGGGCCTGGCAATCTGAGTGTTAGCACTGCTGCTGCTGTTTCTGCTTCTGTATCTCCAAGCTTACCAACAAACACTCCTCCTACAAATGTACTGTCAGCTGTAACCACTCCAGTAGTCCCTGAACTTGCGCCTGCAACACCAAGTACTAATGGTAGTAATAACCATGGCAGTTTACCAGCTGAGCAAATTGGACTTGGTTTGGTGGAGGAAAAAACAGGAGCACATCAGGAACTACTCCAAAGTACAGGTATGTTCACTGCTACCCTGCTTATATGGAAGAAATGAGATTGCTTTCTTAAACTTCTGATGTGCACTTTTCCATGAACATAACAGAAGATAGACACTTTAGCCAAGACTAACGTCTGCTTTTTTGTTTCTAACATCTGAGTGAGATAAGGTCTTGTATTTCACTAAAATTCACATTTCTTTTTTATCTCAGTTTTCATTTACTACTTAAATATGTGATATTTGATGTGAACATAGGATGCAATAGCCTAGGAGTGATTTCACAGAACTTTTAGAAGTAGGGAGAAAAATCAGATGTATCAACAGTGACAAAAGTAATACTTAAGGCTCCTCCTAAGCTGGCAGGGCTTTTTTTTTTTTTTTCCTGCTTCAGTCTTGCCAGTGAATGTGATTTTTTTTATTTTTGTAACTTATTTCAATATATTGACTTAATTATGATATTGTGAGTTAGTCATACCACTAGTTCCTTCTTCCAATAATGTTAACCCTCTGGGGAAATAGATAAAGTACTGCTAGTATGCAGCAAAAGAAAAAACAAAAACCCTTAGGTCTAGGGAAAAATTAAAATGCTCATTTCAGAGAAACACCTAAAAGTGCAACTATGAGTAAATTGCATCCGATTACATAAAATGACTTCGTATCTGACTTCTTTCCTCCTTTACTGTTTTAATTGAAAAGTCTGGACAGACTTTATGATATCTCTGCCACTTCTTCATGCTGTTTGGTAATCTCTTGAAAATGGTATGGAAATAAACCATGAATCTTGAAGTAAACTATCTGAATATCCATTGTGCTTGATATCATGAATTTATACATACAAGCTAAAATCATAGCCCACAAAAGTGAGTGGAATTGAGTATTTCAGCTTGAATGTGAATTTTACTATGGCTGTTAGATGTATATCTTAGCAATATGCTATTAGAAAATGGAATTATTTACTTGAGCTTCACAGAAGGAATTCTATTTTGTTGGAAGAAAAAGCTGTTGACAGAAGCAATCTGACGTAAGACTAAGACTTTAACAGCAAGCAGTGATAATACTTTGCAAGAGCTCTTGCTGCTGCTTGACTTAATGTGTAAGAAAAAGTTAGAAAATAGGAATGATGTGCATTACAAAGATTTTGTTTGTTTGTTTGTTTAATATGCATGAAGTACAACATTTTCAGGTGAGTTATGTCAAAAAGTATGACTCCTGAGTGTGTTAGCTGAGGTTAGGTATCTAGCTTCAGCATCAGGAGTATGGAGTCATTTATTCTCGAGTCTGAAGCAAGCTTCATTTTCATGCTGGAAAATTCTGATTGCAAACTAACAGTTTGTACTTTCTCTTTGGATTCCGGAGATTCAATCAGCTAGTGAAGGAATAAAGTAAGCATTTGAAATGTAGCCATGCTTTTACAAGTGGATATTCTTTATCTAAATAAGAACATACAACTTCTCATCTTCATGTTCTTTGTAAGTTCATTACCACATATAAAGGAAGACTGGAAGGCATGTGCCTAACAAGAACTGTTTTTCCATCTTATTTTTAACTTGGCAATCTAAGAAATGTTAAGTCATGTCATCTTATTGCCAAAGGACTTCATGGAAGCCTCTGGAGCATATTTTGCACTCTTGCGATTTAATTGAAAGAGTGAGGGTATTGATTCATTAACAAAGATGCTATTTTCCCTCAAAGCTTCTGTTGAAATGAGCATTAAGCTGAAGGAGAGACTAAACTCCTTAGTTTCTAGGTCTTTAATTTCTAGGTCTAATGATAAGCTGTTACCTTTAAAAAGTCTTTTTTATGGTATTTAATTTCATCTCTTATTCCTGATTGGGAAAACATGGTTGGGGTAGAGATACCAAAGGTCTTTTTTAAAACGTACTTGGGGAGGATGGTGGGGGGAGAGTAGAGGGTGGGTTAAAAATGTGAAAGTGTAGTAAGTTGGAAGATTCACTATTTTGTCAAAGTAGTCCAATCACTCAACAAAAACTTCTTGTGACTGCTTTTGAAAATAATGCTTTTTCCTCCACTTTTGTTCTAGCGTCCTCTCAACCTTTAGCCCAGAAAAAAAGTTCAGTTACAACATCAGAAAGTACTGTTCAAAGAACAGGTAAATTTTACTTTGGAAAAGCAGAATGTAGGTGAACTAAATTCATTATGTTTGTACCTGACAGAGCATTGCTTAATGATCATTAAATGCTTTTAATGATCATTGAAATGCTTGGTAGCTTGTGGTTTGGGTTTTTTTTATATTTTTGGGGGGGGGGGTTGTATTTTTTTGTTGCTCTTAGGTACAGCGTGTTTTACAGTTTCCTAAGCCTTGTTGGAGATTCAATATAGGAACCAGTAATATAAATGAAAAAGTCACCAAGGCAGTTTTTAGATATTCAGCCAAAAGACTGAAGGACTGGGTTCATAAAAAAAAAAAAAAAAAAAAAAAAAAAAAAAAAAAAAAAAAGCAGCCACCTTTTTTGATGTGCTGTGTTTGAGTTTTGAGGTTTTCTGTGCAGTGAATAAGAGCTTTTCTTTTATATGGAACAATTCTGAAAAGATTTTCAACAGTCATTCTGGGAACAGACATTTTTTGAATCCAGTCCAATTTTTTTGCCTGTTCAGTTTTTAATGAACCTTCTATGGTGTGGCAAGAATGGAACCACAGCAGATGACTTTTTTTTTTTATTGCCACCTGTTATGTAGGCAATCAAATGTTTTAAAAAAGTTATTTCTGAGATCAGCAAGGAAAGTGGATAGATGTAGAGATGCACATAAAAAGTCCCACTTGCATCAATTTGCCTGTAGTATGATTAGAAGTAGAGTTTTAGTAAAGAAAACTTATTAGATTACTTTTGTAAAATGTCCATTCATGCATCCTTTTGAAGTTATATACATCTCATTGTGCCAGTACTGATGTGGCTGAATTAGGAAGTCCCGGGGTGGGGCGGAGGGTTTTTTTTGCTATTGTTGAATATTCTTCAGGTTATTCAAATTTTGAGTAGGAAGAAAAGAAACTTTTGCTTTATGTTTCTCAGTCTTTTTCTTTTGTTACCGAAAGTGAAACCTGTTTCTTCGTTAGTGATACATATACTTGCGCTAAAGAGTCTGATGTTCCAAGAATACAAATTTAAGGGATTGGCTACCATGAGGGGACTAGTCCGTAAGGGGACTTCTTACTCTTTTTACAACTTTGTTCATGGCACACATTTTAGAAACATTTTATTAGAGACTAAATTGCTCTTAAAGGTAAAGCCACAGTTTTTTTGCATCACCTCCCAAAGACTGTAAGATATTTAAGAGTGAGATGGATTACAGTACAGAAAATTTTACAAGCCAACAGTGAATTTATATAATATATATCATGATAATCCCTAAATCAGTAGCAGTTTTTCAGAGGAGATGCTGTGTTCAGGTGTAAGTGCTCACAAAGGATCTAGTAGATATGGTGAGAACTGAAGGACTGATAATAAAAAAGATTAGCAGTCCTATATGATAGAAAATAAAGTTGCTTACTATGGCAAAGATTCAAAAAGAAACTTGATATGTATGTACAAAAATGAGAGAGGGGGGAAGAGAAAAGGAGCGAAAGAGAGAGAAAGAAAGAAGATAGATCGCAGAACCTCTTTTCATGTTATCTCCCGAGAAATTTTTCAATTCAGCCGAAGTATAATTGGGCTTCAAACAAGTGCCTTCATCTCCCCACCTTCCTTCAAAATTCATTAGAAGATATTGCTCTGGGAGCTCATTGGATTAAACATCTATGCAAAATTTTACATGAGCAATATATCCAGACTAGTATTTTTGAGATTTAAAACTAATAAAACCTGGAATTTTGGAAGGAATAAACTGACTAAAATAGGGGTTAAGAAGGGGAGAGGGCAGTAGCCCTTATCAGCAAGTTCCTTTACAGTTTTCTTCTGCAGGGTTTCTTTTAACTCTTCTCTGTCTCAGCTGGTGCAGGCCATAATCAGAGAGGACGCTAGGCTGAATGTGATATGTCCTTTGATAAGTTAGGTTGACTTGCTTAGAGATTAATAGTAGATGAGAATTTTATTCTTCAGACCTGATGTATAATGAGAATTATGTGAGATAGTCATGCCTTATCAACAGGTATGTACTTCTATAGCAGACTTATAAATTATCTTTTTCTCTTGTAGAACTTGAAACAAATGCTCCAGTAGTTGCTGGTCAAAGGTAAGGAGATAGTTTGTGAAGATTCAGAATAGATATAGCTTTCATGGGAGGAAGTCCTTTTCTCTTTATTTCATTTGCACAGCTTGCAAAAGATCCTTTTGCTCCTTCTTTTTGTTTTCTTTCTTTTCTGCCAAGGAATTGGGTTACTTGGATGTTTCAAAATATTGCTGAAATGCAGAATTTAAGGTAACTTTTTCCTTAATCTGTCTTCATGCTTTGGGCAGTTTTTCCTCATATCCCTTTAGGCCCAAGCATTGCACATCCTGGAAGAGTCTTGATGGTTCCAGCATTTGGCATTTTCTGAAATCGAAAACCAAAAATAAAAACCCTCAAATCCTGCAGATTAGCTGTCTTGTGAATGTTTGCTTTCTGGAATTAGGTCTTTCTAAAGTTTGTTCTTCTTACAGTGTTACCTGGCTTACTTTACTGTTTTCTCCAGACTTCCTCCGTGTTCGCTTGTTTATCTTTCCTAAAACCTGATAGGAAAGCCTTCTAGAAACTTTGTCTTGTCCTGATTAAGACATTCAGTAATGTAAAGATCAAATATCAAATGGTTGTGTTCTGTCCAGAAGAAAATAGTTTCCAAAATCTATTTCTGTTATATCCTAAAACAATTAAGCTCTTAAACTTACTCTAGACAGCTGTAATACCAGACTTATTTAAGGTTTTTGGTAGTTGTGCTAACACAACTGGCTGTGTTTTTGATGCTGTCCTAATCAGAGTGGAATAATTCCATGAGCCAGGACAAATGATGTAATTCACTCAGTCGGTTCATCAGGAGCTAAGGCAGTATTTTCTTTAAGGGAACTAATGCAGTTTACTTTCTCAGATCGGGAATGACTCTGAATTGATTACTTAAATATATTTAGCTTCAGATGGACTGGGTTCTACCTGTAGTTGTATCTGTTTGACGGAGTTTGACATGAACATTTTTCCTCCATTAATTTTATCAGAGATAAGTTGAACTTTTACATTACATTTTTTTTTTTTTAAGGGTAGATTTTTTCTAAAAAGCTTAAGGTGAGCCACTTGGCAGATAAGATTCTCCAAATTAAGTTACCTTGCATAACTGTTTTCCAAACTCATTCAGCGTATCAAATTATCCCAAGTGTGTTCAGTTTTGATTTTCCTGGACTGATGTCTTTCTGAGCAACACTGGAAAAGAAGGAAAGTTTTCAGGCAAATTATAAATCTAGTGATGTCTGATATTTAAGAAATTCTCAACAGACAGCTTTGAGTTTCCAGAGTTAAATGTATATACAGTACAAACCTTAGAAGAACCTTGCAATGTGCAAAGTACTATTTTTACTTAGGCCAACCTGAATTCCTTCTACAAAAGGAGAGAAGTGTTGTGTCGGTTCCTATGAAAGGATCCAAAGTTATGGATTAATCATTTAAACTCTTTATAAAGTACCTTTTTAACTGAACTTCAGCTGATAATATTCATTTTCCTACATAGATCTCCAGGTCTCCTCTGAAGTAGGTAGCTATTGCTTCTGTTTCCCAGGTTATTTACCAGAAAAGCAGTTTTTGACCTGTTTGAGGAATTCACTTTATGGATTGCCTATGATGCTGACTTGTGGGGAAATTGATTTCAGTATTTATTTTGTATCTGAGGCAGTCAGAGTGCTTCCATATGCTCATTTTCTCTGCATTTCCTTGCCTGAGAATGTTGGACTCTTTCCTTATATTGACGAACTGTTTTATTTCAGATACCTGTTATTTAAAACTACAAGCATTTATAGTAGTTTCTTTCCTCTTAAAGTAGGGTTTCTTCTGAAAAATTGATCCTGTAATATAACCTCTGTAGTGCACAGCTCCGTTTTGTGTTTTCAATCAATTCTCTGATTAAGACAGTCTTTCTTGAAATCTTGCAAGTGTCACACAAAGGGCATGAAATGAGTTTTCTTTCTCCTTTTACATTATCAGCAGAATTATTTATTTGGTTAATTAGTTACCTTTGAACTCACAGGAGATAAGGTTAGCTTAATCTTCAGAAGCTGTTTAGTCATCAGAAATCATCTGGTGTTTATGCATTAGGGAGAAAACCCCCTCAATCTCAGGCTGAGTTTAGAGGACCGATAAATAAAATAAAAGAGGAATTCATTATAGATGTAGCACTTCATTTATAGTCTCAGTGACAAGAAGTATGGATTTCTACACTACCTAAAATTATTTTTATAATAGAAGTATACTTTAAAGACAATTTTAAATCAACCTTAAACTTTTTAATATGCAAAGGAATCACCCAGATCAATGAAGTGAGTCTTTTCAGTAAAAGCAGAGATGGCATACTCACTTAAGAGTTCATAATTCTTCCTTATGTTCATCTGCAATTTCAACTCTGTATTCCCATATTATAGCAGTTTCTAATGTAACTTGTTTGCTTTTCCTAGACTTCAGTAATGGTGGAACCTGTGGAAAACAGAGCTGACAATTTATAATGCATCTAATTTCTTGGTCTTCTAATGTTGAAAATATTCTCTTTGAGGACTTCTCAATTCTGTATCCTCTGATAATTTTTAATAGAAATGGACTATACTCTGGCTTACTCAGGTCATTCTTCATCTGATAAAACTTCCAATATCTCTAGCATTTCATATCTTCAGTGCTAATAGTCCGGAACTGGTACCTGTGTCAGTCCATCCTCCAGCTTGTCTGAGTTGCATAGGAAAACATAATTCTTCTTACACTTCATCAGAAATATTTTGTCCCACTTTATTAGTAATGAGACAAAAGAGAATTGTGAAAAGTCTAAAACTCCAAGTAGAAGAAATTCAAGAACAGAGGATTCTGCTGCTTCACAAGAAACTGTAGAGAATGGACAGCGCAAGAGGTCCTCCAGACCAGCATCTGCATCCAGCACTGCAAAAGGTAAAATGCACAGCCATCATTACTGTGGAGAGGGCAGGAAGTGAAGTACTTCCCAAAATAATAACCCTTTCAATAACTGGGTCATTACTGTGGTTTACAGCTTGTAAATATTGTGTGCTTTTAACTCTAGTTTCAATGATTTAGACACAGGTTGGTGTTAAAACATTTACATAAATCTGTATTGGCAGTAAATTTTGTTGTATGAATTATCCATTGTTAAATTTATGGGATTTTTTCTGCAGTACTAATCAACATAGCGTTCAGAAATCTTGCCTAGCTGAAGTAGAATTCTCTTGGCAGAAATGTGTTGACATTAAAAGATCTGTACTCAAGCAAAAAGTGACATTTTTTTTTCCTGAAATCTGAAAGACATGAGACAAATGCTTAAGTCTTCCTAGTGCACGGTCAGCTTTTGCAAAGCCAATTGCTCTTGTCCCAGCATGCTTAGCATGTCGTCTGGATGCCGGTCTGAGAGCGTAGAGGAGTGCTGTGTGCTCATGCACAGATCCTCAGCTGTTCTTTCCAACAACACAGGAAATCCTAAAGTTACAGTTATTAACCCGTGGCATTAGCAGTTGCTGACGTGCCTTAATTCTCTACAGGTTACAACCTTTAACAAAGGTTAAGAAATGCAGCATTTGTGTGATATACACATTCATTACCAGAATGCATGGTCCACAGTGCCGTTTTGCATTTCTGAAGCTAACTATGTCAGCTCCTTATGTTTAAGGGTCAGAAAAGTTCTGATGGACGAAAATTGTGCGAGAGGGTAGAGAGACCGTCAAGAGGAAACATTCGACCAATATTTTAAAGATAACATACAGAACAAAGAGGTATTAATATAAAATTATTCTAAAAAGAAGTTGAGTTGAATTCAGCAACCATTTTTGATACTGAAGATGCTAAAGTTTGGTGGTAAGGGTATTTGCATTCTATGAGTTTCAGAGAAGACTTCCAGTTATACGTAATTGTGTAATGGCTCTCAAAGATTACGTGAAGGGACCTGTGTGTTCTGCAGTTTAGTGGCTGCTGAATTTAATTAAATTTGCTTCTTGTGGCAGGATTGTGCAAAATAATCTAAGGTTGTATTGTAAAAATAAATTATCTTTCATGATTGTGAAGAAAAGTTTGAAAATGTGAACAAAATGTAAAATTGATTCAGTAATATCTTCTCGAGTTTGAAGCAACCTGAAACAAAGGGTCTGAAAAGTGTGACTAGCCCCACGTATTGTAATGAGTAAACCTAAAGATGACAACCAGTGGCATGTCAAAACCTGAAAATGTGGGAACATTAAAATACGTTAAATAATACTAGAACTAATTTAGATTTTTTTTGTACTGAGTGTGTTATTCATTTACCTCTGTAAGTAAAAATCATTGTTTTTAAAACATGTATCTGAAACTGCCACAGTATCCAAGGGTCTTGCTTGAAAACATAGGTCCAGCATACCATGTAGTACCCTGGGCTTTGATTATCTCATCTCCGTGTAAGCAACTGTCTACTTCAAAGTCATAGACAAACTGAGCAAAACAAGACTCTTTTGTGCAAGAGCACAGTGTGAATGATCAGCTGTGTAGCTGATGAAGTGTAAAGAGGTTTGCCACTTGTGCCTACTCTGTTCTACTTTTTTATTAGTTATGATAGCTTAAGAA